>NW_016804048.1:3097358-3134570 GCF_001698545.2 Rhinopithecus bieti
AAAAAAAAAAAAAAAAAAAAAAACTAGCCGGGCGAGGTGGTGGTCGCCTGTAGTCCCAGTTACTTCGGAGGCTGAGGCAGGAGAATAGCGTGAACCCGTGAGGCAGAGCTTGCAGTGAGCTGAGATCCGGCCACTGCACTCCAGCCTGGGCGACAGAGCAAGACTCCGTCTCAAAAAAATAATAATAAAATAAAATAAATAAATAAATAAATAAATAAACTCAGGGGCAACATAAAAATTAAAATCACAAAATAGGTGGTGCATGCCCGTAGTTCCAGCTACAGGAGGCTGAGGTGGAAGGATCACTTGAGTATGGGAGGTCGAGGCTGCAGTGAGCTGTGTTTATGATACCACACTCCAGCCTAGACAGCAGAGTAAAACCTTGTCTTCAAAAAAAAAGTTATATAAATGGAATGATATAGTTTGTAACCTTTCAGGATTGGCTTTTTTGCAGTTTTTTTAAGTTACTTCCACTTTTTTTGTTGTTGTTCTGTTTTGTTTTTGAGATGGAATCTTGCTCTGTCACCCAGGCTAGAATGCAGTGGCACGATCTTGGCTCACTGCAACCTCCACCTCTCACTTCAAGCAATTCTTCCGCCTCCGTCTCCTGAGTAACTGGGATTACAGGCACCCACTACCGCACCTGGCTTTTTTTTTTTTTTTTTCAGTAGAGACAGGGTTTTACTATGTTGGCCAGGCTCCAATTCCTGACCTCAGGTGATCTACCCGCCTCCGCATCCCAAAGTGCTGGGATTACAGGTGTGAGCCACTGCACCCAGCCCCCTCCACATTTTTAGAAGGAATTATTTTGGGAAGAGTTCCTTTGGGGAGGATTATGGGACCTTATGGAACATGCAAAGGAGACAAGATCATTAAACCAGGTAAAAATGTTCAATTAAACGTGATCCAGATTCGATTCATATGCCATAGATAGCTTTGACAGGTTCTATGTCTTTAACAATCTGCTTACATTCTCTGGGCTCTAATGAGGTAGGCTATGATCCAAAATGAACTTCAAGGCCACTGCCTACTATGTCCTAAAAAATCATGTACAAAGAAGACATAATGGGGCATTTTAAAGTAAGGAATTTCTATATTTGTGTAACAATTTACAGCTTGCAAAGAATTTTCACATCTCTCATCTTGTAATCCTTCCAAAAACTCTAAGGTATACTGGATTTGACCAAGATAGTAAAAGTTTAAGGAGCATTTTGGTATAATGAAAAGTACTCTGCACCTAGTCAAAGTGAGTGAGTCCAAATACAGGTTCTACTTGGACTGTCACTTAACTTCCCTAAACTAAGGACTCTCATGTCACAGAAGGAAAAGTATCACCTAGATACCTCAGTATTTGTAGAGAGGACTGAGTAGGGTATATAAAATATCTTAAACTTTCGAATACACTCACATAATAACTGTATCCAGGCAAGTATAAAAGTAAGACTTGAATCTGGGCCTTACTTGTGGACACAACCATTTTTCTGCTTCCCTTTTCACAGGAAAATTTTTTAGGAGTCACTGTCTCCATTCCCCAACTTCATATTCTCATTCCATCCTTCACCGATACTTCTCTACAATCTAGTTTCCATTCCCACTAAGACCACACTTGTCAAGGTCACTTAGGAACTCCTTATTACCAAATCTAGCAGATAATGTCAGTTACTCCTAAATATTTATCTCTGGCCCTAAACTCTTACTGAATTCCAGAGTACTACTATTACCTACCACCAAGTATGACATCTCCACATAGATGTCTAATTGGCACCTCAAACTTAAAAAAATAGAACTCATGATTGTCCCACCAAATCTGCTCTCCCCTCCAGTCTTACCCATTTCAGTAAACTGCACCACCAATCTTCTAAGTGCTCAAGTCCTAGGATTTGCCTTGATCACATGCAGTCAGCAAGTCCTGTTGATTTGGTCTTCAAAACACAGCCCAAATCAATCTGTTTTTCTCTATTAATTTACTCTCCGGCCCAAGCCACCACCACCTCTCACCAATGCTAATACAACAGCCTCCAAAGGTCTCCTAAATTCTACCCTTGTTACCCTTATCCTCAGAATCCAGTCCTCACACAGCAGTGACAGTCATCTTTTTCAAAAGGCACTCCCCCTGCTAACAGCCCTCCAATGGCTTTCTTTTACACCTAGAAACCCCTTACTCTGGCTTACAAACCCTTTAGACCCTATCTGTGATCTCATTTTGCACCACTCTACTCCTTGCCCACTACATTCCAGCCACACTGACCTGTCTGCTCCTTACATGTGCCAAAAGCTTGAGGAGGTTTGTGTAACATGGTTCCCTACGGCAGAATGCTCATCTCTCTAATACTTGCCATGGCTGACTCCTCTGTATGAAGATCTCAAAGGTTACCTACTCAAAGGATCCTTCCCTGACCATGCAACGTAAAGCAACTCCTCAGTCTCTCCTTATTACATCACCTTTTAGTCTCTTTCATAGCACTTCTCTCTGCTATTTTTATTTGTTTACTGCTGATCTTTTCCCACTAGACTGAGCTCCTGAGAGTAGAGACATCATCTGTCTTCTTTACTCTGTGAACCCTGAAAATTCGAGACAGGTCTCAGTTAATTTAGAAAGTTTATTCTGCAGGCTGGGCACAGTGGCTCATGCCTGTAATCCCAGCACTGTGGCAGGGCTGAATTCCTGACCTCAAGTGGATCACTTGAGGTCAGGAATTCAAGACAAGCCTGGCCAACATGGTAAAACCCCATCTATACTAAAAATACAAGAATTAGCCAGTTATGGTGTCATGCGCCTATAATCCCAGCTACTCAGGAGGCTGAGGGAAGAGAATCATTTGACCCCAGGAGGTGGAGGTTGCAGTGAGCCGAGATCGTGCCACTGCACTCCAGCCTGGGTGACAGAGCAAGACTCCATCTCAAAAAAAAAAAAAAAAAAAGTTTATTTTATTTTGCCAATGTTGACGACGCTCCCATGACACAGCCTCAGGAAGTCCTGACAGCATGTGCCCAAGGTGGTTGGGGCACAGCTTAGTTGTATACATTTTGGGGAGATGTGAGACACCGATCAATGCATGTAAGAAGAAGTACGTTGGTTTGGTCTGGAAAGGCAGGACAACTTGAAGCAAAGGCAGGAAGACTCCAATCGGGGAGGGGCTTCCAGGTTACAGATAAGTGAGAGACCAATGGCTGCATTGCATTCTTTGGAGTTTCTGATCAGCCTTTCCAAGGGAGGCAATCAGATATGTATCTAAGTGAGCAGAGGGATGACTTTGAATAGAATGGAAGGCAAGTTTGCCCTAAGCAGTTCCCAACTTGACTTTTCCCTTTAGTTTAGGAAATGGGGGCCCCAAGATTTAATTTCCTTACACAACTCTTACACAGCAGGGGTCCCCAACCCCTAGGCTACAAGCCAATTCCCGTGGCCTTTTAGGAACCTGGCCTCACAGCAGGAGGTGAGGGGCTGGAAAGCTTCATCTGTGTTTATAGCTGCTCCCTGCTGCTTGCATTACCACCTGAGCTCCGCCTCCTGTAACATCAGCGGTGGCATGAGATTCTCCTAGAAGCCTGAACCCTGCTGGGATCTAGGCTGCATGCTCCTTATGAGAATCTAACGCCTGATGATCTGCCACTGTCTCCCATCACTCCCATACAGGACAGTCTAGCTGCGGAAAAACAAGCTCAGGGCTCCCACTGATTCTACATTATGTTCAGTTACATAATGACTGCATTATATATTACAATGTAGTAATAATAGAAATAAAGTGCACAATAAATGTAATCCGCTTGGATCATCCCAAAACCATCCACTCTACCCCCCCGCCCACCAGTCCATGGAAAAACTGTCTTCCATGAAACCAGTGGTATTCCCAGCACCTAAAATAGTGCCTGGCAAAAGTAAAGTGTATTCAGTAAATATCTGCCAAATAAGTCAACAGAAAACTACTCTTCACACGTCAAAAATAAGTCAATAGAAATGTCTTTCCCTGACCTCCCCAGGCTTATGATACTAACTCCTTTATTCTTTTCATTTGTTTCTGATATAGTATATGTCACAACTGTTTACTGCCTGTCTTCCCTCTTGAACTATGAAACTTCTTAAGATGGGGAAGGCTTCCTTAGAATCCATTTTGTATCTACAACATCAAGCATGGTCTGGGATGCAAAGTAAGAGCTCAAAAACCTCTGCTAGGGCCAGGCATGGTGGCTCAAGCCTGTAATTCCAACACTTAGGGAGGCCGAGGCAGGCGGATCACTTGAGGTCAGGAGTTCGAGATCAGCCTGGCCAACATGGTAAAACTCCATCTCTGCTTAAAAAAAATATAACAATTAGCTGGGCATGGTGGTATATGCCTGTAATCCCAGCTACTCCACAGGCTGACACAGGAGAATTGCTTGAACCTGGGAGGCGGAGGTTGCAGTGAGCTGAGATTGCACCACTGCACGCCAGCCTGGCGACAGAACAAGAGCGTCTCCAAAAAAAAAAAAAAAAAACGGGCCGGGCGCGGTGGCTCAAGCCTGTAATCCCAGCACTTTGGGAGGCCGAGACGGGCGGATCACGAGGTCAGGAGATCGAGACCATCCTGGCTAACACGGTGAAACCCCGTCTCTACTAAAAAATACAAAAAATTAGCCGGGCGAGATGGCGGGCGCCTGTAGTCCCAGCTACTCGGGAGGCTGAGGCAGGAGAATGGCATGAACCCAGGAGGCGGAGCTTGTAGTGAGCTGAGATCCGGCCACTGCACTCCAGCCTGGGCGACAGAGCGAGACTCCGTCTCAAAAAAAAAAAAAAAGACGAAAACAAAAAAACTTCTGCTGAGTGAGGATGACAGGAGCAGCTAACATGCTCTGAGTGCTTACTACATGCAATACAATATTTCCCATTGATTATCTCTTTAATCCTGACAACAATACTGGAAGATACATATGATTATTTTCCCCATTTGGCAGATGACAAAACAGTTAGAGCGGTTATAATTAATTTATCCATGTTCATATAGTTAATAAATGGCAGAGTCAGATTAAATTTATTCTGCCTGACACCTAAGTCAATGCTCTTACCCACAACGTCTGAATGAGCCATAAACTGTTCTCAAATAAATGCATGATAGCACTTAAATGCCAAAGCCAAGTATTTCAACACAGATAGTACATTATACTCTACAACGTTTGACGATATTAAGAAACTGTCAAGAAATAGGAAAGAACATGGAGCCTTGCTACATTTCAGAAGCAATAAAAAGAATGATTACAATTGGAGTACTTTCCAAATACTCAGAACCTTTCTGAGTAGAAAAGTCTCAATACAACAAAACTGATAACTGAAAAAGCTTAACTGATAACATGCGAAAAGTTCCCAACATATGTTACTAATATGGCCCTTAAAAAAAGGTATAGTTGATAGTTGAGAAGGAGTGTTAATAAAATCTTAACTGCCATAACACAAAGAAGCATTTCGAATCAAACAGCAATCTATTTCCTTAAAATTATTTTGAAATGTAAAGGCAGGCAAAGTGTTGTATCACTACACTGCTTTTTTCCCCCAGCATTAAGTAGACCAACCTTTAAATAAAATCACAAGGAACCCATCCTAGCTTAACCCTACCCCAATGGATGACTTTCCTAAGAAAACAGGAACATCTTACCATTATGGGAAGTAGAGTTGGGGGAAAAAGCCAGCGAAAGCCTGCCACACTGCTGGTCTCTTATTGTACCCACGAAAAAATACCAATGAGAATCTTCCCAAAGTGATAAAAAGATGACATTTTAATTTCTAAGTTGCTACTTTAGCACTGTCTGCTAGTTAGCAGTCCACTTTAGCCATTTCAGTAATGTTTGTCAAAATTCACAGAACCATACATCTAAAATGGGTGAATTTTACTGAGTGTCAACTATACCTCAACAAATTTGACTTTCTAAAAAAGAGACAAAATACTATAAACATCACAAAAATTTTTTGAAGTCCTCAGTTAAAAAAAAAAAAATCTAAATTTGTTTTGTCACCTCACCAAAGAGTACAAAGTTCTAAAGCTTTAAAAAACAAGTTGCTGAAAATAGATGCTAGACTATCTCTGAGGTTTTTAAGTTTTAGGATCTCTGCTTTAAAAATAGGATGATGACCATCCCAAGAAGTGTAACAGTCTTTCAAGAACTTGAAATACCTCGAATGCATCCAGATTAAAATAAGAGTCACTCTATACCATCACAGTCCAAGTATCATTATGAGAGAGGCTATACACAATACAGCAGTATAAAACTCGAAGGAGAATTTTTTAAGCCTACATTTTATCATTCAACATCAGAAACATCCAAATGCCCCAAATGCCCCAAACTTAAACCAAATGAGTTACAAATCTGAAAAGCAGGTATACGTGTAAAATGACGCTATTACATTACAGTAAATGAAGAATTTTAAAAATTTATTTACAGTCTATATATTGACTGTAGTTTTACCTTTTGCTAAAGGAAACTATAATATAAAGTCACAGTTTCAAGCATGGTAGGGTAATAAAATTAAGTACATCATTTAAAAAATACTTATTATATGTTTATTCTGTGCCAGGAAAAGTTCTAGAGACTGGCAATCCAGCAATGAACTAAATAAAATGAACAAAATACATTATATTTTACTAAAATTTTGTTTTCCTTATAATACAAACACACAAATCTAATAATAAAGCCTACAGAATCAAATTGCTTACTCCCTAGTGCTTTTCGGAGGCTCAGTGAATTTTTTTTTTCCTTGAGATAGAATTTCGCTCTCACTGCCCAGGTTGGAGTACAATGGCACGATCTCAGCTCACCGCAGCCTCCGCCTCCCAGGTTCAAGTAATTCTCCTGCCTCAGCCTCCCAGTAGCTGGGATTACAGGCATGTGCCACCACGCCTGGCTAATTTTGTATTTTTAGCAGAGACAGGGTTTATCTGTGTTGGTCAGGCTGGTCTCGAACTCCTGATTTCAGGTGATCCACCCACCTCAGCCTCCCAAAGTGCTGGGATTACACGCGTGAGCCACCACGCCCGGCGGCTCAGTGACATTTTAACCAAATATCAACGTTATGTCCTAAGCAACATAACCTAAGCAGAGACAACCACTAAAGATGAGGGTATTAGATTTTAAAGGATAAAAAGGCAATATTTCTCTTAATAGGAATAGCCTAGAAAATAAAGAAGTAACTCAGAACATTTTAAAGGCCTTTAAACAATTTGAAAATTCCAAAGTGAACAACTTCAAGAGAAAAGTGCCTCTCTTTCCACTCAAATGCTCATCAACTTAGGACAGGAAAAAACTTCCAAGTCTTACAACCATTCCTATCACAGTAGGCTAGGCAGATGATCAACAAGTTGACTCATCTCGACTTAACACTAATTTTATTTCTCACTTTACAGTAGCAAAGCTCATGTTTGAGTGTTTATACCCAAAGTCAGAATATCACCTTAACTCCTATTGCCTGCTTATTAAAGTTTACTTAAGTTTTTCTTGCTGAATTTGGTCAGGGATCAATTAAAGCATTTTCGCCACATATTCTCTACCACGAAAAATATTCTAACCATCTCTTGGCAAAAAATCAAATTAAGTTTTCCAGTAATGCTGCCTAGTTGGATATAGCGTGTGGTAAAATCACACAAGCAAATAATTATAACATGAAAAAGACCGGATGAAAAATTGCTAAGGTTTTAAAGAAAATTAACCTTCAGGAAATAAAGACTGAAAATAAATACTGAGTAAATAAATACTGAAAATGTAAGGCGGGGCGCAGTGGCTCAAGCCTGTAATCCCAGCACTTTGGGAGGCCGAGACGGGCGGATCACAAGGTCAGGAGATCGAGACCATCCTGGCTAACACGGTGAAACCCCGTCTCTACTAAAAAATACAAAAAACTAGCCGGGCGAGGTGGCGGGCGCCTGTAGCCCCAGCTACTCGGGAGGCTGAGGCAGGAGAATGGCGTGAACCCGGGAGGCGGAGCTTGCAGTGAGCTGAGATCCGGCCACTGCACTCCAGCCTGGGTGACAGAGCAAGACTCCGTCTCAGAAAAAAAAAAAGAAAATGTAATTCAGGTGCAGTACTGTATTTGCAAAACCAGATGCATCTCCTAGCTGCATCACACATAAGTGCTGAAAGTGTGAAGTGTGAAGAAAAAAGTTTTAAAGCAGGAAACTTCCTAAACTTGAAATTTCATATGCTTTCTGCAATGCAGTTCTAACATAGTTCTAAATGCATTATTTTTTATTCACTATCCTTTTAGTCAGGAATGTTAGGAATACCATATTACAAACAATCGAAGGTTAAATCCAAACATCAACATCTCTTACGTAATGACTAACAGCAATACTACTACTAATCTCTCCTGTGCCAGACTGAAACAGTTCCAGTTTCTGGTCATATTAATAACTACAAACATTCTCAAAGGTTTGTCCTTAAGTTATCACAAATCCAAAAGATAATATAAAAGGCAATAAACCCATCTTCAATTTCATCCCATTTTCATAACAGACAAACGCCTGTATGTATCATCAGAATTACACTGCTCTCAGAGACCACCACATTCAGCAATGCTAAGTGCACATAGTAAGGTCTTCAAAGCCTAAAGAACAATTCTCCTCATCTTTATGTGTCTGCAGTTCGTTCCTTCCAGTGGGTTTGTGGTCTTGCTGACTTCAAGAATGAAGCCGCAGACCTTCGCAGTGAGTGTTACAGCTCTTAAAGGTGGCGTGGACCCAAAGAGTGAGCAGCAGCAAGATTTACTGTGAAGAGTAAAAGAACAAAGCTTCCACAGTGTCGAAGGAGACCCCATGAGGTTGCCACTGCTGGCTGGGGTAGCCAGCTTTTATTCCCTTATTTGTCCCCCTCCATGTCCTGCTGATTGGTCCATTTAGCAGAGTGCTAATAGGTCCACTTTACAGAGCACTGACTGGTCCATTTTACAGGGTGATGACTGGTCCATTTTACAAACCTCTAACTAGCCACAGAGAGCGCTGATTGGTGGCATTTTTAGAGTGGCTGACTGGGCGCTTTTTTTTTTTTTTTTTTTTTTGAGACGCAGTCCTCCTTTCTGTCGGCGGGCTGGATGCAGTGCCCAGATCTCAGCTCACTGCAAGCTCCGCCTCACGGGTTCCCGCCAATTCTCCTGCCTCAGCCTCCCCGAGTAGCTGGGACTACAGGCGACCGCCACTTGCGCCCGGCTTATTTTTTTTTGTATTTTAGTGAGACGGGGTTTCAACCGTGTTAGGCCAGGATGGTCTCGATCTCCTCACCTCCTGATCCGCCCGCCTCGGCCTCCCAAAGTGCTGGGATTACAGGCTTGAGCCACCGCGCCCGGCCATGACTGGCGCATTTTACAATCCTCTCTTAAGACAGAAAAGTTCTCCAAGTCCCCACCCAACCCAGAAGTCCAGCTGGCTTCACCTCTCAATTCCCTCTCTAAACAGGACACCCCAACTGCTGCTGGGAATTGGGTGATGCCTGCTCTAGCTAATTCCTGCTGGATAGGGGCAAAGAAGGGGCCCTGCAGTGGTAGTGTCCTCCAAAGTGGAATTCTCTAGGCCAGCCAAAGCGACAATGGTCTGGCTTTTAAAGCCACGATAACTCGGGGTTGGGGGATGGGGGGAACAAAACAAAACCATGGGTGTTTTTTTCTTTCAGATGGGAAACACACAGGCATCAACAGGCTCACCCTTGAAACGCATCATAAGCCACTGGGACCAATTTGACCTGCAACTCCTGTTAAAGAGGCGGCTCATTTTTTTCTGCACTACGGCCTGGCCCCAATATTCTCTCTCTGATGGGGAAAAATGGCCACCTGAGGGAAGTATAAATTATAATGCTATCCTGCAGCTTGACCTTTTCTGTAAGAAGGAAGACAAATGGAGTGGAATACCTTATGTCCAAGCTTTCTTTTCATTGAAGGATAATCCACAACTATGCAAAGCTTGCAATGTTGTGGAGGAGGACCACAAAAACTCCCAGGCTATTGGTTATGTCCCCTTCAAGCTGTAGGGGGAGGGGAATTTGGCCCAACCCAGGTACATGTCCCCTTCTCTCTCTCTCTCTGATTTAAAGCAGATGACAGTAGACCTGGGGAAGTTCTCAGATGATCCTGATAGGTACATAGATGTCCTACAGGGTCTAGGGCAAACCTTCGACCTCACTTGGAGAGATGTCATGCTATTGTTAGATCAAACCCTGGCCTTTAATGAAAAGAATGCAGCTTTAGATGCAGCCCGAGAGTTTGGAGATACCTGGTATCTTAGTCAAGTAAATGACAGAATGACAGTCAAAGAAAGGGACAAATTCCCTACTGGTCAGCAAGCCATCCTCAGTATGGATCCCCACTGGGTTCTTGACTCAGATCACGGGGACTGGAGTCGCAACCATCTGTTGACCTGTGTTCTAGAAGGACTAAGGAGAATTAGGAAAACCCATGAATTATTCAATGATGTCCACCACAACTCAGGGAAAGGAAGAAAATCCTACCGCCTTCCTCCAGCAGCTAAGGGAAGCCTTAAGAAAATATACTACCTTTCTTATTATGCCGAAAGTTCCATACCCTTATTAGGGAGGGGCGTATTAGCCAAAGCTGGAGCTATTATCTGCATGAATATGGGGACAAATTACCCATTTGTTGTCCCCTACTTGAGGAGGGAATCAGCTCTGAAGTCTGGGCATTAGAAGGACAATTAGGAAGGGCAAAAAATGCCCGCCCTCTCCAAATAAGGCTAAAAGACCCCACCGTTTTTCCTTATCAAAGGCAATATCCCTTAAGACCTGAAGTTCATAAAGGATTACATGATATTGTTAGACATCTAAAAGCTCAAGGCTTAGTAAGAAAATGCAGCAGTCCCTGCAACACCCCAATTCTAGGAGTACAAAAACCGGTCAGTGGAGACTAGTGCAAGATCTTAGACTCATCAATGAGGCAGTAATTCCTCTGTATCCAGTTGTACCCAACCCCTATACCCTGCTCTCTCAAATACCAGAGGAAGCAGAATGGTTCACAGTTCTGGACCTCAAGGATGCCTTCTTCTGTATTCCCCTGCACTCTGACTCCCCTGCAGTTTCTCTTTGCCTTTGAGGATCCCACAGACCACACGTCCCAACTTACGTGAACGGTCTTGCCCCAGGGGTTCAGGGATAGCCCTCATCTGTTTGGTCAGGCACTGGCCCAAGATCTAGGCCACTTCTCAAGCCCGGGCACTCTGGTCCTTCAATATGTAGATGATTTACTTTTGGCTACCAGTTCAGAAGCCTCATGCCAGTAAGCTACTGTAGATCTCTTGAACTTTCTAGCTAATCAAGGGTATAAGGCATCTAAATCGAAGGCCCAGCTCTGCCTAAGACAAGTCAAATATCTAGGCCTAATCTTAGCCAGAGGAACCAGGGCCCTTAGCAAGGAACGAATACAGCCTATACTGGCTTATCCTCGCCCTAAGACGCTAAAACAGTTGCGGGGGTTCCTTGGAATCACCGGCTTTCGCCAACTATGGATCCCCAGATACAGCGAGATAGCCAGGCCCCTCTATACTCTAATCAAGGAGACCCAGAAGGCAAATACTCATCTAGTAGAATGGGAACCAGAGGCAGAAACAGCCTTCAAAACCTTAAAGTAAGTCCTAGTATAAGCTCCAGCCTTAAGCCTTCCCACAGGACAAAACGTCTCTTTATACGTCTCAGAGAGAGCAGGAATAGTTCTTGGAGTCCTTACTCCGACTCGCGGGACAACCCCACAACCAGTGGCAAAAGGCTGGCCTGTTTACAGGTAGTGGCAGTGGTGGACGTCTTAGTATCAGAGGCTATCAAAATAATACTAGGAAAGGATCTCACTGTCTGGACTACTCATGATGTAAATGGCACACTAGGTGCCAAAGGAAGTTTATGGCTATCAGAAAACCGCCTGCTTAGATACCAGGCACTACTCCTCAAGGGACCGGTGCTTCAAATATGCACATGTGTGGCCCTCAACCCTGTCACTTTTATCCCAGAGGATGGGGAACCAACCAAGCATGACTGCCAACAAATTATAGTCCAGACTTATGCCACCTGAGATGATCTCTTAGAAGTCCCCTTAGCTAATCCTGACCTTAACCTATATACCGATGGAAGTTCATTTGTAGAGAATGGGATACAAGGGGCAGGTTATGCCATAGTGAGTGATGTAACAGTACTTAAAAGTAAGCCTCTTCCCCCAGGGACCAGTGGCCAGATAGCAGAACTAGTGGCACTTACCGAAGTCTTAGAACTGGGAAAGGGAAAAAGAAAAAATGTGTATACAGATAATAAGTACGCTTATCTAATCCTACATGCCCATGATGCAATATGGAAAGAAAGGGAGTTCCTAACCTCTGGGGGAACGCCCATTAAATACCACAAGGAAATCATGGAGTTATTGCATGCAGTGCAAAAACCCAAGGAAGTGGCAGTCTTATACTGCTGAAGCCACCAAAAAGGGAAAGGAGAGGGGAGAACAGCAACATAAGCAGCTGGCAGAGGCAGGGAAAGACCAGCAGAGAGGAAAGAGAAAGAGGAACAGACAAAGAGGAAGTCAGAAAGAGAGAAACGGAGAGAGGAAGAGACAGACAAAGAAGTCAGAAAGACCTTCACGGTGAGTGTTACAGCTCTTAAAGGTGGCATGGACCCAAAGAGTGAGCAGCAGCAAGATTTATTGTGAAGAAAGAACAAAGCTTCCACAGCGTGGCAGGGGACCCAATTGGCCTGCAGCTGCTGGCTGGGGTGGCCAGCTTTTATTCCCTTATTTGTGCCCACCCATGTCCTGCTGATTGGTCCATTTTACAGAGCGCTGATTGGTCCATTTTACAATGTGCTGATTGGTGCATATTACAAACCTCTAGCTAGCCACAGAGCACTGATTGGTGCATTTTTACAGAATGCTGATTGGCACATTTTACAATCCTTTCATTTACACCATGTTTTAGAACCAACCACAGAAAACTGTGTGAGAACACAATCTTCTGGGCAGGATGAACAGAAATACTATCAAGGACACAGCTTAAAAGAGAGAATACAGTTGTACTGGGCCAACCAATCAGGTTTGGCTGGGAAATGGTAAATCATCTGACAGTATATACAAAGAAAAATACTTAAGCCAGTAACAGACATTCTTGTAGGCCAAAATGTATTCAAATGAAAACAAGATTCCTCTTTTCAATCATACTACTCAAGCACTTTCTACTTTAAAATATTTATATTTAATATAAATATTGAATATTATTTTACCATCTAAAAATTTTCAACTCTGCTTTTCTACAACTCTATCCTCTTATCTGTTGAATGATTTCTACTTGTCTCCACTTACATCTATTATTGTACATTTTATCATAAAATCCAAATGTACTTCTATATTTCAAATTCAGAGAAATTAAAATAAGGCACACAGTCATACAAATTTCAAACCCATTCAAATTCAGAGATAATCTTTTGTTGTTTTAGATTATTATTTCCCCAGAAAGTTAGATGAGAACAAATTAAATTCCATCTGACTACTTATTAAGGAATTTCTACATGCTAGACAGACCACCAATCAATTGTAATCTACATACTAGCATCAAACTGGAGAAAATGAAACTTAAAAAAAATTCTCATTTAAGCACTTAAAATAATTAAGAATAAATCCAATAAAAGATGTCCAACACATCCTACACTGAAAACTACAAAACACTGCTGAGAGAAACTAAAGAACCTTAAAAAATAATAACATACACCATTTTCAAGGACTGGAAGACTCAATATTTTTAAAACGGCAGTTCTCTCCCAAATCATCTATATACTTAATACAATGCCAACTGAAATTCCAGCAGGCTTTTTGATAGAAACTGACACTATTAATACCAAAATTTATGGAAATGCAAAGAATCTAGAGTAACCAAAATTTACCATAAAGCCACAGTAATCAAATGTAGTACTGGCATAAGCATAGATACACAGGGCCAGGTGCGGTGGCTCACACATGTAATCCAGCACTTTGGGAGGTGTGGGCAGGCGGATTACCTGAAGCCAGGAGTTCGAGACCAGCCTGGCCAACATGGTGAAACCCCATCTCTACTAAAAATATGAAAATTAGCTGGGCGTGGTGGTGCATGCCTGTAATCCCAGCTACTTGTGAGGCTGAAGCAGGAGAATCGCTTGAACCTGAGAGGCGGACATTGCAGTGACCCAAGATCATGCCATTGCCCTCCAACCTGGGTGACAGAGCAAGACTCTGTCTCAAAAAAAAAAATAGTATAGGTATACAGATCAATGCAATAATAAAAAGACCTACTCATTTATGAAAACTGATTTTCAACAAAGGTCAAAGTAATTAAATGAGAAAAGGATAGTCTTTTACCAAATGGTGCTTGAAAACTGGATATTCATATGGGAGAGGAGAACCTGAACTTTTACCTCACATCATACACAAAAATTAACTTGAAATAGATCATAGGCTTAAATGTAATATCTAAAACTGTAAGGCTTCCAAAATCAACAAAGGTGAAAATCTTTACAACCTTGGTGTAGCTAAATACTTCTTAAGACACAAAAAGCATTAACCGTTAGTAAAAAGTGATAAACTGGACTCAACAAAAGGAAGAAACATCTGCTCTTCCAAAGACTGTTAAGAAAATGAAAGGCAAGCCACAGAACAAAAGAATACAGTCATCTCTCGGTATCCTTTCCTTGGGGGCCTGGTTTCAAGAACCCCTCTCTACCCTCCTAGTCCACCCAAAACTGAACACCAAAATTCGAGGATGCTCAAGTCCCTTATTAAAAAAAAAAAAAAATCATATTTGCATATAACCTATGCACATCTTCCTTACACTTTAAATCAATCTCTAGATTATTCAGAATACCTAATATGATTAAATGCTATATAAATAGCTGTTATACTGTACTTTTATTTGTATTATTTTATTCTCACATTGTTTTTTTTTTACCAAACATTTTCTATCCTAGATTTGTTAAATCCGTGGATGTGGAACCCTCAGAAAAGGAGGGCTGACTGTATATTCAAAATTCACACGTCTGACAAAGTACTTGTATCCACAACATATAAAGAACTTGTAACTCAGTAATTTTTAAAAACATTATTTTCAAAATGAATTAAGAATCAGACACCTCATCTAATAAAAGGATATACAAATTGCCAATAAACACATGAAGAAGTGTTCAACATCATTTGCTATCAGAAAAATGCAAATAAGGCGAGGCATGGTGGCTGACACCTATAATCCCAGCACTTACGGAGACTGAGGCAGGAGGATCACTTGAGCCCCAGATTTAAAGACCAGCCTGGGCACATAGCAAGATCTCATCTCTACATAAAAATTGTTACAAAATAAAATTAGCTGGGTTTGGTGGCATGCACCTATAGTCCCAGCTACTTGGGAGGCTGGGGTGGAAGGGTTCCTTGAGGCTGGGAAGTCAAGGCTGCAGTGAGCCAGGATCACATCAACCTGGGCAACAGACAAGACCCTGTCTCAAAACAAAAAGCAAAGCATTCAAAAGAAAATGTAAATAAAACCACAATAAGATATCAATTCACACACACACACACACACAAAAAAACAGTTAAAATTAAAAACACAGCATATAACATAAATGAGATTACAGGAAGATAAAATGGCACAATCAGTTTGAAAACCTGTTTAACTTACTAAGAAACTGCAAAATATACACCATATGACTCAGCTATTCTACTCCCATTTGCTCAAGAGAAATAAAAACTTAAGTCCACAAAAAGACTTGTACATCAATGTTCATTGCCACTTTAATCATAATAGCCAAAACCTGGAAACCCAAATATCAGGTGAATGAAGAAACAAATTGTGGTATAGCCATACCACAGTGAATACTACTCAGCAATAAAAGGCAACAAACTACTGGAACACAAAGCAACATGGAAGACTCAAAAACATGCGGAGTGAAAGCAGCCAGACATTAAAGAATATGTACAGCACGCTTCCATTTACACACACAAAAAAAATTTTTTTGAGACCGGGTTTCACTCTGTCACTAGGCTGGACTGCAGTGGTATGATCCCGGCCCACCGCAGCCTCGAACTCCTGGCTCAAGAGATCCTCCCACCTCAGCCCCTCAAAGTGATGGGAATATGGGCATGAGCCACCTTGCCCAGCCCACTTACATGAAATTCTAAGAGACAAAACGAATGTATACAAATCAGTGGTTTCCTTGAACCAGAGGAGGGAAGGGGTGTGGTGCACTGACTGTGAGGGACACAAGGAAGGTTTTGGAGATAACAGAAATTCCATTACCTTGATTAGGATGATGGTTATCTGGGTATGTACATTATCAAAAGTTATCTAACTGCACCCTTAAAACGAGTATCTTTCGTTGTTTAAATTATACTTCCATAAAGTTGATTTTATATCCTAATAAAACAACAGTAAAGTTTATTTACAAGCCTTGATCACACAAAATTTTGAGAAACTATTATTCGAGTCATATTATTTGTGTTTTGGCCAAGTAATAGTAGCCTCCTAAACAGTCTTCCTTCAATGAACACTCCCTAGTCTTTACTCCCTCAAAGTAAACACGGACTAATTCATAACCATTCTGGTTTCTCCAACCAAAAGCCCTTCTTGTTACCTACTTCAGAAGCATAATATTACTGCCTATTACCATAAAAATGTATTAATAGAAGTTACCATGTCACTATGCGCCAGATAAGGTGAGCTTTTATAAATATTCTCATTTAACTTTAAAACTCTGCCTGTTACATAGGGAGCATTATCTCTATTTACCAATGAGAAGATTGAGGTTTTGTAAAACTTTCTGGATAATCTCCCTAAGGTTACACAATGTACAAAAACAGAGAAGCAAGGAATGGCCTATTATACAACACTGCCTCCCACAAAAGTAAGTAGTTTCTTTCTTCCTACATCATGATGTTATCTCTCTGAAGGAGAAGGTGAATTGTACTTTACTACTGAAGACAACTTTGAACAAAGCCCAGTAGTTCACCCTTCACCTATCATCTCAAACAACCCTTAAGAACGGGGTCCCGTTTTACAGATAAAGAAACTGAGGTTCATGGAGATAATGCAATTCATCAAAACACAAACTTAAGTGGAAGACCCTGAATTCAAATCTTTATCTCTCTGACTTCAAAGTCCATGCTTTTACCACCATCTTATAGGACTTCAATAAAGGCAGAAACAATGCATTATAGCCACTGGTAGTGGTCAAAGCTAAAAACACAATGTCTTTAAAGAAGGAAAGTCTTTCTACAACTCTTTTACAGCCCTATTAAAATGGTTATCCTCATTTCCCAAGATCTATAATAATGACTGAGTATTGTTTTTGAAACAAAGATTAGTACCCAGAAGTGTTTTGGATTTAGAATTGTTTCTGATTTTGGAATACTTGTATATACATAATAAAATATCATGGGGATATAACCCAAGTCTAAACACAAAATGCATTTTGTTTCATAGCCTGCAGGTAAATTTATACAATGTTTTGTAATTGCGTGCATGAAACAAAGTTCTGACTGCAACTTGTCACTGGAAGTCAGGTGTGGAATTTTCCACTTGCAACGTCAAAAAAGTTTCAGGTTTGGGAGCATTTCAAGATTTCAGATTTTTGGATCAGAGATGCTCAATCTGTACATTAAAATGCTAATATAAAGAAAAACAGTTCTAAATATTATAGTTAGGGAAATCCTGAAAAATCTAGGATTATGTATTTTGTGCCAAAATGTATCAAATATGTAAAGACTTCCTTCCATAAATCATCTGTACTATAATACCACATAACCCACTGTTTAAACTACTTCAAAAGTAAAATCTGTTCAGATAAAACATGTGGCCTGTACAGTTAACCTTTCAGGCAAAATCAAAACCCTATTTTGAAGTGATAAAGCACCTTTCTCCCATTATTAAACAGCAATCATTCCAGGCTCTACCTCATCTCACATATTACCCTCCAGAACACGTCTGTTTTGTTTTTTTATTTGTTTGTTTTTTGCTTTATAATGCTGCAGATGGAAAATTCAAGGAAGTGGTTAGTTATCTTTCTCAATATTACAAGTCTAAGAAATCTAAAAATAAACTTGCATCTACAATCTTTCTCAATATTGCTCAATTCCACTAAATCATAAGGCCTTCGGCCGGGCGCGGTGGCTCAAGCCTGTAATCCTAGCACTTTGGGAGGCCGAGACGGGCGGATCACAAGGTCAGGAGATCGAGACCATCCTGGCTAACACGGTGAAACCCCGTCTCTACTAAAAAACACACACACAAAAAAACTAGCCGGGCGAGGTGGCGGGCGCCTGTAGTCCCAGCTACTCGGGAGGCTGAGGCAGGAGAATGGCGTAAACCCAGGAGGCGGAACTTGCAGTGAGCTGAGATCCGGCCACTGCACTCCAGCCTGGGCGACAGAGCGAGACTCCGTCTCAAAAAAAAAAAAAAAAAAAAATCAAAAGGCCTTCTTCTGACCACCAGTATGAGAAAGGAATAAAAAGAAAAAACTTAGAATATACATCTGAAGGCCTCAGCAGCAACACTCCTTAGACTACAAGTATAATAAAAACTCTCTTAAGATGGAAGAAAAATAGTCTTCACACTTAAACTAAGTGATTTACAGTGTTTTATATCACACACCTCAGAAAGTTAAGACAACTTTATTGATATACATCCCCTAAAGTCAAAATTAAAAGTCTCAAATGTTAGAATATATATGTGATAATAGCTGGATGACCAAACACATGTAAGTATGCTCAAGTTTTAAAACAAGATATCAATCAATCAACCATCTGCTTCTCTAGTTTCCAAGGTCTGTAGCCAGCAATGCAAAAAACCAGCAATCTGTTTCCTCATTAATGTATATCCTCAAACTGTCTGCAATCCAATTGCTTTTTTAAGGGAAAGCAAGTTTATTAGAGAAGAAAGTGCAATATAATTTCTATTTAAATAGTGAGAGAAATGACATTTGGGTGAGACCTATAAAATATACTCTGTATCTACTCTTCTAGGTTCTATTTCTGGATCAAGTAATCTACCAATCATATCACAGAGGTCACAAACTTGAATATATGAAGCAGCCTGGTGAAGGACAAAAGGACTGTAATTGTGCTTAACGAGAAACCATGAGCTGCTTTTAAAAATTGTAATTCAAAAACTCCAAACACTCTGTTAACAGTAATATGGTTATTGGGTATGCATATAATAAAATTAAGTTTGATCCCTACCTCACATCACACACCAAAAAAAAAAATTCCAAGTAGACTCAAGACCCAAATATTAAAACAAAACAAAACAAAACAAAACAAAACTTCTAAAACTTAAAAAAAAAAAAAAATTGGTGGGGACACAGTGGTTCACATCTGTAATCCTAGCACTTTGGGAGGCTGAGGCAGGAGGATCACTTCAGGCCAGGAGTTTGAGACCAGCCTGGGCAACACAGTGAGATTCTGTCTTCACAAAATTAAATTAAATTAATCATGTGTGGTAGCACATGCCTCTAGTCTTAGCTACTAGAGAGGCTGAGGTGGTAGGATTACTTGAGCCCTGTCTCAAACAAAAAACCAAACAAATCTATTCCATACTCCAAGGTTATTAAGATTCTATTTACTTATTTATTTATGAGACAGAGTCTTGATCTGTCACACAGGCTGGAGTGCAGTGGCTCAATCACGGCTCACTGAAGCCTTGACCTCCCAGGTTCAAGCGATCCTACCACCTCAGTCCCCAGCACGCACTATCACACTTGGCTAATTTTTTAATTTTTTTGTAGAGACAGGTCTCGCTCAGCTGCCCAGGCTGGTCTCAAACCCTTGGGCTCAAGCAAACTATCTCCACCTCCCAAAGTACTGAGATTACAGCCATGAGCCACCACACCCAGCCGAATTTCTTTTAAATTGTTTTTTATTTTTGTTTAATTGTGTACTGAAAAAAATTAAAGCAACGCAAACAAACATACCACTCCAGTGGCAACTATTATATATTTTCAGACCCTTCTATATGCATATATAGATTGCATATACCATATACATATGTGCCCACAAAAATTTTGCACCATATGATATACTGTGCATATTTTCTCTGCAACATACTTTTTAAAAAACTTAACTAGTATATAGTAGGCATTTTCATGTCACAACGTATAGCTCTAGCTTATTCTCTTAATGTCTACAAAAAAAATTCTAAGTCTGGATACATATAACAACATATTTTTAACATTTAGATTGTTTTAACTTTTTTCACTAGTCAAGCAATGTCAGAGAGCATCTTTGTACACCAATTTGATACTTTATGTAAGAGTTCCTAAGAGTTTTTAATAAACATTTTAAAGACAATTCACAAGAAGGCTTACTAACCCAGGAAGTTTTGAATAGCAGCGTAGGAGCCAAGGGAAAACTTCTCCTTTGCCCTTTAATGGTTCACTGAAAAACCAACTCACAAGAGAGAAATCAACTGAAGAAATGGAGTAACAAATCTATTAATGTGCATGAGAAAAACCAGAGTGATCACCCTAGATTTCTTAAATAAAACACAAACAAGAAAATAGTGATATATTTTATAATAATCATTTATATTTAACAAAACAAACAATATAAAAAGTTAAGAGATAAGTCACACAGACTGAGAAAAGACAGTTGCAATTCACTTAACAAACATAATCAGAGTATATAATGAACTTAAAACTTTCTAAAATCAATTTAGAAAGACCACCCAAATGGCTGTGGAAGGAAAAGAACAGTCAATTCAAGGAACAAACCTTGAATAGTCATCTAACATTTGAAATCATACTCAACCCCATAATCAAAATAAAAATTAAGACAATGTGGTACCATTTCACACTCATCTGATTTGTAAACAAAAAATCTGACAATGCCATGAATCATAACAATCGGAAGATAGCAAATCTAGTGCTAAAATATGCAAAGTGACAGCAAATTTGACAATATCCAATACAGATTAAAAAACTCCCATAACCTCCAAAATCTTCAGCCCAATAATTGCACTTCTGGGTAATTTACCATAGAGGGCTTCATTTCAAACTTAATAACCACATACATACACACAGAAATAAAAATTTCACAAAACATTTTACCCTTATTGTTTGCAATACAACCTGATACTTTTCTATTCTAATTCCTAAACTGATTTCACAACCCATTAGGGAGTCACGACATGCGGAGTTTTTTTTCGTTTGTTCATTTGTTTTTTAAAATGGAGTTTCGCTCGTCACCCAAACTGGAGTGCAATGGCACCATTTCGGTTCACTGCAACCTCTGCCTCCCAGGTTCAAGGGATTCTCCTGCCTCAGCCTCCTGAGTAGCTGGGATTTCAGGCACCCGCCACCCCGCCCAGCTAATGTTTGTATTTTTAGTAGAGATGGAGTTTCACCATGTTGGCCAGGCTGGTCTCAAACTCCTGACCTCAGGTGATCCATCCACCTCAGCCTCCCAAAGTACTGATATTACAGGCTCAAGCCACCGTGCCCGGCCACAACATGCAGTTTTTAAAACTTGCCAAAAATCTTAAATGTAAGCACAATGATTCCTAATAATGAATGTTCAATGTAACATTGTTTTCATACACAAAACCTGGAAACAATCTAAATGCCTATCAACATGAGAATAAATAAATTTAATCTGGCTATATTCATATAATAAAAAATAATTTTACAGCAGATAAAAGTAATGACTATTAGGGTGGGTCATATAAAACTGTCATTTTGTAGGTCAAAATGGTAACATCAGCAGTTTCATATAAATCAAAAAAAATTTCATGAAAGACAAATTATAGAATAGGCAGAATATATCATTTACATCAAATCTGAAAATATGCAAAGCAATACTATGATTTGTTTGTGAATATATACCCATGCAGTAATTATATAAAAACATGCATTAAAAATGATCAGGCCAGGAGTGGTGGCTCACACCCATAATCCCAGCACTTTTGGGAGGCCAAGGTGGATGGACTGCTTGAGCACAGGAGACCAGCCTGGGCAACAGGCGAAACCCAACCTCTACAAAAAATACAAACATTAGCCAGGCACACTGGTGTACGCCTCTATTCCCAGCTACTTGGAAGGCTGAAGTGGGAGGACTGCTTAAGCAAAGGAGATGGGCTGCAGTGAGCCATAATCATGCCCCTGTACTCTAGCCCGGGTGACAGAGTGAGACCCTGTCTCGAAAAAAAAAAAAAAAAATTATCAACACCATACTCAGAATAACAGTTAACTTCTGGGAAGAAAGTAAACTGTAATCTAAGAAGTTGCTTCAACTGTACATGGTATTTTCCTCAAAAAAATGAGAAATATGGGAACATGCTAAGGTGTGCTACAGCTGTATGGTTAATGTATGAATGTTAATTATATTGGTCTCTGTAGTCTCATGTATGTTTGAAATATTTTAAGAAAAAAAACCTACATTGGCCAAATAAAACACACATCTGCAGCCTAAATTCAAATCAACCCCTAAAACGTATTTCATTGGCTTGAAATCTTAATGTTTAGCCCTCACCTTTTTTTTTTTTTAATCTAGGGCCACTAACAACAACAAAACAGCTTTTGTACAATGTCCAGTTTAAATAGTTTCTTAAAATCTGTCAAGAGAGGATTTCACCCTTGAAAAATTGGTCTTGTTCCTCCTTTTAGTTTAGTGCTATGTATTTTACCATATTTCCATTTTTACTCTCGCTGCCAAGCAAATTCAAACCCAATTTTTATTCTTAGTCATTGAATTATGCTGTCACTTGGGAAAAGAATATATGCTTTGTCTTTTCCCTGATTTCTTCTTTTTACACATATTTTATTACACTTCCAGATCTTTTAAGTTACCAGAAATTCTTTCTGGAAGAAATAGGATAAAATAAATTTCAAGAAAATAAAGTCAACCTTCTGTTCCATTCTGCTGAAGTTTTCATGATGTAACCCCTACCACAAAGACATCCTCCTTAACCAAAGGAATGGATATATGGATACAACTAAGCACACATGTTCATTAAACTTAATTTCAAAACATACAAGATTAAAGTGAATATGCTGCCAATGAAAAATAATTAGCTGATATACTAACAACAAACATCCAAAAGAAAGGCCTAAATGGCCAAAGTGTAATAAGCTAACTAATTTTGCCCCTTTTAAGACCATATGCTTTGTATGTTTTGTTTTCCAGTACATACTGTGGAAATAAGAATATTCTTATATTCAATAAATCCAGTAATAATATATAATATGACCAGTTATAAAGAAAATACCATTTTGTTGTAGTCTTCCATTAAAAAATTTAAAAGTGTCCTTTTCTGCAGGTTTTTTTCCCACGCCTGAAGATAATCTGGCAATTCTCGGAATTTAGCTTCCCTTTTCCTTCTGTCTGGACACTTGACTAATTAAGCCAATCTATAATATCACTGGCCAACATATATCCCCTTCTAACACATGGTATACTCCAATCCAGAAAATTCAAAACCAGAAGTAATGTTAAACAAATCCCCTTTTTAATAAATTTCTCAACTTCCAATTTCTAAATACCAAATGTACTTATAAAATAGGCT
Organism: Rhinopithecus bieti; assembly: GCF_001698545.2. NCBI lineage: Eukaryota > Metazoa > Chordata > Mammalia > Primates > Cercopithecidae > Rhinopithecus > Rhinopithecus bieti. The sequence continues at coordinate 3,120,857 of NW_016804048.1, forward strand.
AATTATTTCCTAACAGGTCCTAAGATATCAATTCATCCTATTTAACTGATTTTAGAGATGAAAGATAAGAGACAACACACACCAAAGTGACAATTTCATACTGCAGTTTTTCTTTTCCTTTTAAGATGGAGTTTTGCTCTTGTTGCCCAGGCTGGAATGCAATGGCGCAATCTCGGTTCACCGCAACATCTGCCTCCCAGGTTCAAGTGATTCCCCTGCCTCAGTCTCCCAAGTAGCTGGGATTACAGGCACCAGTCACCATGCCTGGCTAATTATTATTATTATTATTATTTTTGGTATTTCAGCAGAGACGGGGGTTTCGCCATGTTGGCCAGGCTGGTCTCGAACTCCTGACCTCAGGTGATCTGCCCACATTGGTGTCCCAAAGTGCTGGGATTACAGGCCTGGGCCACCGCGCCCAGCATACACTGCAGTTTTTCAAGTTTATATTTCACAATTTGAAAAGATTATTTTTAACAAAATTAAAGCACTTCACTCAGCAGTAACCCCAAGAGAACATGAACCAATTTAGGTTTTTAAAAGACCATTTACTCACCACCTGCTATATACCAGACCCGTCAGTAGATACGAAGAAAGTTACACATTCCTTACCCTCAAGAAATATATAGTCTATTAGGCAGGCACCCAGATTCTTTTTGATCAGTGACAGCAAAACCATATGCTTTCAAGAGCCAGAGAACGTAAATAGGTGGAGCGGCTCCACCTAAGGGAGGACCAGGAACAGAATGCATGCTCTACCTGAAGTAATCGTAAATCAACATTAAAAGAATGCTATTGAAACAAAGTACATCTCCCAGTTAGACAGAATATATTGTAAATGCTTAACCTCCTATCAGATAAAAGAAGTTTTTTTTTTAAGTTTGTAATGACACAGAGAAGCTTGACCCCACCCCCATTTCTGGTGAGAGTTTACATTGTTGTGACCTTTCTGGATGGCAGTCTGATAATACACATCAAAATGAAAAACATGTTTTCTTCAACTATTACAAAATTACTGAAGAGGAATTAGCTAGCAATAAATATAAATAAAATGTATGGACAATCTACAATCCATTTATATAATCTAAATATCTATCAATAAAAGCAGTATTAAGTCATAGCATAACCATTTAATAATACACTAGAGAACTACTAAAAAGAAGAGAATAGATGCAGATGTAAAGTAAGCCACAAATATTAATTTTAAAAACACACACACAGGGCCTGGCATAGTGGCTCATGCCTATAATCCCAGCATTTTGAGAAGCCAAGGCAAGGAGGATCACTTGAGTCCAGGAGTTCAAGGCCAGCCTGGGCAACATGGCAAAATCTCATCTCCATTAAAAATGCAAACATTAGCCTGGCGTGCATCTATAGTCCCAGCTACGTGGGAGTCTGAGGCGGGAGGACTGCTTGAGTTCAAGAGTGCAGTGAGCCATGATTGTGCCATGACACTCCAGCCTGGGTGACAGAGCAACACCCTGTCTCAGAAATGAAATAAAATACACACACACACACACACACACACACAAAATCAGTCAAGACAGCATCACCTGCTGAGCTCCCAAATGCTGTTTCTCGTCACATCCAGAAGTACAAATCCACAACTCCACACCACAGCTGAGATGGGTTTGCAAGTGTCAGCAGTACGGGTTCTCTGAGAACTACTCACTGTGGATGCAGTCTACAGCCAACATGTCCTGCAGAAACTAGCTGCCCAGTAACAAGCAGCAGTTACAGAATCTAATAAAGTGGAGCCACTGGTTGACATTAAAGGGTTTCTACAGCAATACTATATGCACTACAAATCCAATATGGAGATTATCAAATTAAAACCAATAAACCTGGTAAAGAATTGACAGAGCTGGTGATATTTATGGCACAGATTGGTCACTGTTACCCAGAACATCTAAGTAACTTTCCTCAAGAGCTAAAAGTTCTACTTTCCTACAATTATACTGTCTTGAATCAAGATCATCTAATAACATTTGGCAAAGCTTTTATCTTGCTGAGAAGTATCACATCTATCCACCAAGTTCACTAAAGCTCTTCTTTGAACTTCCAAGTTGCCATAATGAGCTTTCGAGACTTTACATACTCATGTTGTGACTGATAGCAAGAATATAACAGTAAAACACAAGAATAAAGTGGATACGGTACTGCAGAATTTCATATACACCTTGCTAAAAGACAGCAATGTAACTGCAGCCAAGTTATCTTTGGATGTGATGAGTGAACGCTACAAGAAACATCTGGACTGATGCCAAAACTGTCAATGTCATCATAACTGCATGTTTCAAGATATTGGTTGCCACTGTGACATTCTTCCTAGGATAAGACGAAGAAGAGAAACAAATAGGACAGACTCAGAATCTGAGAATAAAATGACAAGAGACCTACTAGTGCAGTATGTCACTGGAAAGAGTGGCTCCAAACAGAAAACACTGAAAAGGTTATGAAAAGTGCCCGAGAAACAAAAGAACAAAAAACTCAAGGTGTTTAACTTTTAAGCTATTAGTTTTATTCATGATCCTCAAAGTTTTACCAAAACACTCCTGAAGCACACAGCTAGAAATCTCTAAGCAGAGGTTTGAAGTATCATGATGCTCATAAATCTTATCTCCAGAATGGTAGGAATTCATAAGCCTTCTAACCTCTATGCCTTAGGCCAAAAGTTTCTGCTGCTGCACCACAGAGAAGTAACAGAAGTCACTGTTTGCTAAACATGCACTTCATCATCTGTTAGTCCCAGAAATCACTTAGTTATTGCTCATGACTGTGACCAACCATTATGTTATGGTCAAGAACTTTGGGGAAGACATGACAGTCTGAATCAGCGCTATAAGAGGTAATATAGCTCAATGTCCCCTAGCCATGACAGAAAAACTGCCTCAAGACTCAAGACCTGTCCCAGTATAAAATACACAAGGATAAGAAGACGACGCTGTCTACTACAACTGTGATTCAGCTCTTCCAAATCCTCAGATGATGCAGAATAAATTCCAGGGTAAGCTGACAGAGGCCCCAATAAAATCAAGAGTGCACGAACATGGCCAGGCACAATGGCTCCTGCATGTTAAATCCAGCTATTCAAGAAGCTGAGGGACGAGGATCGCTTGAGGCCAGGAGTTTAAGACCAGCCTGGACAACATGGCAAAACCCTGTTTCTACAAAAAATACAAACATTAGCCAGGCATGGTGGTGCATGCCTGTAATCCCAGCTACTTGGGAAGCTGAAGTGGGAGGATCACTTGAGCCCATGAAGCAGAGGTTGCAGTGAGCTATGATTGCACCACTGCACTCCAGCCTGGGCAACAGAGTAAGATCCGGTCTCAAAAAAAAAAAAAGAAAAAAGAAAAGAGAAAGAAAAAGAGAAGGCTGAAAATGATAAAGATAGGTGGGGAAGCACCAGTATCAGTGAGGAGGAGGGTGCTGCTGGTAAATCTGTTGACAAATAGAAACTGCAAGAAATCTCCTAGAAGCTGAACAGCACCTACGGAGGAGTGAAAAGCCAAACTAAAGGATGACTTTTAGAAAATCTGCATGGCTCAACTAAGGAAAAAATTCAGTGCTGCCCCCAGAGAAAGCCCAAGAGGAAATGTATTGAAATAGATAGTGATAAAGAGCAAGTAATTTTTTCTAACATCGATGACTGTCATGAAAAGCCAGTCTGACAAGGAGACATGACTAGCAATTGCAATGGCTGGACAGACCAAAAAGAATTTATGAGGAAGAAAACCAAAATGAATCTATTTTCCAAATCCAGAGATAAAGAGAAAAAAGAAGAACTTTGATGATTAGGTATAGCCAAAATGTCCAGTCAAAAAAATAAGCATTCCTTTGGGAAAAAGCTGCTGCCACTATGAGATACACTTTAAAAAAATAAAAAATAAAAAAAAGAAAAAAAGAAAAAGTAACATCCCAGCCAGCCTTCCATTCCCAAAAATAAATTGTCATTAATCTGAAAATTAGTAAATCAAGAATGCTTACATTAAAAGTCTCAAAAGCAGGCCGGGTGTGGTGGCTCAAAGCCTGTAATCCCAGCACTTTCGCGGGAGGCCGAGACGGGGTGGATCCAAGGTACAGGAAGATCGAGACCATCCTGGCGTAACACAGTGAAACCCCGTCTCTTACTAAAAACTACAAAAAAAACGTAGCCGGGCGAGGTGGCGGCGCCTGTAGTCCCAGCTACCCAGGAGCGAGCTGTAGGCAGGAGATGTGGCGTGAACCGGAGTCGGAGCTTGCAGTGAGCTGAGATCGGACCACAGCAACTCCAGCCTGGTGACAGAGCGAGACTCTGCTCGGAAAAAAAAAAAAAAAAAGCCCAAAAGCATGTATCTGACCACAAAAAAGGCTGTAAATGACTGCTGAGATGACTGGTTTCGCCCTTTTTTTTTTTTTGAGATGGAGTTGTTGCTCTCGTCGCCAGGGCTGAACGCAGTGGCGCAATCTCGGCTTACTTGCCTAGGCAGCTCCTGCCTCAGCCGTCCTGAGTAGCTGGGATAAGCGCCGAACCACCCATACCTCAGTTTTTTTTTTTTTTTTTTTTTTGGATTTTTAGTAGAGATCGGGTTTCATCACGTTGGCCAGCCTGGTCTCCAACACCTGACCTCAGGTGATCACCTGCCTTGGCCTCCCAAAGTGCAAGGATTACAGGCATGAACCACCACCCCCGGACCACTTTTTTTTTTTTTTTTTTAAGAAACAGAGACATGCTGTATTGCCCAGACTGGTCTCAAACTCCTAGCCTCAAGCAATCCTCCCACCTCAACCTCCCAAGTAGCTGGGACTACAGGCACAAGCCACCACTGGGCTTGATCCCACTTTTTTTAAAAACAATTCTCGGCCAAGCGTGGTGGCTCATGCCTGTAACCCCAGCACTTTGGGAGGCTAAGGTGGGAGGATCACTTGAGCCCAGGAGGTGGAGGCTGCAGAGCCATGATGGCACCAGTGCACTCTAACCTGAGCTACAGAGTGAGATCTTAAAAAAAAAAAAAAAAAAAAAAAAAACAGCAAAGAACAAGCCCTATGTAAACTATGGACTAACAAACAGTAACACTGATATTGGCTCATCAAATGGCAATAAATGTGCCAAATTAATGCAAGATGTTCACAACAGGAGAAATGAGGGGAGGGAAGGCAATATGGGCATTTTCTGAACTATCGGCTCAAACTTCTGTACATCTAAAGCTGTTAAAAAAAAAGGTTAATTTTTTAATTCTGCATGTGCAAACAAATTTGCAAATAATTACTTGTATATGCATACAAAGAGAGGTTTAAAGACCTGTATCAAACTGTGCCCATCCTTACCCACAAAGCATGAAACTGGAAACAAGTGCATGAGGAGGAATTTTTTTTACATTATACAACTGGCCCTCCATATCCATGGGCTCTGTCCGTGGATTCAACCAAGCTTGGATCCAAAAAGTTTAATATAGCATCTGTATTTGAATCGTGCAGACTTTTTTTTTTGTCTTTATTCCCTAAACAATATAGCGTAACAACTATTTACATAGCATTTATGTTGTATTAGGTATTAAAAGTAATCTAGAAATGATATAAAGTATTTGGGAGGATATGCACAGGTCATATGCAAATACTATGCCATTTACATCAGAGATTTGAGCATCTGTGGATCTTGGTATCCACCAAAGATCCTAGAAGCAATTCCTACAGACACCAAGGGATAACCATTTATCTCTGGACTGTGCAAACTTTCTATACTGAGCAATAATATAAGGAGAGGCTCTGTAGCATATTAAGAATTTGGGTTTCTCAAATCAGACTGCATGAAATCATATTGTAACTCCACCATCTGCTAGCTGATAAACTTCAACAGTTACTTAATTTTTCTCCTTAAGTTTCCTCACCTGTAAAACAGAAATCACAGTAAACACTCACAGAGCTGCCACAGCAATTAAATAATTTAATACATGTAGAGTAGTGGAAATTGTCTAGTACACAGTAAGTCCTCCATAAATGTTAACCAGCATCTTCATTACCAAACATTTATTATTCCTGGATTTTCTTTTTAAATCTTGACTGGTAAGACTAATCAGGAAAAGCCGGTTCATAAGCCTCTTTCTAGAAAGACCTCCAATGTAGAAAATACAAAAGCAATCAAAACCCAACTACGAATAATGAAATACTTTTGAAAAAAGCAGATTACAGGGCTGGGCACAGTTGCTCACACCTGTAATCCCAGCACTTTGAGGGGTGAGGCGGGTGGATTACCTGTGGTCAGGAGTTCAAGACCAGCCTGGCCAACATGATGAAACCCTGCCTTTACTAAAAATACACACACACACAAAAATTAGCCAGGTGTGGTGGTGCACGCCTGTAATCCCAGCTACTCGGGAGGCTGAGGCAGGAGAATCGCTTGAACCCGGGAGGTGGAGGTTGCAGTGAGCCAAGATCATGCCATTGCACTCCAGCCTGGGCAACAAGAGAATTCTAACTCCATCTCAAAAAACAAAACAAACCAAAAAAGCAGATTATAAACCAACATTTAACAATTTTAGTTCATTTATATAAAAAATAACCACCAACACATTCTATAAACATAATCACACAAAAAAATCCCCAAGCGGTGTACTTAACTTTTACTTTCTCCTTTACAATTTTCTGACTCATTATAATTTTCAACATTGACCAAGTTATCATTTTTAATGGAGCTCAGCAAACTTTTTACATTAAGGTCCACATAGTAAATAAATATTGAGGTGTTACAGGCCATATGGCTCTCTGGCACAACTACTCAACTCTGCTGCTGTACCCCAAAAGAAACCACAGACAATACCTAAACGACTGCATATGGCTATGTTCTAACAAAAACTTTTTTTTCTTTTTTTAAGACGGAGTTTCACTCTTGTTGCCCAGGCAGGAGTGCAATGGCGCAATCTTGGCTCACTGCAACTTCCACCTCCTGGGTTTAAACGATACTCCTGCTTCAGCCTCCTGAGAAGCTGGGATTACAAGCGTGCACCACCATACCCAGCTAATTTTTGTAGTTTTAATAGGGACGGGGTTTCACCATGTTAGCCAAGCTGGTCTCGAACTCCTGACCTCAGGTTATCTGACCGCTTTGGCCTCCCAAAGTGCCGGGATTACCAGCGTGAGTTACCACACCAGGGCTAATAAAATGTTTATTTACAAAAGGAGGCAACTGGCAGGACTTGGCCTGCAGGCTTTAAAATCTGTCAATCCCTGAAATAAATTCTTTTCATTTTCGGAAACAAAATGTGATTTATACTAAAAAAAGGTGCGCCAGCTAAATTGATACTACTGATAGAAAAAAACATTTATTTATAAATTCATACAAGGAACCTAGGGATAGAAAAAAAAACAAACTCTCTTTTAGGCTCTGGAAATCCTACTCTCATTCCTAGTGCCAAGTGAAAAGAGGAAATCTGCTAAGCAGACCAAAGTCCAAATAGGAACGTATAGTGGTGGGCAGACAGTTACAATGAGAAGTTAAAAGAAATATGCCTCTCACATTTAATTTGCAATTTTTTCAAATTTCATAATTCACCAACAAGCAGCTGCCACATGTGTGTAAATTTTTACTGATGAAATAATTTTAGTTACAGATCATCACAATCAGCACTGACAACAAATTTATTAGAACGGATGAAAACATCTAGGAATTACCTAAGAGTCGTTTAAGGAGACATAAGGGTAGCCTTTGATAAGAGGACACTTCAAACTTCGGAACTGACAAGACTTATAATCTCCCCCCCAAAAAAGAATGCTATGGGTAGATGGATATTTTTTTCTGAAGGAATTTTTAGCATTTCATTTGGAAAAGTTTTGTAATCATATAAATTTAAATGTCGTGACAGATTTCTCGGCGTTTACAGGGATTCTCTTGCTGAGGGGCAGGGGTAATAAAAAGTCTGCTTCTGGAACAGAAATGGGAACAACAACCAAGTCTCAGAAACCCAGAGTCAAAAAATCAAAAGAACATCTCATTTAAAAAAAAAAAAAGTCAACCTGCAATGAAGTCACCGTCCCCATAAAATCCCAATTGTGCATTTAAATCTTTCTACCAAAATTCACTTTTGGACCATCTTATCAAGTTGTTAAAATTTCAGAGGCAAACGTTTAAATCAAGGTCAAAAGCCAGGAGGAAAAAAAGAGTTATCAGTTTCCAACCCAAACTCTCTCCGAGCCCCCTAAAAACTGACTTGTAACCCTGTTACCGGTAATTTTAAAAGAAGCGAACACGGACGGACGGGGGCCTGGGAAGACAGGACCCACGGTCCCCAGCAGGCTGCCCGACGCGCCACCTGAGAAAGGTGAGGGAACTCGCCCCACCCCAGTCACTGTGAAAGTGGTGCTAAGAGAACCCATCCCAAGCCTCCACCAAAGAAATTCCTAGAAGTGACAAACACAGAGACCAAGAGGGGCGGGCAGATCCTCTCCGCGGGCAAGGAGCTGGAGCAACTGCACCCGAAGGTGAGCAGAGGGCAGCGGGCTCCGACCCTCCGCCGCGAGAAGCGAGGCGAGCGGGGCGGTGGGCGCCGGACTCCTCCGACAGCGGTCGCAAGGAGGGCGGCTCTCAGGCCCCCACACGGCCGCCCCTCGGGCCACGGCGCGCCGAACAGCAGGTCAGAGTTAGGGATCCAGTTGCGGGCCGGGCCGAGAGCGCGCTCTCCCGCCCGCGCCAGGGACATTCGCCCCCTCAGCTCTCACCTCCCCCCGACCCCAGGCTCTCCCTCTACGCCGAGGAAACGGCGCCCACACTCCAGAGACCCTCACCAGGAGCCCGTCGCCGCCTCGCCGCGTGTCTCGGACTTCTTGGGAGCCACCGCTGAGGGGAGGGGGAAGGAGGGGGAAACGGAGGAGGGAGGGGGCCCAGCCCGGTGTAGCCGCCGCCGCTGCCGCCGCCGCGATGCCGCTTCTGGAATCGCGCTCGCGCCGCCGCGACCGCGACCGCCGCGTCTCCCCGCCCCCACGACCGTACGTCGTCGTGACGCGCATCGCACGAGGCGGTTCGAGCCAATAAGACCACACGCCGTGCGCAGCCGCGCTGTCCTAAACCGGAAGCTGCCCCTCTGACCGCCCTAGAAGCTTGGTGCATCGTGGGATCTGTGGTTCGGCCAGGAACTTAGCGAAAACTGTACTGGGCGTTGAGGGACCGAAGAGCGTGTGCTCCTTAGGCGCCCACACAACTCCTCGGAGTTTTTCCTCCCACCGAAAAAGGAAGCAATTTGGGGCTGAGGAGGAGGGGGCCGCCCCGTCTCGCAGATGCTTTTCCCAGTCTCTATGGATACTGGCTACACACTTGGGGCGAGAGCCAGAATTTGAGGATTTAGGCTGGATCGTGTGTCTCTGCCAAGGGCTGATAGGATGCTGAGCATCGTCTGTGAAGATTTCCGAATTAAATCCAAAAGCATTAGCCAAGTTTTGCCCAGAGCAATAGTGTTTGCCTTTTATTACCTTATTAAAGATTATGCTTTTTGCTACCACTTCTATTTTTTTTAAAACCCAGTCACTCTTAAAATACATATAATTCAGAGCGATTTTTAAAATGATGTTAATGTAATGGTATATCAGAAACTACTTAAGCACTAAATACCTGTGTCCATTTACCCAGAATGGGTAAGTAATTTTCCACAAGTCAGCTTTACATTGAGTTCTAACTTCTTAGAAGCCAAGAACAGATTTGGTTACATACTTATGCTATAAGAAAAGTGAATATGAGTTAGTCTGCATAGAAAAATACTTTACATTTAGTAGGAGGGGGATTTATCACATTCTTAACGCGTAAATGCCTTAACTATCAAAATTCTTGTTACTGACTAAAGGAAATCCATACGATTTAGGAAAAGTCTGTGCTCACGGCTTACTGTCCTTGCCGTTGGACCACAGCAAGAGATAACAAAGGGTGCAGGGAACAGCTGACAGGTCTTGAGGGAGCTGGGGTAGGATATATGAAGAAAAAAGCAAAAATACAGAAGTCTTCATTCTGGAAATGTAAGTTTTAAAAAGTAAAGCTACTAAACTCACAAAGAACATGATTAAGATGGCAGTAATACAGAACTAAGGCCCACTCATTAAGCTTGAAAGAAAAAACTAGTAGAAATTAAAATTAGGAAATAAATGTTAAAGGAACCAGTTTCCTCCAAGGAGTAGTTTACATCGAAAATATTTATAATTTTTTAAGTTTACATAATTTGTGAAAGACATAATAATAATGACTTCTATGTTCCCAGGTAAAGATATAAAGCTTTTGAGGTTGAAATCAAGGAAGACAATTGTACACCTCTTCAGCACATCAGAAACAGAATACAGGCATTTCTGGATTGCGAATTTGACCCATTATGCCAACTCACACAGAACAGAGATAAGAAGTATAAGATCCGCAGGCTTAATAAAGAGTCTATTAAAGGTGACAGAACTACAGCGAAAAAGATGATTTTTTAAAAAAAAGAGATTCTTGGCTGGGCACGGTGGCTCAAGCCTGTAATCCCAGCACTTTGGGAGGCCGAGACGGGCGGATCACTAGGTCAGGAGATCGAGACCATCCTGGCTAACATGGTGAAACCCCGTCTCTACTAAAAAATACAAAACTAGCCGGGCGAGGTGGCGGGCACCTGTAGTCCCAGCTACTCGGGAGGCTGAGGCAGGAGAATGGCGTGAACCCGGGAGGCGGAGCTTGCAGTGAGCTGAGATCCGGCCACTGCACTCCAGACTGGGCGACAGAGCGAGACTCCGTCTCAAAAAAAAAAAAAAAGAGAGAGATTCTTCAAAGATCTCCAATCTTTCCTGCATCCCTTTCTCTTAAAAACTGGTATCCAGGCCAAGCGCGGTGGCTCACACCTGTAATCCCAGCACTTTCGGAGGCCAAGACAGGCAGATCACTTGAGGTCAGGAGTTCAAAACCAGCCTGGCCAACATGGCGAAACCCCATCTCTACAAAAATACAAAAAATTAGTCGGGCATGGTGGTGTGTGCCTGTAATACCAGCTACTCTGGAGGCTGAGGCAGGAGAATCCCTTGAACCTGAGAGGCAGAGGTTGCAGTGAGCTGAGATCATGCCACTGCATTCCAGCCTGTGTGACAGAGCAAGACTCTGTCTCAAAAAAAAAAAAAAAAAAGCTTCTGCTTTGACAACACGAAGGGCTTTAAGAAGCTACATGTGGAACAGTTCACTGTATGCTGAACCAGGTAAAAGCCCTATCATTTCCCTAAAGTTTCACACCTTGTTCTCAGTCACCTTGATCCCATTCACATATCAGTACTGCCAGTTCCTGATGCTCATATAGTGATGAAACAAACCACATGGTTGCCTCAAAACACCCACACCTGCGGGGAGGGGGCAGGGATTGCATTGGGAGTTATACCTGATATAAATGACGAATTGATGGGTGCTGACGAGTTGATGGGTGCAGCACACCAACGTGGCACAAGTATACATATGTAACAAACCTGCACGTTATGCACATGTACCCAAGAACTTAAAGTATAATAAAAAAAAAAAAAAAAAAAAAAACCACCCACACCTCCTTAGCTATTGAGGATGTTGCCACTGTCCCTGACCTGAGCACCTGAGGAACATTCCCCTGATCCCCACATCCATAAGGCTGGCTTCACCCTTAACCCTTATGTGAATGTCACCGTTAAATATTCCAAAGCAGATTTTTCAGGCCCTCTCCCTGACCATACTTCAGTTACTAAACTTTATATATTGTCTTCTGATTAGCTGTCCAAAAAACAAGAAAAAGTCAGTAAGATTCTCTATCCTCCGGCATCAGCTGCGTATCTTGAGAATTTCTGTTCTCTCCATTCTTGGGGTATCACACTACTCCACAAGAGGGTAGAGCCCCTTCTACAGCACCAAAAAAAGATTCCCTTCCACCCCTATCCCACGTGCCAGTCACCAGTGACCCAATAGAACCCTGTAGCTCAACTAGTCTGATGTAGTCATCTCTGCAATTATCAGATGTTATTGAAAAGGATGGCGCATCACTAGGTGAGTCACATTCATAATCCAGTTGTGGCTCCAGTGACACTATAGTATGTTGCTGACATGATGGACAGAGTTAAACTCCATTGTGATATCCAAGGCAATAGCCAATGAGATTTGAATATATATCTAAGCCTTGGTAGTGCACACCTGTAGTCCCAGCTACTCCAGAAGCCAAAGCTGGACGATCACTGGGTCCAGCAGTTCCAGGCTGCAGTGAGCTATGATGGCACCACTGCACTCCAGCCTGGGCAACAGAGTGAGACCCTATCTCTTAAAGAAAAAAAAAAAAAGAATATGTATCTAAAGCTACAAGCAAATGAACATTCAGCTTTCCATTTTTTTTTTTTTCCATAAATATAGAGTCTCACTATGTTGCCCAGGCTAGTCTCAAACTCCTGGGCTCCAGCAATCCTCCTACCTCCCAAAGTGCTGGGATTATAGGCGTGAGCCACTGTACCTAGCCAAATTTCAAATTCTAAAATAAAAGATACCCTAGACCCCCGTGTGAATTTAAACTTGAGTTTGAAACTGGTTTGTATTGCTTCTCTTATAGAGAAAAGATAAACTAATTCATTTACTATTTTTCTTATCAGAATCATATCTATTTTAAGAAGGAAAAAAGAAAAATTACTTTGCCAATGAAAACCAGAATTAGTAGTGTTCTTTCAGAGACATGTGTCTGTAAGTTTATTTATTTATTTATTTATTTATTTATTTTTTGTTGTTGTTGTTTTTTTGAGACAGAGTCTCGCTCTGTCTCCCAGGCTAGACTGCAGTGGCCGGATCTCAGCTCACTGCAAGCTCTGCCTCCCGGGTTTACACAATTCTCCTGCCTCAGCCTCCCGAGTAGCTGGGACTACAGGCGCCCGCCACCTCGCCGGCTAGTTTTTTGTATTTTTTAGTAGAGACGGGGTTTCACCATGTTAGCCAGGATGGTCTCGATCTCCTGACGTCGTGATCCGCCCGTCTCGGCCTCCCAAAGTGCTGGGATTACAGGCTTGAGCCACTGCGCCCGGCCGTGTCTGTAAGTTTAAAAAAAAATTACAAAGGGAAATTAACAGCTTCATTATTACAAAATACTTAATACAGCCTAAACTCTTCTTTTCAGCTCCAATATTTATCAACTTTAAAAATATAAACATTAGAACTGAGGGGGAAATCTAGACAACATAGAAGATACACCATAAAAAAGATAAATCAAAAGAAAGGGCGAGGAATGTCGTCAAATCAGTCCCTCTGATTGTCTCATAGTATCCATAGAACAGTGAAATCCAGCCACCTATTTAGGATTCAGTGGTGTTAGGTGCTTTGCAAATAGTCTAGTAATCTATCTGAGAAAATTAGAGGGAAATACATAAATATCTGTGTTTCATCTTAATTGCAATTAAACAAATCACTGATGTCAAATTATTATACTGTTTAAAACTACATTAATCAGGGCTGGGCGCGGTGGCTCACGCCTGTAATCCCAGCACTTTGGGAGGCCGAGGTAGGTGGATCACCAGGTCAGGAGAGTGAGACCATCCTTGCTAACACGGTGAAACCCCGTCTCTACTAAAAACACAAAAAATTAGCCAGGCATGGTGGCAGGTGCCTGTAGTCCCAGCTACTCAGGAGGCTGAAGCAGGAGAATGGCATGAACCCAGGAGGTGGAGCTTGCAGTGAGCCAAGATGGAGCCACTGCACTATAGCCTGGGCAGCAGAGTGAGACTCCATCTCACAAAAAAAAAAAAAAAAAAA
>NW_016804048.1:3135049-3137615 GCF_001698545.2 Rhinopithecus bieti
AGGCCGGGCGCGGTGGCTCAAGCCTGTAATCCCAGCACTTTGGGAGGCCGAGACGGGCGGATCACGAGGTCAGGAGATCGAGACCATCCTGGCTAACCCGGTGAAACCCCGTCTCTACTAAAAAATACAAAAAACTAGCCGGGCGACGTGGCGGGCGCCTGTAGTCCCAGCTACTTGGGAGGCTGAGGCAGGAGAATGGCGTAAACCCGGGAGGCGGAGCTTGCAGTGAGCTGAGATCCGGCCACTGCACTCCAGCCTGGGCAGCAGAGCGAGACTCCATCTCAAAAAAAAAAAAAAAAAAAAGAATGCCAGGATTACATAATATTTCAAAGTTATAAAAGGTTGTTTCCATTTAATCTCTCCTTGGCTGTGAGAATGAAAATAGAAACACAAAGTTTTCATTACCTTAAAAATATGGAGTAATAAAGATGTGTGTTAGAAGCTACAACTACGGAAAAGCAGGAAATACAGGTGAAATCAATAAAGAAAATGTCATTTCTTAAGTAATTTAGAAGCACCTAGTAATTAAAAATCTGTCATCTTTTTATTAAGAAAAGAATTCAAGACAGCATCTGTTCCAGTCAGTGACTGCTTAAGCGCTCACCCACACATACAGAACTGTAAGCCAAAAAAAGAGCATTTTATTTGTTGTGCTAAAATTTTAAATCCGTAATATAAAGAGGGTTTATTAACCTTGCAATATCTCAATGATGTATAGCTAAACTCAGAACTCAGGACCAGGTTTAGTCAGGATAGTTTGATATAAATACTTTCATCAAGTTACATGGGATGAATTCCTGAGCCCTTGAGGTCGCAATCTGGTGAAGTGACAATTTGCAGAAATAAGTTGCAAGGACTGGCAGGCATTTACTGTGGAGGAAGAAGAACTGATCTGGACTTGAATTCCAATGATTGTGACTAAATAATCACTGAGGTAGCTTTGTTTCTCAATTTTTTTTTTTTTACTTTTCTGTCGGTTTAGATTAGAAGCAAAAGCAAACTGGGTAGGAAAAGCAGGCTGTAGCAAAATAAAATTCTTTTTTTTTTTTTTTNACGGGGTTTCACTGTGTTAGCCAGGATGGTCTCGATCTGCTGACCTCATGAGCCACCGCATCGGCCTCCCAAAGTGCTGGGTGATTTGTTTTCTAAGACCACCAGAGCGGGCACAAAAGAACCAGCGAGTAGGCAACAGTAGGAGCAAAACTGCAGGTTTATTTTGGTCACCTAAGGTGTGGGGAAGAGGTCTGTTGGATTCTGGCAAAGAAGGCCGACAGAGTCCCCCGGTGGGGCTCTCCTACAGAGTTCCTGCAGTCCTGACATCCCGACAGGAGTGGAGGACTGAGGAAGGCCGCGCGTGGCGTCCCTCCGGAGCTGCTTTTCTAGGAGTGGGAGGGCAATAGGCGGGGCAGGGGCGTGTCGGGGGCGTTTCGCAAGTGCGACCAGGTAAATCTTGGTCTCTTCGGATTGACGTCACCTGGCGGATGCCCAGTTGGTCTGCACCTTCCCCGGCGCCGGCTGCATTTTTGCCCGCGCGGGAAAAGTTGGTGAAGAAGAACCCGGAAGTGCACCATCTTGCCTCCGTTCCTCCAAACACTGGGATTACAGGTGTGAGCCACCGCGCCCAGCCTGTTTGGGTAATTTCTTGTTTTTGTTGTTGTTGTTGTTTTGTGAGACAGGGTCTCACTCTGTCACCCAGGATGGAGTGCAGTGATGCAATCGTAGCTCACTGCAGCCTTGATCTCCTGGGCACAAACAATCCTCCTATATCAGCCTCCCAAGTAGCAGGGACTACAGGCATGTGCCACCACACCTCGCTAATTTTATTATTTTTTATAAAGACAGGATCTTGCTCAATTGCTCAGGTTGGCCTCAAACTCCTGGCCTCAAGGGAGCCTCCCATGTTGGCCTCCCAAACTGCTGGGATTACAAATGTGAGCCACTGTGTCCAACGTCTAGTCCCTGATTATTATAAATAAAGCTATTGTGAACATTTATGTACGAATCTTTAAGAGGACATGTGTTTTCCTCTACTTTTGATAAGTAGGGGTGAATTAGCAAAATCATATAAATTTATGTTTAACTTTATGAGAAACCGCCAAATTGTTTTTTTCTTTTTTTGAGACGGAGTTTCACTTTTTCACCCAAGCTGGCGTGCAGTGGTGCAATCTCTACTCACTGCAACCTCCGCTTCCTGAGTTCAAGCAATTCTCATAACTCAGCCTCCCAAGTAGCTGGAATCACAGGTGTGTGCCACCACACCCTGTTAACTTTTGTATTTTTAGTAGAGACAGGGTTTCACCATGTTGACCATGCTGGTCTCAAACTTCTGACCTCAAGTGATCTGCCTGCCTCAGCCTCCCAAAGTGCTTGGATTACAAACGTGAGCCACCATGCCTGGCCATCAGTGTTCTTTACATATCTTTAGATACAAGTGTTTTGCCAAAGTAAAAGACAAGCAAAAAATTCTTTTAAGAATGCCAGGATAGGCCGGGCG
Organism: Rhinopithecus bieti; assembly: GCF_001698545.2. Classification (NCBI taxonomy): domain Eukaryota; kingdom Metazoa; phylum Chordata; class Mammalia; order Primates; family Cercopithecidae; genus Rhinopithecus; species Rhinopithecus bieti. The sequence goes on from NW_016804048.1 coordinate 3,137,544, forward strand.
TGGTGGCTCAAGCCTGTAATCCCAGCACTTTGGGAGGCCGAGACGGGCGGATCACGAGGTCAGGAGATCGAG
>NW_016804048.1:3141309-3145054 GCF_001698545.2 Rhinopithecus bieti
AAAAAAAAAAAAAAAAAAAAGTCAGTTCCCGGATATTATCTGAGAAATTCTAGTAGGCCCCAGAAATCAGATTTTTTTTCCAGTCAGATTCCAAAGATTCTGATTCGTGGGCTCCATGCAGGCCTGGCTTCCTGGGTGGGGACCTACGCAGTTAGTTGCTCAGGGTCCTATACTCAAAAGGGCCATATGCTTGGGTTTTGTTTTTGTTTTTTTGTTTTTTTTTTGAGACCGCATTTCGCTCTTCTTGCCCAAGCTATGATGCAATGGCACGATCTCGCCTCACTGCAACCTCAGCCTCTAAGGTTCAAGCGATTCTCCTGCCTCAGCCTCCCAAGTAGCTGGGATTACAAATATGCACCACCACACCCAGCTACTTTTGTATTTTTAGTAGAGATGGGGTTTCACCATGTTGGCTAGGCTGGTCTCGAACTCCTGACCTCAGGTGATCCGCCCGCCTCAGCCTCCCAAAGTGCTGGGATGACAGCCATGAGCCACTGCGCCCGGCCCCTGTTCTTGGTTTGATGCTCTATTGTTACTGTCTGGAAATTTTTAATAACTTTTGAATAAGAGACCCCTCATCTCTTTGCACTAGGCCCTGCAATTTTGTAGTCCATGGGGACTACAAAACTGCAATGGGAGTTAGACCTTAGCCTTCAATCTTTTACTGCGGAAAATATTCAGACAATTACCTACATACCTATTGGATTTTAAGCCTGATATACAGCATCTGAATTAAATCACTTTATACAATTTCTACTTGGTACTTTGGAATCAGGGGATACTTGCATGAGCTTTTTCCAGGGGGAGAGTCCAGACAGAGAAGAGCTATTGTTACAGGAAGCAAACTCTTGGGGGCAGTGGCTTCAGGAACTGGCAGTTATTTGTGCAAGGAAGGGATAAATAAAAAAAGTAGAGACCCCAGAAATAACACATGAAAAAATATCCTTCTCAGGCATTTGAGGAGAGGCAAAATCGACCCGACAAAGGTGATCAGATAGCCCTGAAACGCAATTATCTAAAAACTTTGGTCATTAAAAGCCAGAAAAAGTCAAAGACTTTTGGAATGAATTCTAATCTGATTTACTTTGCCTAACCCTTTCAGCTGGGGAGGTCAGTAGGTGGAGATGGGGATAAAGGAAATGTCTCTTAAACTGTCAGAGTGTTTTGTGGCAGAACTAGGAGAGATAAGCTTTAGGTCAGCTAATAAAAGTTCCCATTTCCTCACTCCCTTTATCATGGTACAGCATCAACAATACACATTCCATGGGGAAAAACAAACCGTGGCAAAGAGCCAGCTCCATCCAAGGCTAAAACATAGAATCGGAATAGATTTCAACTAAATCTAAAAAACAAATGGCTTTTGCCACTGTGCTTCAACTGGAATACATTCCTCTCAGCAGTTGAGTCAGACTACCCAGTCTTCAGAGCCTTCGCTGGCCATAAACTAGAACAGGAAGGGCAGGGCAGTGTCAGCTTTACCTAGAATGACCAGCTGGGTAACATTTATTGTGGCTGACCATTGTCATGCTCTTTTTTTTTTTTTAATCTTTTATTCCTAAGTAACTTTGGCTGTTGTTACTCACTCTTAAGTGGCTTCAGGAAGGTAGAAGTCATCATGGTTTTCACCATCATTACCATCAGTGCCACACCCATGTGATTATTATAATAACAATAGCTGATGTATGTATAGAACATTTACTATGTGCTGAGCATTTTCGAGTTATTTATATACATTAACTCATGTAATCCTCACCACAACCCCATGACATAATACTGTTGTTATCCCCATTTTACACATAAGGAAACTGAGGCACAGAGGGGTTAAATGACTTCTTTAAGGTCACACAGCTATTACATAGCAGAGCCAGGATTCAAATACAAGGAGTGTGACTCTAATGCCCAAGCGCATAATCACTAGTCTATATAACAAAGGCCACTATCCTGGGAGCTGAATGAAGCAAGGCAAACAGTTGCTCCGAATCTTTTTTGGGTTATAGACTCCTTTGAGCATCTATACCCTCAGAAAAATAACTGTATACACCAAATATTGACAGATTCACAGAGGACTGCTCCCGCTCCTCCAAGACCATACATTTACATTTATGACTTTATTCCTGGTTAAGAATGCCTACTACAGCCACTAGTTGCTTAAAATTGTAAAACAACTACCAAAGACAAAAAGATCTTTAACCAATGATGAGACCGGGCAAGGTGGCTCACGCCTGTAATCCCAGCACTTTGGGAAGACGAGGTGGGAAGACTGTCTGAGCCTAGGAGTTCAGTACCAGCCTGGGCAAATAGTAAGGCCCTTGTCTCTACCAAAAAAAAAAAAAAATTTAACTAGCCAGGCATAGTGGTGCACACCTGTAGTCCCAACTGCTCAGGAAGCTGAGGTGGGAGGATTGCTTGAGCCCAGGAGTTCCAGGCTTCAGTCAGCTATGGTTGCACCGCTGCACTCCATTCTGTCTGGGAAACAGAGAAAGACCCTGTCTCTAAAATAAAATTTGAAAATTTAAATCTAATAACTCTGTGAAGTGTGGACTCAGGGCACTAATAACCCTGTAAGCCTTACATAGCACCATGTCATCAAAATCCAAAAACTGACTTTTTTTTTTTTTTTTTGAGACGGAGTCTCACTCTGTCGCCCAGGCTGCAGTGCAGTGGCGCAATTCCAGCTCCCTGCAACCTCCACCTCCCTCATTCAAGCAATTTTCCTGCCTCAGCCTCCCGAGTAGCTGGGATTACAGGTGTGCACCACCACACCCAGCTAATTTTGCATTTTTAGTAGAGACGGGGCTTCACCATGTTAGCCAGGCTAATTTCGAACTCCCAACCTCAGATGATTCACACACCTCGGCCTCCCAAAGTGCTGGGATTACAGGCGTGAGCCACCATGCCTGGCCAGAACTGACTATTTTTAAAAAACAAACTTTAAAGATGTTTATACACTGCCCAATTATTTCAAAATTGAAGAATAAACCACTATAATTTCCAGCATATAACACAGTGCCTGGCCCACACTGAGTGCTCAATAATTGTTAATAGAAGGAAGGAAAGGGGAAAAAGGGAGCCAAGTGTATCTGAATGCTTTTTAGTAGTATGCTCTATGTGATTTCAAAATATCATTCAAGTTGTAAATATATATGTTAATAAATTATATATAACATATATAATAACTCCATTTCTTCACAACCATGTTTTGATCTCCCATCCTCAGAATCAAGTAATTCAAGTTCTTCTCCAAATAACTTCTTACCTTCATAGTCCTATTGCTTTTCATTCAGCAATTAAATGCTAAAAGTGGCATCTCGACGGGCGCGGTGGCTCAAGCCTGTAATCCCAGCACTTTGGGAGGCCGAGACAGGCGGATCATGAGGTCAGGAGATCGAGACCATCCTGGCTAACACGGTGAAACCTCGTCTCTACTAAAAAGAATACAAAAGGCCGGGCGCGGTGGCTCAAGCCTGTAATCCCAGCACTTTGGGAGGCCGAGACGGGCGGATCATGAGGTCAGGAGATCGAGACCATCCTGGCTAACACGGTGAAACCTCGTCTCTACTAAAAAGAATACAAAAAACCAGCCGGGCGAGGTAGCGGGCGCCTGTAGTCCCAGCTCCTGGAGGCTGAGGCAGGAGAATGGCGTGAACCCGGGAGGTGGAGCTTGCAGTGAGCTGAGATCCGGCCACTGCACTAGAGCCTGGGCGGCAGAGAAAGACTCCGTCTCACAAAAAAAAAAAAAAAAAAA
>NW_016804048.1:3147569-3150824 GCF_001698545.2 Rhinopithecus bieti
TGGAGTGCAGTGGCCGGATCTCAGCTCACTGCAAGCTCCGCCTCCCGGGTTTACGCCATTCTCCTGCCTCAGCCTCCTGAGTAGCTGGGACTACAGGCGCCCGCCACCTCGCCTGGCTAGTTTTTTGTATTTTTAGTAGAGACGGGGTTTCACCATGTTAGCCAGGATGGTCTCGAACTCCTGACCTCGTGATCCACCCGTCTCGGCCTCCCAAAGTGCTGGGATTACAGGCTTGAGCCACCGCGCCCGGCCTACTCCAGCTTTAATAGTTATTAGTACACAGCTTTAATAATTATTAAATAAGTATTAGTGCACAAATTCAATTTTTTTTCTTTTTAGAATGGGTCTTGCTCTGTCACCCAGGCTGGAGTGCAGTGCACAATCTTGGCTCACTGCAACCTCCGCTCCCAGGGCTGAAGCAATCCTCCCACCTCAGCCTCCCAAGTAGCTGGGATTATAGGCCCACACCACCACACCCGGCTAATTTTTGTAGTTTTAGTAGAGACGGGGTTTTGCCATGTTGCCGAGGCTTGTCTCCAACTCCTGGGCTCAAGCAGTCCACCTGCCTCAGCCTCCCAAAGTACTGGGATTACAGGTGTGAACCACTGTACCCGACCACAACTTTAATAATTATTAAGTAATTATTAGTACACAACCAATTTTATTTTATCTCCACCCTCACTTTCTCCCTTCCCAGATTATTCTGAAATGTATCCCAGACATCATAGTATTCATCCACAAATACTGCAATATGTGCATATTTTTCATATATTTTTACATGTATGATCTATTTCTCATACACATACATATGCACGCAATAGAAAAAAAAAAAGAATGACCCCTCCAAAAAAAGAAAGACGGAAAGAAACGGTGAGCAAAGAACCTGGTAAAGCTTTAAATAAATCTAAACATGCATTCACTGTATAACTATATATTACGTTGATGATGGATATGTAAACATATGAAGTATCCCTGCAAAATAGCATGTTAGATAGGGTGGTGATGTGTAGAGTCACAGTACTAAGTTCCTTGTACCATTCAGGAGGAGGCAAGAGGTGCTTATGAACATGATGGGCTCTTGTACAGTGTAACAGAAAACATGCACAACAATGTTCGGGGAACATTCTTTGTAACAGTAAGGAAAATGGAAACAACCTAAATGTACATCAGTACAGGAAGACAGATACAACAGATAGAATGCATGAATGCATGTACATTGTAATACCATGTGCCATTAAAAAGAATAAACTAGTTCTATGTAGACCTGTGAGTATAGACCTCAAAAACATATGAGCTAAAAGCAAGTTGCAAAACAACATGAACAATAAAATGACATTTACTTGAATTAAAAAGAAAAATGTATCTGCTCTGAGGGTGGAAAGGGAGAGGAAATAACATTCAGCGTGGTGGTAAAAGAGTTTGTTTAGCTACATTACAATGTTTTCTTTATATATGGGGAAAAAAGATGCATATTGGACAAAAGTATAACAGTTACAAATTCTGGATTGTGAGAATAGGAATGTTTGTCATATTATTTATGTTTTCTATGTTATTATTTGTGCCTAAATTTTAAATATAAATTTCTTAAAACTATAAAAATGTATTTATGTGCATATATTTGCAATATTTTATATTTAATATGTATTCTATGAGTCTGTATTTCTATATTAACATATATATTTATTAAAGGACAATTAAGGAGTCTGCAAAGAAACTAAAATTTTGGCCTGGCTGGGCGTAAAATTTTGGCCACGCCTGTAATACCAGCACTTTGGGAGACCAAGGCAGGAGGATCACCTGAGGTCAGGAGTTCGAGACAAGCCTGGCAAACGTGCGGAAACCTCATCTCTACTAAAAATACAAAATTAGCCAGGCGTGGTGGCAGGCACCTGTAATCCCAGCTACTTGGGAGGCTGAGGCAGGAGAATATCTTGAACCCGGGAAGCGGAGGTTGCAGTGAGCCGAAATCGCGCCATTGCACTCCAGCCTGGGTGACGAGAGCAAAACTCCGTCTCAAAAAATAAATAAATACATAAAACAAAATAAGTAAAATAGAAAAATATTTTGGCCTAAAGTCACCTATGTTATATAAATGATCTGGCTAAGATGTGTACTGTGTTGGAGCTGTGGACCCGCCCTACGAATGGGCACCTGCCACTTTTCCTCTCCATTCTCCCATTTCTAGATTCTAACAATAAACTGATCCACATTTTCAGATGGCATGTCCTCAGGAGTTTAACTCCGGAAGAGAAGTCAGGGTAAGTTAGACAGGAACATTCTAAAGCCAAAGACAATATGGTGGATGACAGAGACATTTTTTCTCATATTTATTTACTTGACATTTACTCGTACTAACAGTAATGTAAATTACTAACAGTACAGTAAATGTCAAGTAAATACAAACATTGTCATAGTAGGAATGGATTCTATTTCAGATCTGTGGGCCGGTGGACAGGGCTGTAGCCAAATACTAAATAGACCAAAGGAGCTGGAAAAACAGGTCAGCATCCAGGAGTTACAGAAACTTCGAGTTACGGCAGATGTCGGGGCTGAGGACAAGGGTCAGGTAGTCTGTTTGGCAGTTGAGATACAGCAGTTGGGTTAAGATGTGGGTTTCAGGTAAGATTAAAAGTCAGGGTGTGGGGGCTGGGTGTGGTGGGTCACACTTGTAATCCCAGCACTTTGGGAGGTCCAGGCAGGCGGATCACTTGAGGTCGGGAGTCAGAGACCAGCCTGGCCAACATGGTGAAACCCCAATTCTAGGCCGGGCGCGGTGGCTCAAGCCTGTAATCCCAGCACTTTGGGAGGCCAAGACGGGGGGATCACGGGGTCAGGAGATCGAGACCATCCTGGCTAACACGGCGAAACCCCGTCTCTACTAAAAAAAAAAAAATACAAAAACTAGCCGGGCGAGGTGGCGGGCGCCTGTAGTCCCAGCTCCTCGGGAGACTGAGGCAGGAGAATGGCGTAAACCCGGGAGGCGGAGCTTGCAGTGAGCTGAGATCCGGCCACTGCACTCCAGTCCGGGCGACAGAGCGAGACTCCGCCTCAAAAAAAAAAAAAAAGTTTCAGAAACCCCAACTCTACTAAAATACAAAAATTAGCTGGGCATGGTGGTGCACACCTGTGGTCCCAACTGCTTGGGAGGCTGAGGCAAGAGAATCGCTTGAAACGGGGAAGCAGAGGTTGCAGTGATCTGAGATCACAGCACTGCACCCCAGCCTGGGCAACAAAGCAAGACTCCATCTCAAAAAA
>NW_016804048.1:3151593-3167396 GCF_001698545.2 Rhinopithecus bieti
GATGTAATCAGAACTTTTTCACTTGCCGTCTATGACAGTCAGGTGTGCTATAATCACGCTATGTGATGACAAGTAGCCTCAGCCTCTCAATGCTGTGTACCAAGTAACCTCAAAATCTCGATGGCCTACAATAACAAGCATTTCTTTCATGCCCACAGGTCCACAGGTTGGCTGTGATTAAATTGATAAGCTGTAGGCTGGGCGTGGTGGCTCAAGCCTGTAATCCTAGCACTTTGGGAGGCCGAGACGGGCGGATCACGAGGTCGGGAGATCGAGACCAACCTGGCTAACCCGGTGTAACCCCGTCTCTACTAAAAAATACAAAAAAAAAAAAAAAAACTAGCCGGGCATTGTGGCGGGCGCCTGTAGTCCCAGCTACTCGGGAGGCTGAGTCAGGAGAATGGCGTAAACCTGGGAGGCGGAGCTTGCAGTGAGCTGAGATCCAGCCACTGCACTCCAGCCTGGGTGACAGAGCGAGACTCTGTCTCAAAAAAAAAAAGAAAAAAAATTGATAAGCTGTATCAGCTGGGCTTGGCTGGGTTCACCTGGACTCTAGACTTTAGGTTGGCTACAGACCTGCTCCACGTCTCCATCCTGTGACCAAGGCAGAAGGATGAACTGGGACATGTTCTTTTCATGGCAGGGAGGACAAGGTCCAAAACAGTTGGTGGAAAGTCTTAAAGCCTCAGCTTGGATCTGGTACACTGGTCATTTCCATCCACAATCTATTGGTCACAGCAAGGCATGCAGCCAAGACTAAAGTCAGTGGGCAGGAAATTGAATTCCATTGACTTTTCTGGGAGGCACTGCAAAGTTAGTGGCAAAAGGTGTGGAAATCAAACAAACAAATAAATTTTCAGGGAAGGAGTGCTGAGCCGAGTGTAATGCAATCCGCGGTACTGTGTCTGAACTTTGCTTGTCAATGCTTTGTTCCGACTGTGTGCAGGCTCTGTTGGCAAGGGCCAGAGGTCTAGTAGTTGTCCCTTTTTACTTCCTCCAAGCTTAGCAGCCCTCCTGGACAAAGACTATCTTTCCAAGTAACTTTAGTTTAGGAAAAAAAAAAAAAATCTGAGAAGGACCCTGATTGAACTGACAAGGGTGTATACTTTCACCCCACCGATCACCACAGCCCATGAGAATAAAGTCCTCAGATTGGCCAGTGAGCCACATTTCCACGCTTGGTCATCTGAGGGCTGGGTGGGAGATGGCGTTAGCTTTGCTAGCCTCGCCAGGATCACATTAAATTGTAGAGGGATGCCTAAAGGAACCAAAGCTGGGCGGACATAGGCACTACAGGCTATAAGCCTCATGAGAAACTAGAGGCCAAGGAAGCTATTTAAAAACTCAACCCACTGAGGTCAATGTGAGTGAAGCTGGCAGCGAATGCCAGGCCCCAGGCGTCTGAGCCACAGCAGTGGGGCTTTGGCTGAAGTTTCTGATCCCTGTTGTGGACCTGGGCAAGGGCCTGGTGGTGATGGGGAGCTTGCTTCGTGATCGTCGGGCCTTAAAAGCTAGAAAAAGCAATGGCGGGAGCAGTGATGTCTGTGAAGCTGTATCGATAAAGTTGTTGTTGTTGTTGTTGTTGCTGTTTTTTGAGACGGAGTCTTGCTCTGTCGCACAGGCTGGAGTGCAGTGGCCGGATCTCAGCTCACTGCAAGCTCCGCCTCCCGGGTTCACGCCATTCTCCTGCCTCAGCCTCCCGAGTAGCTGGGACTACAGGCGCCCGCCACCTCGCCCGGCTAGTTTTTTTGTATTTTTAGTAGAGATGGGGTTTCACTGTGTTAGGCAGGCTGGTCTTGAACTGGTGACCTTGAGATCCGCCCACCTCGGTTTCCCAAAGTCCTGGGATTACAGGCCTGAGCCACTGTGCCTGGTCTACTCTCTGTTTTTGTGAATTTGACTATTTTAGATTCCTCATATTAGTGGAATCATGAATATTTTCTTTTTTTTTTTTTTTTTTGAGACGGAGTCTCGCTCTGTCACCCAGGCTGGAGTGCACTGGCCGGATCTCGGCTCACTGCAAGCTCCGCCTCCCGGGTTCCCGCCATTCTCCTGCCTCAGCCTCCCGGGTAGCTGGGACTACAGGCGTCGCCACCTCGCCCGGCGAACTTTTGTATTTTAGTAGAGACGGGGTTTCACCGTGTTAGCCAGGATGGTCTCGATCTCCTGACCTCGTGATCCGCCCGTCTCAGCCTCCCAAAGTGCTGGGATTACAGGCGTGAAAAGTTGTTTTTTTTTTTGAAGGTGTAAAAATAAACGCATCTGAATCTCAGGGAAAAGCTACCTTACTTCGACTTCAGGATTCAGTGATTCCTGCTTGTTCAGAACCACAGGGTAAAATGATCGACTGCACCTGCAAAGGTCTGACCACCAGTGAGGGCCCCGTGGCGACCTTTCACCAGGCATCGAGGTGCAGCGGCCTCCGCAGACACATGACTCAGAACACCAGGCCAGACACCCTCTGGGAGCACATCTGCGACTTCATATGAAAAAAGGTGTAATTCAGTTGAAGTGACAAACTTAAAGTTGGTGAGTAAAGCCTTTTCTTTCTTTCTTTCTTTTTTTTTTTTTGAGACGGAGTCTCGCTCTGCCGCCCAGGCTGGAGCGCAGTGGCCGGATCTCAGCTCACTGCAAGCTCCGCCTCCCGGGTTCACGGCATTCTCCTGCCTCTGCCTCCGGAGTAGCTGGGACTACAGGCGCCCACCACCGCGCCCGGCTAGTTTTTTGTAGTTTTTTAGTAGAGATGGGGTTTCACCGTGTTAGCCAGGATGGTCTCGATCTCCTGACCTCGTGATCTGCCCGTCTCTGCCTCCCAAAGTGCTGGGGTAAAGCCTTTTCAAATGAGCTGTAAGTGAGTGAGGGGGAGAGGGCGCCCAAGGAGCAGTGTGGAGTTGCCCGCAGTGGAAGCCAGGCTGGCACTCTGCTAATGAGCGCCCAGGGAGGAGGAGGGGAGGACGCAGGCCGAGAACCTTTGGCCCCCAAGCAAGGCCTCCAAGGAAAACCAAAGGGCCGCGCTCCCCTTTCCTCCTGTTTTATTCTCTTTCCCTCTGGAGCCTGCCCCGCTCCACCCTCAAATTCTCAGTCTGAGAAAGTGATATGATATTGGCACTCACCTCTCCAAATTCTTCCAGAAAGAGTCAAATTAGAGTGTGACAGGAGCACCGTGCGCTTCTGGTCTGAGCTTTTGGAGGCCATGTGAGGCTAGAGTGAGTCCGCCTGGTTTTTGTGAATGAGCCTAACTAAAATGAGTCCTCTTATTTTTTTCACCAGAAAAAAACAAGATGTGTCAAGGGGCTCTTTGGGCTGTGAAAGGGCAGTATCCCAGCAACAGCTCAAGATGTTTCTGACAACTTATTAGCATCTATTTGAGGGTGATTAAAAACATAATGTGGGGCCAATTGTGGTGGCTCACGCCTGTAATCCCAGCACTGTGGGAGGCCGACGCAGGTGGATGATGAGGTCAGAAGTTTGAGACCAGCCTGGCCAATATGGTGAAACTCCGTCTCTACTAAAAAGACAAAACTATTAGCTGGGGTGTGGTGGCAGGTGCCTGTAGTCCCAGCTGATCAGGAGGCTGAGGCAGGAGAATCGCTTGAGCCTAGGAGGTGGAGGTTGCAGTGAGCCAAGATCGCATCATTACACTCCAGCCTGGGTGACAAAGCGAGACTCTGTCTAAAAAATAAAAAATAAAAAACCATAATGTATAAAAGATTCAAATTGTACTCAATTATTATAATAGCCCACTTCTCACCATTCCCATTCCTCCTCCCTAAACCAGAGCTCCTGTTTGCCAGCCAAATAAGCTACAACTAATATAGAAGGTCTTTTTAGACAAGGATCAAGCCAGATTAGGAATATTATAAGTAGGCTTTCCAATCAATATCAGGAGTTTCCATTTCTCTCTCTCTCTCTGAGTCTGAAATCAATTACACTTCCAGGTCGTGGGGCCCCAGGTGCTGATATTGTGGCACCACTCGTGGGGCTCTGGGTCCAGAAGACAGTCTCTGCTAGCTGAGGCTGGAGGTACCATCTCATTGGTAGAAGTGGCATAGCATGACTTGGCCACTGGACATCTTGGCTCTCACCCAGACTTATTTCGCAGGCGAGACTGAAATAAAGAGGGCTGATCAGAGTTGGGGCGCGCAGAGATTGGGCCATGCTACAGAGTTACAAAAGCAGCTGTAGGGCAGCAGCGTCATCTCCTCAAGATAGGACTCCCTCTGCCCTAGTTCTGTTCACAGACCAAAGACCAGGGCGCTCCCTGAAGCCCAGCACTCGAGATATGCTCGCTCTCACGTGTTATGACGCTGGCTTTGGAAAGAAATTCAGCAAGGGTACTGGTTAAAAGGTCAAAAAGTGGTGAAATGCCATCTGCCCAAACCGTAGCAAGGGGTAGCTTGGATTGGGTAAGGGTTTCCTTTGTGGTTTTGAAGTCGTTGGGCTGTTTTTCGTTTGTTTTTGTTTTGTTAGAAAGTCCTGTGTCTGTCTGAAGGTTGAAGGGTGGGGCGGGTGTCTGCAGTGCGGCTTCTCTCCCTTGGCCAGCGCGGAAACAACAGTGGGTTTACTGGACATTTCCGCTTTGTGTGAAGGAAATCTGAGATTCACTGCTTCCAGCACAGAGGAGCTGTCCGTTGCTTTTAGTTTAGTTCTGTTGTTGTCATTAGTTGTTTTTAAAACCTATGTAAGTGTGTGTCAAAGTTGTATTTCACACTCTTGGCAGAAAATTTACAGGAAAAAGACAGAGGAGGGTGCAGTTGAAGATCAGGAGGAGGTAGTAAGTGTCAGGCCTCTGAGCCCAAGCCAAGCCACCGCATCCCCTGTGACTTGCACGTATTATACGCCCAGATGGCCTGAAGTAACTGAAGAATCACAAAAGAATTGCAAATGCCCTGCCCCGCCTTAACCGATGACATTCCACCACAAAAGAAGTGAAAATGGACGGTCCTTGCCTTAAGCAATGACATTATTTGTGAAATTCCTTTTCCTGGCTCATCCTGGCTCAAAAAGCTCCCCCACTGAGCACCTTGTGACCCCACTCCTGCCCGCCAGAGAACAACCCCCCTTTGACTGTAATTTTCCTTTACCTACCCAAATCCTATAAAACGGCCCCACCCTTATCTCCCTTCGCTGACTCTCTTTTGGACTCAGCCCGCCTGCACCCAGGTGATTAAAAGGTTTATTGCTCACACTAAGCCTGTTTGGTGGTCTCTGCACACGGACGCGCATGACAGTAAGACTGGTTAAATGTCTAGTGAAAGGTTTTAGGCATACCAGGGTTGTCAGTCAACTGGATGGGTAACTGTTATTTTTAAAATTGTGGTAAAAATATATACAAAATAACATATATTATTTTAACAATCTTTTCTCTTTTTCTTTTTTTTTTTTTTTGAGATGGAGTTTGGAGTTATCGCTCTTGTTGCCCAGGCTGGAATGCAATGGCACGATCTCGGCTCACTGCAACCTCCGCCTCCAGGTCAGAGCCATTCTCCTGCCTCAGCCTCCGGAGTAGCTGGGATTACGGGCATGCACCACCACACCAAGCTAATTTGTATTTTAGTAGAGAAGGTTTCTCCATGTTGGTCAGGCTGTCTCGAACTCCCGACCTCAGGTGATCCGCCCGCCTTGGCCTCCCCCAAGTGCTGGGATTACAGCGTGAGCCACTGCGCCCGGTGGTATTTTAACAATTTTTAAGTAGGCCCCGGGCACAGTAGCTAACACTTGTAATCCCAATGCTTTGGGAGGCTGAGGTGGGAGGATCATTTGAAACCAGGAGTTTGAAACCAGCTTGGTCAACATAGCAACTTAACCTCTAAAAAAAAAAAAAAGTTTTTTTTAATTAGCTGGGCATGGTGGCACACACCCATAGTCCCAGCTCCTTGGAAGGCAGAGGCAGGAAGATCACTTGAGACTTGAGCCTAGGAGTTCAACGCTATAGTAAGCTCTGACCACACCACTGCCCTCCAGCCTGGGTGACAGAGCAAAAGCCTGTCTCTAAAATAACAATTTAAAAACGCTCAAGTGAACAGTTCTGTGACATTAAGTGCACTCACATTTTTGTGCCACCATCACCACCATTCATCTCCAGAAATCTTATTTCTTTCCCAACTGAAACTCTGTCCCCATTAAACACTAACTCCCCATCCTGCCCTGCCAGTCACTGGTGGCCACCGTTCTACTGTCTCTGAATTTGACTATTTGTAGTACCTCATAGAAGTGGAATCATAGAGTAGTTATCCTTTTGTGACTAGCTCATTTCATTTAGCACAACACCTTCAAAGTTTATTCACGTTGGTAGTTAGTCCTTTATGGCTTGTTTTTCATTGTTTAGACCCTTAGTTTTTGTTTCTTGTTGAGGACTTCCTAGTCTCAGACATTGGGGATAGGATTGGAGGCTGAAAGTTTGGCTAGGAGGCTTCCTGCTCCTTCTCATCACCCTAAAATATCCTGGACACACTGGATATATGTATTTTCTTTTCTTTTCTTTCTTTTTTTTTTGAGGCGGAGTCTCACTCTATCGCCCGGACTGGAGTGCAGTGGCCGGATCTCAGCTCACTGCAAGCTCCGCCTCCCAGGTTTACGCCATTCTCCTGCCTCAGCCTCCCGAGTAGCTGGGACTACAGGCGCCGCCACCTCGCCCGGCTAGTTTTGTATTTTTTTTTTTTTTAGTAGAGATGGGGTTTCACCGTGTTAGCCAGGATGGTCTCGATCTCCTGACCTCGTGATCCGCCCGTCTCGGCCTCCCAAAGTGCTGGGATTACAGGCTTGAGCCACCGCGCCCGGCCTATTTTTCTTTTTGAGATGGAGTCTCCCTCTGTTGCCCAGCCTCAACTTCCCAGGCTCAAGTGACCTTCCTGCCTCACCCTCCCAAGTAGCTGGGACTGCAGGCAGGCACCACCACATCTGGCTAATTTTTTTACTATTTGGGAGAGTTGGGGGTCTCACTATGTTGCCCAGCCTGGTCGTGAGCTCCTGGCCTCAAGCGATCCTCCCTCCTCAGCCTCCCAAAGTGCTGAGAGTACAGGCACAAGCCACCACGCCTGGCCCACACTGGACGTTTCTTAGTTTTTTTTTCCTGCCTGGGCCACTACCTACGTGGTGTGTTAATAGCTCTCAAGGCTCTTAGCTTGGCCCACACTGCTCGCTCCTCTGGGCGAACCACGAGTATTTCCAAAGCCGACCAGCCTCCCCGGGGACTCTCTGTCTCTGTCTGTCTCTCTTTGCCTCTCTCTGTCTCTGTCTCTCCCTCCCTGTTTCCATCTCTGTGTGTCTCTGTCTCTGTGTGTCTGTGTGTGTGTGTCTCCGTCTCTGTCTCTGTCTCTGTCTCCTCCCCTGCTCTCAGCATCAGTATTTACCCACTGGCCTCAGGCAAAGGCTTCAGAGAAGGGAAAGCAGCCTTTTCTTACCCCCTCCCTTCCTCTCAGGCACAGGAGGCATGCCTTTTGTTTGCTTGTTTTTATAATCATTCTTTGTAAGCAGTACATTCAAATGGCAAAACATATAAGCAGTAAGAATGTGCAATGAAAAAAACCAGTCTCCCCACCCACTTCCTTGTTGCCCTTTGCCACACCAGCCACTGTGACCTTCACTATCTTTCTAGGGACTTTTACACATAAACAAGCTCAGGGCGCCTCTTTTTACACAAAAGATACCATCTTATACCCACCCACCTGTATCATGCTTTTTGGAAAAAATACAGAAAAGTAAGAGTATAATAAATGAAGTCTCCACCAACCAGAGTTGATAAAAACATTTAGTATAGTTGTTTTTTTTTCTTTTTTTACATAAAAAATAAGGAAAATGCTACAGATGAAGTCTGAAATATTCTGTGGCCTTCGGGGCCAGTTCTGTGGCCTTCCTCCCATCCTTAGAGGGGAGCACTATCAGGAATTATTTACACCCTTTCTGTAATTGTTTCTATATCATATACATACATATATACATCTGTGAACAATATATAGCATGATTTTGCACAATAATCATGTTTCATATCCCTTCCCCCTACTGACAGACATTTAGGTTCTTTTAGACTTTGCTCCTCAAATAATGCTGCAGGAAATCTCTTGTGCAGACATCTTTGTGCACATGTGTGAGTGTATCTGTAGGACAATTTTGTAGAGGCGGGCTTACTGGATCAAAAGATATGCGCGTTTGATAGATTGTTTCAAAGAAAGGGTACCAATTTTTACTCCCACCAATTATGCACGGAACACCTATTTCTCCACATCTTCTTTCACATAGAAGTTTATCAAAGTTTTTAATTTTTACTCATCTAATACATAAAAAAAGCCTCTTACACTTTGAATTTATGTATTGGAAACCATGTATTGGTAACTATTAGAAATAGAATTATTTATTTTATTATAAGTGAGGGTGAGCACCTTTTCATGTGTTTGAAGGCCAGGCAGGCTGGGCATGGTGGCTCACGCCTGTAATTGCAGCACTTTGGGAGGCCGAGGTGGGCAGATCATCTGAGATCAGGAGTTCAAGACCAGTGTGAACAACATGGAGAAACTCCGTCTCTACTAAAAAATACAAAATTAGCCAGGTGTGGTGGCACATGCCTGTAATCCCAGCTACTTGGGAGGCTGAGGCAGGAGAATCACTTGAACCTGGGAGGCGGAGGTTGCAGTGAGCTGAGTTCATGCCATTGCACTCCAGCCTGGGCAACAAGAGCAAAAACTCTGTCTCAAAAAAAAAAAAAAGAAAGAAAGCCAGGCATATTTCTTCTTCTATGGTTTTTTAAGGTCTTTTGCCCATTATTCTTTGGGGCTGATTATCTTATTGACTCTGAAGTGTACTTTGCATGTGAAGAAAATTAACTGTCATATGTGTTGCAAATATTTTCCCCGTTAATTGCTTATATTTTGGTTCATCTTAGCTATTTTTGCCACATGGAAATTTTTAATTTTTATGCAGTCAATTTTATCAATACTAATGTTTTTTTGTTTGTTTGTTTGTTTTGTTTGGTTTTTTTTTTTTGAGACGGAGTCTCGCTCTGTCACCCAGGCTGGAGTGCAGTGGCGCAATCTCAGCTCGCTGCAAGCTCCGCCTCCCGGGTTTATGCCATTCTCCTGCCTCAGCCTCCGAGTAGCTGGGACTACAGGCGCCCGCCACCACGCCCGGCTAGTTTTTTGTATTTTTTAGTAGTGACGGGGTTTCACCATGTTAGCCAGGATGATCTCGATCTCCTGACCTCGTGATCCGCCCGTCTCGGCCTCCCAAAGTGCTGGGATTACAGGCTTGAGCCACCGCGCCCGGCCAATACTAATGTTTTTAAGTGGAGATACACTTTCTGTTTTCTTTTAATTTTCTTCATTTCTCCCTTACTTCCCATTTCTAACTCAAATCATACCTCAGATTCCTGGGTCTAGGGTGATAGCAACAGCTGGAAGCCACCTGAGTTAATCCAGGTGAACCCTGGAGGTTCAACATAACCCCGAAGGCTCCAGGGGCCCTTGACTCAACTTTGCCCTGCTGTATATTTATAGGGTATCCTAACTCTGTCCTAAGCACTGACACTTCCCAGAGTTCTTTCAATCTGAAGAAACCTCTGGTTCCAAGTTGGTCTCCTTAAAGACCCCTGCCCCAGGCAGCTCTTCACCCTTGGAAGCCCCACGACAAGGCTGGCACAGGGAGGCTGGGACCTTAGTGACCTACTGCTGCTTTTCCATTTGTTTCACTCCCCGTGGAGCCCGGGTTTCTTACTGGCAGAGAAGCGAAAGGGAGAAAACAAGAATGGACTCATGCTGCCTAGACTTGGAGATTATCAGTGTGAACTTGTGCTTTCCAATACAAAGATGGAGAGAGAGATACAGGTGTAAAAGTGTGTGTTATATTTTGAATCTACCTTTGTGTGTTCTTCATTTTTATTATTTTATTTTATTCATTTATTTTTGAAACAGGGTCTTGCTCTGTTACCCAGACTGGAGCACGGTGGTGAGATCATAGCTTACTGCAGCCTTGACCTCCTGGGCTCAAGTGGTCCTCCCACCTCAGCCTCCTGAGTAGCTGAGACCACAGGTGCGTACCAACCACACCCAGCTAATTTTTCTATGTTTTGTAGAGACAGGTTTACACCATGTTGCTCAGGTTGGTCTCAAATTCCTGGGCTCAAGTGATCCTCCTGTCCCAGCCTCCCGAAGTGCTGGGATTACAGGCAAGAGCCACTGCGCCCGGCCTTGTGTGTCTTTAAATTTGTTGTTGTTGTTGTTTGTTTGTTTGTTTTTTGAGACAGAGTCTCGCTCTGTCATCCAAGCTGGAGTGCAATGGCATGGTCTCGACTCACTGCAAACTCCACCTCCCCGGTCAAGTGATTCTCCTGCCTCAGCCTCCCAAGTAGCTGGGATTACAGGCACCTGCCACCACCCCTGACTAATTTTTGTATTTTTAGTAGAGACGGGGTTTCACCATGTTGGCCAGGCTGGTATCGAACTGCTGACTTCGCGATCCACCCACCTCGGCCTCCCAAAGTGCTGGGATTACAGGCGTGAACCACCGCACCCTGCCTTTAAATGTCTTACACGCACATCCTTGTCATCGTTTTCATTTAATTACTCTCCTCTAGTTTGTAAGGGCAGGGCCATAGCGGGCCAGTCCCAAGGCCATGATGGGCCAGTCCCAGCATTCTTTCCCCTTCTCTCTACCCGAACACAAAGGTCTGCACAAAACACCATGATTCAGTCATTGGGGATTAAAAATTAAGACCGAGGAAAAAGCAAAATAAAACCAGATCATGCCGGCGCGGAGGCTCACGCCTGTAATTCCAGCACTTTGGGAGGCCGAGACGGGCGGATCACGAGGTCAGGAGATCAAGACCATTCTGACTAACACAGTGAAACCCCGCCTCTACTAAAAATACAAAAAATTAGCCGGGTGTGGTGGCGGGCGCCTGTAGTCCCAGCTACTCGGGAGGCTGAGGCAGGAGAATGGCGTGAACCCGGGAGGCGGAGCTTGCAGTGAGACCAGATCGCGCCACTGCACTCCAGCCTGGGCGACAGGGCAAGACTCCGTCTCAAAAACAAAACAAAACAAAACAAAACAAAACAAAAACACCAAGATCATTATTTGTCGTTGAGGACTGGGTGGGCATTCCCTCATTCTTCTTGCCTTCCATGGTCTATCTCAGCAGCTTGACATTCTGCACCTTCTATTAGCTTGTGGCCTGGCTGCATCCTCCCTACAGACATTTTACCCCTAAGCAGCCTCCTTCCTTCCTCCCTTCCTTTCCTCCTTCCTTCCCTTCTGTTTTCCTCCTTCCTTCCTTCCCTCCTTCCTTTCTTTCCTTCTCCCTCCCTTTCTTCATCCCTTCCCTCCTTTCCCTCCATCCTTCCTTTCCTCCTTCTTTCCCTCCCTCCTTTCTTCCTTTTTTTAAAAAAAATTTTTTTTTTTTTTTTTTTTTTTTTTTTTTTTTTTTTTTTTGAGACGGAGTCTCGCTCTGTCGCCCAGGCTGGAGTGCAGTGGCCGGATCTCAGCTCACTGCGAGCTCCGCCTCCCGGGTTTACGCCATTCTCCTGCCTCAGCCTCCCGAGTAGCAGGGACTACAGGCGCCCGCCACCTCGCCCGGCTAATTTTTTGTATTTTTTAGTAGTGACGGGGTTTCACCGTGTTAGCCGGGATGGTCTCGATCTCCTGACCTCGTAATCCGTCCGTCTCGGCCTCCCAAAGTGCTGGGATTACAGGCTTGAGCCACCGCGCCCGGCCTTTTTTTAAAATATCTTTCTTTCTTTCCTTTCTTCCTCAATTCCCTCCTTCATCAAATGTTTACTGCACTGCTAACAGAGTCCATGCTGTGCTTGGTGCTGACAATTCTGTAGTGAACAGTGCGACAGATAACTGGTGCCGCCTTCAGCAAGCATACAATCTAGCAGGCATCCTACAGTGAACTGGCCACTACATAACTCAGCACCGTCTTCCAGAGGCCCCAGCTGTAGCCGCTTTCAAGCCTCCAGCAGGAAACTATGTCCTTAACAAAATCATTGTTCTCTCGCCACCAGAGGAGAGAGCCGCTAAGTGCTCTGACTCCCTTGCTTCCAGCCCGTTAATACGAATTGGGATTTTGTGGCTTCACACGCATTGGCTCACGATCCTCACAGCGGGGAGGGAAGACGCCACGACCTGCATTGTACAGACAGGAGGCGCAGGAACTTGCTGGAGACCACAAAGCAGGTTCGTGCCGAGGTGGTGGGAAGCGACTCTCAGGCTGGGTGAGACCCTGAAGGCCGCCCTGTCCAGCCAGTTGTTTTCTCCGGGGCTTCTGCTTCCGGACTGTCTTCCTAGACGAGACAGCAGGCTGGGGCGGCCCTGCCTCCCAAGGGCCGCGCTGAGTGCCCAGTGCACCCCTTCACTCCGCACTCTGCCCCAGCGGACCCCCCGGCTCGCTCATGTTCACGCGCAGGTGCGCTGAGTTCACGGGCAGGTGTGCTGAGTTCACGCGCAGGTGCGCTGAGTTCACGGGCAGGTGCGCTGGCTGAGACACGGAAGAGCGGGCAGCTCCTCCAGGGTACAGGCCTCCTCCGGCCGGGCCCTGGGCGACGGGCGATAAGGAAGGCAGGGTCCCCATCCTTGCAGTTGGTGGGTGAGGGGGCTAACCGAGCTGCAGGAAACTCTGCCCGTGCCCTGAGGGAATCTCACGGAGGGTGAGCGGAACACGCTCCGAGTCCTCTCTCGCGACAGCGGCCTCTCAGGAGGGAGGCGGGAAGTGAGGAGGGGGAGGCGGAGGGGGGCGGAACCTCCGGGGGCGCAGCTCACGCAGCGCAGGCCGCGGCCACAGAGGCTGGGGCTGTGAGCGAGAGGAAGTCCGAGAGGGGAGAGGAAAACAGCCGCGGGGCCCCGAGGCCAGGAAGCGGGAATCTGGACAGGGGCAAATTCGCCCCAGTCTGCAAACGTTCTTGAGCCAACTCTGCAGTGGGAGAAAACAGGAAGAGAGGGCTGGACAGCGGGCGCTGCAGCGGGGGAAGGCTGAGAGGATGCACGTGTGACTCGCTCGGCGCCCGCGGAGGTGCCCGTCCGCGCTGTGAGCAGCTGGCATGGCCCCGCGGGGTGGGGAGTCGCTGCGGACGGCGCCTGAAAACAGTTCCCGGCGAGGGAAGGGGAGCCATTTCCCGAGGGCGGAGCTGCGGCCCCGCCTCCCCGCCTCCCCCGCGCCGCGCGCCGAGTCCGTCGCGAGGCCGTCGAGGGCACAGGGAACTCGCAGCTGCTGCTGGGGTGGGGTTGGGGTGGCTGGCAGTGGGAGAGCCCGGCACGGGAGGGGCGAAGATGAAGTCAGGGAGGGCACACGGCTCCGGGAGGGCGGTGCCGAGGCGGAGGAGACAGCAAGGGTGGGGCCGCAGGGGGCGCTGAGCACGGAGGCTTCAGGTCCCGAAGGAGTGACGGACCCTCGGCTAGCTCGCTGGGGGATGTGGGGCTGGGAGGAAGACGCCCGCGCGCCCCTGACCCTCGGTGCTTTGCAGAGGGGCCCCAAGGTGGGCGGAGGGCAGGGACCAACCGGCAGAGAGGCGGGTCCGGCTGGGGAGGCGGCTGAGCGAAGGGCTGCAGCAGCGGGGTGTGAGGACCCTGAGAGCAGCACCTCCCGCCGGCATGGGGGTGCCCGGAGGCGAAGAGCCTTCACCCAGAGGGGTTTCAACTGAATGACATTGTCAGAGAAAAGCCAGGATCCATTGAGGCAAGAAGTATTAAAAGTATTTTAGGGAAAGTCGTTTAAAGCTCTATAAGATTGTATTTTCATGGAATCTTCTAGATTCTTCCCCTAGAGTCAGAGTTGGATTTTCCATTAAGTGAATGAAGCCCGAGTTTCGGGGCCTCTCCCTCGCCTTTTAAGTCCCTGTTCATAATTTGGTATTTGTAATTATTTAAACCGCCCCACCCTGATTATATAACTTTTAGATCTCGCAGAAGCTTAGCCAGTCTCTGCCTTAGAGCTCCAGGAGTTGGGAGGATGAAAGAACTTCCATGTTTTGATTTCCAAACAATTTCCCTGCTCTTGCATTGTTAAAAGATACGCAGGAATAAGTGTTCTAGCTGGGAGTGAATTTTTTCTTAACATTTTTTGGCCTGGATACTATCTGAAGGTGTTACTGTGACCTTGGTGAGGACACAAGTTACCCAATACTGCCCAGCTCAGGGTAAAGGTTAGGTGGCACGTTGGCGGGACATGTGACTCACATGCACAGGTGTGTTCCTTGGAAGGAAGGCTTGGACCAGGCACCTGCGTTTGCCCAAGTGTTTCTAGCAAACACGGGGACCCGAGTGTCTAAGCACAGGCCCATTTTATAGGGGTGAAACCCTACCCACCTCCCCCTCCTGAGAACTATGCCTTCCCAGCCAGAAGTCACTCATACAGAATGTTCCCAACTTATGAATGGGCATTGTTCTCAGAAAGAGAATTTGTTTTGTTTTTTTTTTTGTTTTTGAGACGGAGTCTCGCTGTCACCCAGGCTGGAGTGCTGTGGCCGGATCTCAGCTCACTGCAAGCTCCGCCTCCCGGGTTCACGCCATTCTCCTGTCTCAGCCTCCCGGGTAGCTGGGACTACAGGCGCCGCCATGTCGCCCGGCTAGTTTTTTGTAGTTTTAGTAGAGACGGGGTTTCACCGTGTTAGCCAGGATGGTCTCGATCTCCTGACCTCGTGATCCGCCCATCTCGGCCTCCCAAAGTGCTGGGATTACAGGCTTGAGCCACCGCGCCCGGCCCAGAAATAGAATTTGTAAGTCAGTTGTTTAGAAAGGGAAGGCATCTCCCCAGATAAACAAGTGTATGTGTGATCTTTGTTATTCAGGACAGCCCAAAAGAACATTTTTGTGTCCCAGAAATCAAGGACTGTACAATGGTAACAGAAAACTCCAGCTGGTGGAATCATGTGGCCCTCAGAAAATGCCTTCCAACTTCTAGCCTGAGATCCTGGGAATCTTCTCCCCTGTCACAGACCTGTGAGGAGGGGAGACACTTACCAGCTCCAGGCCCCTGTTGTGGCTGCCATGGCCTGGGGCAGAGGCCAGTGAGGAGAAGCAGCTGGGTATAGGCAGCCAGGCCACAGGGGTTGGGGGGCAGAGTCCATTCCCAGAGCTCCTTTCAGAGTCTGCCCCCTGCCCATGTCCTCTGAGGGCCCAGGAGTGGGCCTCCTTCCCTTTGCCTTCTTGAAATTCCCTTGGCCAGGAGCGGTGGCTTGCTCCTCTAATCCCAGCACTTTGGGAGGCCGAGGCGGGCAGATCACTTGAGGTCAGGAGATAAGAGACCAGCCTGGCCAGCATGGTGAAACCTCGTCTCTACTAAAAAAAATTCAAAAGTTAGCCAGGCATGGTGGCACACACCTGTAATTCCAGCTACTCAGGAGGCTGAGGCAGGAGAATCTCTTGAGCCTGGGAGGCAGAGGTTGCAGTGAGCTGAGATCATGCCACTGCACTCCAACCTGGGTGATAAGAGTGAGGCCCTGTCTCAAAAAAAAAAAAAAAGAAGTTTCCTAAGTCGTCTATTTCTTAGGACAAAGTGGTAAACAGACTGGGGAGGATTAAAAAAAAAAAAAGACTCCCATGTGAGTGGGGGTGGAAGGTGGGATGCTCATTTTTCAGGTACCGGCCTTCTCAGGAAGACCAACATAGAGAAGGATGGTGGATTTCTGGGTATACAAAAGACCAAACAAATCCAGATCATCAACGTTAGACCCCTTGCATTTGTGGTTGGCTTCAGTTGAGATGATTCCTAAGAGCTTACATAATAAACTTTAATTTTTAAAAAAAGCATATTTTCATTGATCTTGCCATGATATAAGCAAGCTATATCTTTTTTTTTTTTTTTTTTTTTTTTTTTTTTT
>NW_016804048.1:3167960-3224288 GCF_001698545.2 Rhinopithecus bieti
TTTTTTTCTTTTTTGAGGTGGAGTCTCGCTCTGTCACCTGGGCTGGAGTGCAGTGGCCAGATCTCAGCTCACTGCAAGCTCTGCCTCCCGGGTTCCCGCCATTCTCCTGCCTCAGCCTCCCGAGTAGCTGGGACTGTAGGCGCCCGCCATCTTGCCTGGCTGTTTTTTTGTATTTTTTAGTAGAGACGGGGTTCTCCGTGGTTGCCAGGATGGTCTCGATCTGCTGACCTCGTGATCCACCCGTCTCGGCCTCCCAAAGTGCTGGGATTACAGGCTTGAGCCACCACGCCCGGCCGCAAGCTATATCTTATACACTTATCTATATCTATATAAGATACACCATTACCATTTTCTTTTTTAATACAGGGTCTTGGTCTGTCACCCAGGCTGGAGTGAAGTGGCTTAATCCTAGCTCACTGCAACCTCAAACTTCTGGGCTCAAGTAATCCTCCTACCTCAGCCTCCCAAAGTGCTGGGATTACAGGCACGAACCACCATGCCCGGGCTTAATATTTTAAAAGTTTATATTTTGCAAGAGGCTTTCACATCCATGTTATTTAATTTGAGGTAGAGAGAGTATTATTTCTGTTTTATTGCTGAGGAAACTGCCTGGAATCACTTAACTAGTTGGTTGGGAAGCCAGGTCCTCTCTACGGAATCCTGTGCCCTTGCTGTGTTTAGAGGCTGATTAACTCCTGAAAGGGAGACGGGACACACGGAACCCTCTAGTTGAAATGAATCTCCGACCGGGCGCGGTGGCTCAAGCCTGTAATCACAGCACTTTGGGAGGCCGAGACGGGCAGATCACGAGGTCAGGAGATTGAGACCATCCTGGCTAACACGGTGAAACCCCGTCTCTACTAAAATACAAAAGAAAAATTAGCCAGGTGTAGTGGCGGGCGCCTGTAGTCCCAGCTACTCGGGAGGCTGAGGCAGGAGAATGGCGGGAACCCGGGAGGCGGAGCTTGCAGTGAGCCGAGATCGTGCCCCTGCACTCCAGCCTGGGCGACAGAGCGAGACTCCGCCTCAAAAACAAAAAGAAATGAATCTCCAGAGAATGTCTGGTTTTCTCCCTGGCTCTAGACTCTACTAAATTCTAAAAACATCTAAATGCTCAGCCAGCACTTTGGGAGGTCGAGGTGGGTGGATCGCCTAAGGTCAGGAGTTTGAGACCAGCCTGGCCAACATGGCAAAACCCATCTCTACTAAAAATACGAAAATTAGCCAGGTGTGGTGGCATGCGCCTGTAGTTCCAGCTACTAGGGAGGCTGAGGCAGGAAAATCGCTTGAGCCTGGGGGGAGGAGGTGGCAGTGAGCCGAGATCTCGCCACTGCACTCCAGCCTGGGCAACGAGCAAGACTGTCTTAAAAAAAAAAAGCCATGCTGTATTTCTACCTTTGGTTTGGTCTTTTTGTTACAAAAAAGAAAAAAAGTTTGGTGAGCAGAGAAAGTGTTTCTGAGTACTTTGTCGGAAAAAAGCAATAAGGGGCTTGGAAAACAAAGAACTAGCCTGTGGTGACTGGGTCAGTTCACGACAGTCCACAGCAGAACTGAAATAATAACGAATGCAAGAATGGGATCATATACATTTTCCAGAGCACTTTCTCACTTCCTGTGGCAGCTAAACTTTGCGGAAACCCTGAGCCGGCACTGGGAACTGAGAAGCAAATAAAGCCTGGAAGCCTGATCCTTCTTCCTCAGAGGCTCTTGAACAAATTGACGACAGAGCCAGGGCTACAATTCTGGTTTCTTGACCCTGGGATTAAAAAACCAAATCTCTGACCTGACCCCTGGCACGGTGGTTTAGGGCTGTAATCCCAGGACTTTGGGTGGCCAAGGCAGGAAGATTGCTTGAGCCCAGGAGTTTGAGGCCAGCCTAGGCAACACAGTGAGACCCCAGTCTCTACAAAAAATGGCTTAAAAAAAATAGCCGGTCATGGTAGCGCACACTGGTGGTCTGAGCTACTTGGGAGGCTGAGGCAGGAGGAATACTTGAGTCTAGGAATTCGAGACCAGCCTGGGCAATATAGTGAGACCCTGTCTCTACAAAAAATGAACAAAATTGTCTGGCTTGCACCTGTAGTCCTGGCTACTGAGGAGGCTGAGATGGGAGGATCTCTTGAGCCCAAGAGATCAAGTCTCCAGTGAGCTATGATTGAGCTACTGCACTCCAGCCTGGGTGACAGAGTGAGACTCTGTCTGAAAATAAATAAATAAATACATAAATAAATAAATAAAGCCAAATTTCTCTGCCCATCAAAAAGTCAAGTTGACTTCACAGATTAACACAGTTTTCACTTGGGTGAGTTCTTACTTCAGCGTGCAGCCCAGGTTCTCAAGTTCAGGACTGCTGAAGACAGCCCCTGGGGACTTGCTCAAGTGAGAACAAGAAGCCCCAGTTGGATTCTGGCCCAGTCCTAGGGCAGAGCCAGCGGCATGTGTGCAACTGTGTGGTTGCTGGCTTTTCCCTGCTCAGGCCTGCATGGGAGCCAGCGACATTCAGAGGCTTTGTTTGATATATGATCCGTCAGGTCTGTCCACATTTGTGAGCTGCGTGATCTGGTACGGTCTGATTGCGAGGCTGTTTGGATGCACATAGTCTCCTGTGCGTCTCTCCGAAGCTGTAGAACCAGGTCACAGATGATGCAGGCCAAGCTTAGGGCTTGGGTTTGCCTCACAAACATTCCCTTCCTCATCTGATCACCTAATGCTGGTCCAACTGACCACACTGAAGACTAGAAACAGATCCAGGAAATAAAGTCCACACATTTTATCATTTGGGAGGATTTGGGGATGAACTCTGATTTTAGTCTTTTGCGAGATGCTAATCCAGGTCAGTTTACCATTCCTCCATTCCTTCCTTCTCCCAGGTCCAATCTTTTTTTTTTTATTTAAGAAATAGAGTCTCGCACCAGGTGCGGTGGCTCACGCCTGTAATCCCAGCACTTTGGGAGGCTGAGGTGGGATGATCACGAGGTCAGGAGTTTGAGACCAGCCTGGCCAATATGGTGAAACCCCATCTTTACTAAAAATACAAAAAAATTAGCTAGGCGTTGTGGCGTGTGCCTGTAATCCCAGTTACTCGGGAGTCTGAGGCAGGAGAATTGCTTGAACCCAGAAGGCAGAGGTTGCAGTGAGCCGAGACTGCACCACTGCCAATGGAGAGAGACTCCGTCTCAAAAAAAAAAAAAAAACAGAAATGGAGTCTCACTATGTCGTCCAGGCTGGAGTGCAGAATGCAGTAGCTATTCACAGGCTTGATCATATCACACCACAACCCCAAACTGCTGGACTCAAGCAATGTTCTTTCTCACCTCAGCCTCCAGAGTAGCTGGGACGACAAGTGTGTGCCACCACGCTCACTCCAGGTCCAATGTTGAGTGGGTAGATACTGATGCTTTACTCTGAATTCCCATCCTTAGACCTCTAACAGCCTGAGGCCCTGGCTACGTTTCCTCTAAACCCAACTCTCTCTGCAAATGGCCATGTTACTGCATGGAAGGCTTGGTGTAGTCAAATGTAATCACATATTATAGCTATCATCATGCCACTGCACTCCAGCCTGGGTTGCAGTGAGACCCTGTCTCAAAAATCCCCTATTATAGCTGCAAAGCAGAATCACCCAAGGCATCTTTTTAAAACACAGAGTCGATCCCAGACCACACCCCAAATTCACTTAATCAGAATCTCAAGGCCTGGGCCCTAGGAATCTGATTTTTTTTTTCAGTAGAGACAAGGTCTTACTATGTTGTCCAGGCTGGCCTCAAACCCCTGAGCTCAAGTGATTCTCCTGCGTCAGCCTCCCGAAGTGCTCAAATTCCAGGCGTGAGTCATGGTGGCTGGCAGACTCTGAATTTTTAAATGTCCCCAGATGATTTTAATTTAGCCAGATGAAGGGATGGAACCAGTGCCTAGGATGCATGAACTCCCTCCTTACCAGCACCACAAAAAGGGGAAAAAAAACCCACCTCTGTCCCCATCACCACACATTAGGTAGCACTTGAGACTCCTCAGACCAAGGTAGGCAGATGCAGCCCAAGCTCTGCTGCACACCCAGTCACCCTCCCTCTCCCATATGAACACCTCCTCCCTCTCATCTGGGCTCATTTTTCTCTGAGCAGGTAGAGACTGTGGGGCCATGAGGAGTCCCAAGAGCTGCTCATTCCACCTCTCTCGTCTAAGACCCTCATCCCTCCACTCCCCTGCTCTGAACCCAGAAGCCCCAGGCGGGAGCTGAGTTACGTAAAGACAAGAGCCACCGTTCCTTCTCTTGCCCCCTCAGTGGGTACACCAGGAAGCGAGCACTGCGTTCTCCCTTGGAATCCCAATACCTGCTTCTGCTTCCTACCTTCTGTCCCAGCAGAGCCTCTCTTAGTGTCCCCTGTTCCAGCATGACATGCAGTTTCAGTGCTGTGATGGGTAGGACTCCATCGCCAGCATGTCACAGTGCCAGGGCCACACTGAGTTTAGGGATGGGGCCTTTGAGCAGCTGAAAACATGTCACTTAATTTGAAAATATTTAAGGTTGTCTCCTTGTGATAGGAGCTCTGCATTCGTGATGGAGTTGAGTCCTGGCACAGAGATCAAGAGGCTGGAAGAGCAGACTGGAAAAGGGAGTTCAGAAGCTCGGTCCATGGCCCTGTCTGCTCCAGATCAGACATGTTAGGAGCTCTTCTGAGTTTAATCTTCACTCTTATTCAAAACCACAGACTCCTAACACCTGAAAAAGCCAGTGGAGAGAGAGCTTCCCTCTGAGTAAATTCGAGGGAAGCATGTGCTAGAGAATGCACATGGCTGTCTTGTAAAATGAAGCCCTAGGCACCAGCTCTGTATTTCCTACTGAATGTGACCTACCCATCTGGTTCCATTGTCCAAGGCACCAGTTTTCTCTTTGCTTCAATATGTACATCAATGTACTGTCTTCATCGTTTGCATAATTTTCTGTGCCATTTAGCCCTGTATGCTTTATCTGTCCCCCCACCTTTTGTTTTTTTTTTTTGAGACAGGGTCTCACTGCAACCCAGGCTGGAGTGCAGTGGCACGATGATGGCTCACTATAGCCTTGAACTCCTGGGCTCAAGCAATCCTCCCACCTCACCCTCCCCAGTAGCTGGGACTACAGGTATGTGCCACCATGCCTGGATTTTTTTTTTTTTTTTTTTTTTGATGCAGAGTCTCACCGTTACCCAGGCTGGAGGAATGCAGTGGCATGATCATGGCTCACTGCAGCCTCGACCTCTTGTGCTCAGGTGATCCTCCCACTTTTGCTTCCTTAGTAGCTGGGACTACAGGCAGGCACCACCATGCCCAGCTAATTTTTTTTTTTTTTTTGTAGAGACAGGGGCTCACTGTGTTGCCCAGGCTGGTCTCGAACTCCTGGACTCATGCAATCTGTCTACTTCGGCCACCCAGAGGGCTGGGAGTACAGGAATAAGCCACTGCATTCAGCCTTTTTTTTTTTTTTTTGGAGAAACAGGGTCTCATTATGTTGCCCAGGCTGGTTCGAACTCCTGGTCTCAAGTGATCCCCCTGCCTCAGCCCCCCCAAAATGTTGGGATTGCAGGCGTGAGCCACCGCACCTGGCCTGTTCACTTTAGATTCGGGATTCCCAAGTTCCCCCTGCCATATGCCCCTACCAAATGAAACCTCCCAAGTCACTCTTCTCATTCAAAATTCATGGTGGCAAGATGAGGAAGATCATCGTACACTCCCTGAGACATAGAAGGAAATGGGCACCTGTTGTTGCAGGTGACTAGATTCCTTACCCAGAAATCTGCGGAAATTCCTTACCCAGAAATCCACCTGAAAGAGGTCTGGAGTCGGCATGAATTACTAGCTGTGTGAGGCGAAGGATATTGCTTCACCACTCGAGTGTTAGCTTTCCCATCTGAAACACGTGGATAATATTGGCTACACTGCAGAGGCACTGAGAGGGTTACATGTAATGTATGTAAAGCAGCTGGTACACAGTCGTACTCGATAAATGGTAGCTATAATTATTACTCACCTCCTTCATCATAACCTTCAAGCACGAAGAGCACTGTGGATGTCTTGAGGGTCCAGCCGAGTAGGGCAAGGCATTCCTTTCATGTTTTCTTTCCTAACTGCATTGCCCTCCTCACTCAATCTTTTAAAAATAAGTAAAATAAGACTGATCTAATTCTTCCCACATTTATCCAAATGAAAAATCTAGAACTCAGCTTTTCTGCTGTCCAGATTCTGTTTTCTGCCATCAATCCACAAGGACCCACCACCCAACTTTTTTAAAAAATTTACAAGTATACTTTTTTTTTTTGAGACAGAGTCTTGCTCTGTCACCCAGGCTGGAGTGCTGCAGTACAATGACATGGTCTCAACTCACTACAACCTCTGCCTCCCAGTTCAAGCGATTTTCCTGCCTCAGCCTACTCAGTAGCTGGGATTACCAGGGTGTAGGCTACCACACCCAACTCATTTTTTTGTATTTTTAGTAGAGATAGGGTTTCACCATGTTGGCCAGGCTGGTCTTGAACTCCTGACCTCAAGTGATCCCCCGCCTCGGCCTCCCAAAGTGCTGGGATTACAGGTGTGAGCCACCGTGCCCAGCCAAAAAAAAAAAAAAAAAAAAAAAAAAAAAAAAAGTTTTGAACCAAGGTGTGAGCCGGAGCTATTTGGCTAGAACTGAGAAGGTAGTGACACTCTGTGGCCAGACGCAGAACTGCAGACCAGTCTGGAGCGGGTTCTGGGCTGACATCTGCTCTGACCTAAGGCTGTGTTCTCTGTCAGGTGAGACGCTAGGTGCATTAAAAAGTTTACTTTCATGTTAGAAAATAAAATGAAGAAGGAAACATAGCACCTAAAAAGTGTGAGTGTAATTATTTCTTATTTTACAAGTGTGTCCTGCTGTCATAGCATTCAAGGACTATATGACTTTTGCTGTCAAAACAAGGATAAAAGAAGGCCAGCCACAGGGCGTAAGCCAGTTTTTTGTTTTGTTTTGTTCTGTTTTTCTTTTTGAGACAGAGTTTCGCTCTATTTGCCCAGGCTGGAGTGCGGTGGCGCCATCTCAGCTCACTGCAACCTCTGCCTCCCAGGTTCAAGCGATTCTCCTGCCTCAGCCTCCTGAGTAGCTGGGATTACAGGCACCCACCACCACGCCTGGCTAATTTTTGTATTTTTAGTAGAGACAGGGTTTCACCATGTTGTCCAGGCTGGTCTCAAACTCCTGGCCTCAGGTGATCTACCCGCCTTGACCTCCCAAAGTGCTGGGGTTACAGGCGTGAGCCACCACACCCGGCTGTAAGTCAGTTTTCAAGTGCCTGCTGGGTACCCCCAAGAGCTGTGGAAGATTTGCAGAAACATCCTGGCAACCCTTATCCCTCTCAGGTCTTCCTTTTTGGCATACTCAGGCCTTGAAGAATGAGGAAAATGTGTGAAGGAAGCAATTGATACTGTAGAGTGGTCCTGTCAGAGGGAAAATACCTTTAAATCATTCACAGGAATGACGGGCCTTCAAATACAGCTCAGTATTGAGGACTGAATGCACCTGTAGGGCAGAATGCCAGCCAGGGGCTGTCACTGACTCTATTCTCTGCTTCTTAGCAACCTGGCTCCCTCAGCCCTGCACGGTAGATGAATGGGTGTGTGTCCTGTCCTGGGTTATTCAGAGAACAGAAGCCTTCCTCTTCACACTAGTGGGCTCAAGTTTTTACTTGTAATTTTAGACAATCCTCAGGACTTGTTCCATAATTATGCATTTTCACAGATAAAAGACTCCTCAGTAAAGATATCATGAGAATTTCCAGAGTAAATGCTTAGGGGTGTCATTCACACCAGCCGGATTATGTGTTCTCTGGATCTAACCATCCGCAGAGAAATTCGTGAGAATGTGAGCGGCTCCTCTCACCTCGATGAGTTCTTCAGCCCCGCCACTCATTGACTTGAACCGCTGCAAAGTCATGCAATGGTGGACAGAGCCCTGACCAGAAGCCCCTCCTGGGAATTTGGGACAAGGAGCGGGAGAGATTCAGAGTCCCTTCCTGTGGCTGGAACCGTGAGAGAGGGAGAGACCTCAGAGGAGAGAGGAGGAAGGGAGAGAGATCCAGAGATGTCCAGGTCAGTTCCTGAAGACCCTGGCGTCTTTGAGACTCCTGGGACCCCTCCTGTCATACTCCTTCATATCTGGCTCAAATTGGTTTCTATTACTTGCAATTTTGATAGAACAAATGATATGATGGACCAGGCAGTTAATCACATTGTGCCTCAGTTTCCTCATCTGTTCATGAAGAAACATCATTCACTCAGCAAATATTTATCGAGTGCTTTCTTTGTGCTAGGCATTGTTGTGGGTGATGGCAGACATAGCAGGGAACAAAAGAGATATTAAAAATTCCTTTATGGAATGTAACTGCTGCTAAAAAGGTCTCTGGAAATAAATATATGAAAGACATAACTTTCAAACCAGGTACCAGCCGAAGAGCTGGCTGACTCAACAGAGAGGGCACCCATATGGGATGGGGCCAGGGTCACTGAAAACAGTACTCACTCCTTTTGGCTTTACAGTAAGATTGGATCAAAAGGGTTCACCTTTTCTATAGTGTCTTTTCTTTCACATCTTTCCTTGGGCCCCCGCTGAAGTCCCCTCCTGATACTCTGCTGTAGGCCTCCCCACCACCCGGTTTCCACACCAGCAAACCCTCTCTTGCCCCAAGTGATTTGAGTCTGTTCTCGTTCTCTCTCTCTCTCTCTCTCTCTCTCTCTCTCTCTCTCTCTCTCTCTCTCTCAATACTGCAGTTTCCTTCTGGCTTTGGCTGGGAGCAGCTTTCAGTCTATTTTCAGTTCTCCTGTGGAGCAGCAGATAATACACATACATCTGTAATTCTTAAAATCTCATTTGAACCATCCCTCCTCCCACCCAGTTGTTTATCAAAACGACTTAGGAGGCCTAAATTAACTGATTCGGCTCTGTCTGCTGCTGCTGCTGCTTCTGGTAGGGTTGCAAATGAGCATCGTGAAGACCAAGAGACCTGCAGCAAGAAGGAGGAAGCAAGGACTGGAAAATCTACACGAGGAATGCCCAAACTCTCCCACAAGCTAGAAACTTAATTGTGGATGGGGTTCAGCCTTCCACACTGCCTGATGTCCCATCCTCAATGCTGGGCCCAAAGCTTCTTACTTCAGAGAAAAATGGGCAAACTCCCATACTTCTTATGTAAAAGCAGAATGAAAGCGCCCGCCCTTTACTTACTGTTTTAGTATCAACACAATGCAGAGATTCTTACATAATAAAGAACTAACAGTAACACTTAGCAACCATGGCTCACAGCCCTTCTCAGCTCCCCAACATTCCTTCTAGAGATATGAAGCCTGTCATCACCAGCCAGGCAGAGGACAAACATTTCCAATAAAGACAGACAACCCAGGCTCTGCGACGTCTCAGCCAGAAGTGGTGAGTTGTTTTTAATTTTTGACATATTCCATGCCTCTGGTGCCTCTCCACCTCCACCCCAAATTAGTGAAAATATTCATTCCTGTGTGCCTAAGTGCATGAGCGCGCACACACACACACACACACACACACACACACGTTCTCCCAAAATCCATGTGCCCAGTGTCAGTGGTGTCTGGCAAGGAGCAGAGCCTGTTTTAAGATGGAAACACTGTTTTCCCCACGCTCTCAGGGTGGTGTGGCTCTCCGCCCAAGGAATAGGCTTGTCTGATAAACTACTGCATCTGTAAGATCTCTATCTCATGGAGGACATCTTGCTAGTTCCTAAAACTCCAGGGGATGATGGAGCTTAAATAAGGTACTAATGAGAGGAAGCAGGGCAGAATTTCCAAGGCAACAGCCAATTTGAGGTTTTTTTTTTTTTTTTTTTTTGAGATGGAGTCTCGCTCTGTCGCCCAGGCTGGAGTGCAGTGGCCGCATCTCAGCTCACTGCAAGCTCCGCCTCCTGGGTTCACGCCATTCTCCTGCCTCAGCCTCCCGAGTAGCTGGGACTACAGGCGCCCGCCACCTCGCCCGGCTAGTTTTTTGTATTTTTTAGTAGAGACGGGGTTTCACCGTGTTAGCCAGGATGGTCTTGATCTCCTGACCTCGTGATCCGCCCGTCTCGGCCTCCCAAAGTGCTGGGATTACAGGCTTGAGCCACCACAACCGGCCCAATTTGAGGTTTTAATACAAAGAGTAAGTTTTGTTTCTCCCCTCAAAGGATGGAGAGTGGAAGAGAACAAAATGGGCTCTCCAAGTAAGGACTTAGAATCCAAGTTCTGGAGACTGTCCACGATGCTTGGATGAATGGAAGCCTGCCCTACCCTTAACCATACCTGTGACTGCCTTCCTGTCCTCCCATCCTCTAGCTGTCCATCCTGTCTTTTTATTAAATGGAGGCAGTCAGGCATACCTTTATCTTAATTTTTGAAGATAAGGCAAAGATAAATAGCTAAGAACACATCGCCTTATGATAGACATTCAGGAATTAGATCAGTAGGTCTCTACCCATCCTAGACAGAGGAGGGAGGTGGAACATCCCAAGGCAAATCAGTTCTGCTCTGTGCCAGAAAGCTCTTTCCAACGCATCAGAACGGTTCTCTGGGCTGGCTAGGACTGCTTGGTCAAGTAATGCAACGATCTGGTTAGACTACATGTTGATTATAACACATTTCAGGTATAGGGAACCCTGCCTGGGCTGCAAAGAGCACTGGGCTGGGAATCAGGACCAGGCTTCCTGCCTCCTGGCAGGTCTTAGCTCTCCGCATCTGCAAGTCCAGTGTAGTCTTTGAGCTAACAGCATCGGATCCCTTCCGGTCCCACATTCTGCCCCAGACCAGCTGAATATGAATTCCTGGTGTTGGGGACCCAGGACTCTGCATTTTTACAAGCACACTAAGGTGTGGGACCTGCTCAGAATCTGGAGGTTCTTGTCTGGAGCCCCAGGAGCTTAAGTTGTGATTGCCCTGTTCCCTTCCTGTTCCAGCATCCTACGATTCTGAGCAGAAGCCCACTTGCTTTTCTCAGGCTGGTTTCCGCATTCTCCAGCCGCATTCCCACAGCGTTACTGGTCACTTCACAGATTCACAGACAGCTGTCAATCCAGCAGGCTTCAACAAGCAAGTGACAAGTAACTATAACCGTATTCCCACCTACTTAGAAACATAGGTCAGTGGACGCAACAACCACACTGGTATTTGAACACAACTTAGCCCCACATCAGAAAGAAAACGGATTTACTCCACCACTTGCCACGACTCTGCAGGAAAACCTTACTCTGATAAGGATTATCCATCCCCCTTCATGAACACGGAAGTGACTTCTGGGGATTATGGGCAACAATTCTCAGCTAATTTCTGGGGGCTTCTAAAAACAGGTTAGTTTGAGCACCAGATACAGTCATTCCCCAAACCTCTAGAACTGATGTGGGGAAGAACAGTAATGTTGGCCAGTGTTTCAAAACCCTATCATCACGGTTGATCCGTGCCACTGGAGAGTTCTGGTTAAAGGTGGTTAAGATGGTTAAATGTCAACGAATGAAGACCAGGACATGGTTTTCATCTTTTGTATTAACTTCAATCATTTTTTTTTTTTTTCGAGACAGGGTCTCATTCTGTTGCCCAGGCTAGAGTGCAATGGCGCGATCTTGGTCACTGCAACTTCTGTCTCTCAGGTTCAAACAATTCTCCTGCCTCAGCCTCCTGAGTAGCTGGGATGACAGGTATGTGCCACCACGCCCAGCTAATTTTTGTATTTTCAGTAGAGATGGGGTTTCGCCATGTAGGCAAGACTGGTCTCGAACTCCTGACCTCCAGCGATCCACCCACCTCAGCCTCCCAAAGTGCTGGGATTACAGGCGTGAGCCACCCCGCCCGACCATAACTTCAGTCATTTTCTTTCATGAAAATGAAATGTCACCTTCAAAGTGTCAACCAAAGGAATCTGGGTGAGTGTGAGTAGCTACAGGTAAAATAACTCTAGGTCTGAGGTTCTTGGCTGGGTCAGAACATTCTCCTCCAGGTACTAAAGAGACAAGTAGTATGGATGGCATAAATGCCCTCAGGCAGAATCTCTTTTAAGCAGTTTTGCAAAATAATTTGCTCATTATAACCCAAATTAACTCAGCAATTATTTCTCCAGAAATACAGTTTTCTAGAATAGAACTGATGTCTTTCTGTAGTTACCGGCTCACCTGCAGGCTGGTCACTCTACAGCAGCCTGGCTCAGTGTCTCTCTCAATCACTCCTTCCTCCCTTTTTAGGATAATAACATCTCCCTTCCTGGATCCCCAAGCTCAGCCTTACCCTCCTGGCCCCAGATACTGGAGTCCAAAACTGCAGACAGCAACACAGAGCAGACAGCAAAGGGCATCTCCATCACCCGTGCTTTACCAGGGACCCAGGGAACAAGCCAGGGTTCGCTTGATAAGCTATCAAATCGGGGAAGGGAAAGGGGAAGGTAAATGTGAGGTTTCAGCTTAAATCTCTGAATTCCCTTGTTCATAGTAGTAATATTAATGGCTACCGCTTCCTGAGTGTTTAACTGTGTGCTAGTCCTTGGGGTGATGCCTAAATGTATCACCTTATTTAATTCTCAAAACATTCTTCTGTCCCTCTCCCTAATCACCAGACTATATAGTCTAAGGAGTCTCAATTCCCTTACCCTCTTCCACACTGCGGAGGAGAGTTCTAAAGATCAAGTAAAAAATAAAAGGAGACTCGTGAAAGATCAGTGTGGGTCCAAATAAGGAAAGGGAGCAAAGCCTCCACGAAGGGCATTTAATGTCAGAGAGAAACTGTACACCTGGGACAGAGATGATGAGCACGCCAGGCCCACCAGCCTGACCTGTCGTCGTGTCCTGTGGTTGGTGAGGCCTCCCTCGGTGGACGAGTGACAGCAGCAGCTCAAGCTTCCCCTCCCGTGGGGGGAAGACAGCATGACGTCCACGCAGGCCGGTCACGCACCTAGGCTTCTGCAGCCCAGGCGCAAACATTCAGTTCAGGGCTTTCCTGACATGTCAGGTCAAACGGCCCCCATTCCTCTTCAGGCAGGAGCTGGTGAACGGTGGAGGGTGAAGAATTCTCACTGGAAAGGCAGGCCCAAAGTCCGGGAGGTGCAGAGCTCTTTGTGGTCACTGGGCCAGAGACGACCTTGGACTTCTCCTCATTTTAGGGAAGGAGCCGCTCCTGTAAACTGTAGATGCTGCACATACGCACGGGAATGAAAGAGTAAGACAGCACCAGGCCTCTTATGGAACCAATCTACATTCTGGGCAAGACCCTGAAGACGTCGCGGTGGAAGCTGAGTTCCCGCCACCTTCGTAGGGCCTCTGGGCCTAGGGCCAGGGTCACAGGCGGTCATCTAACCAGCAAAGACTCCAGACTTCCAGACAAGCTCGTCTCCTCCATCCAACCACAACCTCCCTCCTCCAGGCCATGGTGGACAGACAGAAAATATTTCCAAGTCCCCCTACATCCTGAGAGTCCTCGACAGAGGGAGAGAAAAAGCCCCGTTTCCCACCCACCAGGAGGAGAGAACCAGCAAAGTCCACTCCTCAAAGATCTCCAGCGTCTCTTAAATAAGCTTTTCCTTTCCATTTTCATCTTTTCATTATTTAGCATCCATCCGTTTATTAATACAAATATAAAATAGATTTATATAGATTTATATAATATAGACCTTTGTGAGGCAGAGTGCAGGGGGGCCGGGAGCAGGCCCCCCGGGCTATTTACAAATGTACTGGTCCACGATCTCGGTGCACTTCTTGCACTTGACGAAGCAGCACCAGTGGAACTTGCAGTGGCAGCGCTCCACCTGCACGCTCTTGAACTGGTTGTAGCCACGCCCGCAGCACATGAGCTCACAGCCATCCATGCCCTCCGAGGTCTTGTTGCAGAGGCGACCCTGCGTGCCCAGGGAGCCCGTGCTCTCGTTGCGCAGGCAGTAGTCAGGGCTGGGGTCCACGTAGACCAGGTCCTCTGGGGTGGGCTGGGTGAAGCGGCTGTTGACCAGCTCCAGCCGGCCCCTGCGGGTGACGCGCATGGCGGCCGCGCTGTCATACTTCTCCTTCAGCCGGTCCCCCACCTTGCGGAACTCGGCCAGCTGCAGCCAGCAGGTCTTGAGGCTGCAGGACCCCGAGACGCCGTGGCATTTGCAGGCTACGTCCGCCATCTTATACACAGCCTAGGGGAAGAGAAGGAAGGGAGTAAGGAGGATCCCGGCAGAAGAGGCCCAGAGGGAGGCTGGGCTAGTCACAGGCCTCGGACACAGGAGGGGCGGGTAGGGTAGGGGACAGACAGCTTTTCAAATGCATGCAAAGATCCTTCCAGGATGCTCGGGGGCTCAGAGGGAAAACAAAAGGGGTGCCACAGAAAATAACACCGGGAGGCAACTTGTTCCTATCAGCCAAGAGGATGGCACCGAGGCACTTTCACTTTCTACTCTATCAGTTTCTCATTCCTCAAAACCTGTTACAGTCAACGCATCCTTTTCACAACCGGAAAACAAAGATATCTCCATCTTGATCAAAGCCTCCAACAAATAAATAAGAACCAACAAAATACAGCCAGGCACTGTGGCTAGTGCCTGTAGTCCCAGCTACTGGGGAGGCCAAGGAAGGGGGATCACTTGAGCCCAGGAATTTGAGGATGCAGCAAGCTAGGATTGTGCCACTGCACTCCAGCCTGGGCAACAGGGCAAGACTCCATCTCTAGAAACAAAGCAAAACACAACAAAACAGGCCGGGCGCGGTGGCTCAAGCCTGTAATCCCAGCACTTTGGGAGGCCGAGACGGGCGGATCACAAGGTCAGGAGATCGAGACCATCCTGGCTAACACTGTGAAACCCCGTCTCTACTAAAAAATACAAAAAAAAACTAGCCGGGCGAGGTGGCGGGCGCCTGTAGTCCCAGCTACTCGGGAGGCTGAGGCAGGAGAATGGCGTAAACCCGGGAGGCGGAGCTTGCAATGAGCTGAGATGCGGCCACTGCACTCCAGCCTGGGCAACAGAGCAAGGCTCCGTCTCAAAAAAAAAAAAAAAAAAAAAAAACAACAAAACAACAAAATGTGTTGAGCTTTTGCATAATAGGAGCACAAGTCAGAAAAAAGAATCCAATTGTATCACAAGCCTATCACAGAAATCCCTGGCATAGCCCTGGTTAGCCCAAAACTCTCCCTGATCTTGTCAAATACTCTGAGAATTAAATGGCCCCTTTCTCCATGTTGCCACGTAGTCACTAGCTCCATAGAGTCATCAGGAGTCTTGCCATACGCCATCCATTTGTAAGCAAGACCACTTTCTTCTTCCCCAGCAGCCCCCAGACACCCCCGGGAGAGGCGGAGTAACACAGTGAAGCAACGTGCAAGGGAACTGCAAGTGGCTGGGCCTGCCTGCAGAGCACTTCGTCGGAAAGCAAGTCTAACCCAGAAGTCACAGAACCACCACCACCTGGAGTAGATGTGAACTTGAGTTATCCCACATCAAAATGTAAAAGCAAGAGCAGACCAGAAAGCTGCTTACAAAGTGCTTTTCAATGGCAGCATACTGATGCACCATGGCAACCAACCCTGGCAGCAGGCCCAGACGTGCAGATGGCGGGATGAAAACGCAAGCCGGCTGCAGACCATTTTCTTATGCACAGCTATTGTCACCAACTGAGTCAGGACTCATTTTTCAAGGGTTTCTCTTAGATTTCTTTTCAAGAGCCCCCAGATTGTGTCTTTATTCAGAGCTAAGCAGAGACCACTGCAGGTGCAAGAGACAGCACAGCCATCATCAGTGCATATGACTGTTGTCAAAAGTCTTCCTGAGTTTTTTCCGGTACGGAATTATTCCCACTATTTTATGGTGGAAAAGCTGAAGCTCTAGAGAGGCTCACTAACCTCCAAGGCCACCCAGAAAGGAGTCAGAACAACAAGCACTTATTCACTCCCATCTTGGGGCTTAAAGTTGGCTTAGAGCAGAGGAGGAAGGGAAGGAAGGCTCGTCCCACGGTGAAAGGCACCAGCACTTAGCCGGGCAGCTCCAGGTCCAAGACATAAAGGAACTGACACCCCATTCCCACAGACACTTCAAAGCCGGGACCTGCAATTACCCTTCCGGCCCAAATGCCCTGGGTCTGAGCCGCAGCCCGACATTCCTCTGGAAATGTCCTTGGTTTAGAGAGGGATGACAGGCGTCTGGCACTGCTGAGAGAAGGAAACATTAAGGGTTGGAAACTGTGCACCCTGCCGCTCAGCAGCTCGGAGCATGGATAAGCATCTCTTGCAGGGCAAACACTCAGAGTTGGGGAAGGAGAGTCGGAGCAAGACTCTGCAGGGCAAGGACCAGAATTTTAGGAAAACAAATCCAAGAGGAAGCACACCAGTTTAAACACCCCCTCCATCCTTTCCCGAATTCAAAGACGTTGTAGAGATAGGAATATCTGCAATTTTTTTCATATTTTACTATTGATATATATGTGGATATATATATCTATATATATATATACACACACACACAAGCTCCTTTTGTAGGCAATAGGGGGAATGCCAATTTTCAGCCCAGACTGCTAACTCAAAAAGCCAAAAGAAAAAAAAAAGCTTTAAAAAATATTTTAGTTCTACGATTTGTCCCTGGAAAAGCCCCCTCTCAGCTCCTCTTCCACTTCTATCTAATGGTGTGTTGAGCCTGGTGACAGACAGGAATGTCACAGGATTAGGCACCAGGCTTTTATCTGGAAAATGCTTACAAACCCTTCAGTGGCAGAACAACATCAGCCGCGGGTGCTGTCGCCACTGTCTAAGAAGGAGCTATTAGATGCTCTTGCGGGCCAAGAGAAACTTCTGGCAAAGGAGCTTAAGATTGACTCTGTGTCAAGACATCAGGTCCTGGATAATCTTTTCTTCTTTTTAATCTGGTTCTAAAATACTTGTCTATTTGCCATGCCAGCCATCACTCAGTCCTTGCTGGAGAACTTTGTGTGTAGGTGTGAGGAGGCAGGCAGTGAATACCTCTGGCCTCAGATGATGACTGATGGCCAGGCGTGTTCCTTGGAGAGGATAAAAAATAGAGAGGGCCAGGAATTCCCACCCTGAAGCAGGTAGAGGCAAAGGGAGAGATAAGGAGTTAAGGAAGAGGAGAGGTGTGGCGCCTGAAGGAAGGGACTAAGCGGGGAGACAGGGAAGGTGTGCAAGCCAGGAACAAGCCCGATGGGAGAGAAGGCTGCCAGATAAGAGCCCAGACAAGTCAACAAACAATTAAGGGCAATAAAATGAGACGGACCCAGCAGCAGGGGAAAGGGGAAGAGTGGGTGTCACCTGCATGGTCACAGGCACGTGCGGACACCATAGCACAGCTCAGCAGAGCCAAAAGCAGCCTCTGTGAATCTGACCTCTCCCGAGGAGGCAACACGGAACTCCTCCTCTGTGCGTATCCATTTGCCCCAGGCACATACAGCACATGCACGGTTGAAGCAAAGGGGTAGAGAGGGCAATCCCTGCCCACAGGAACCTACCGCCAACCTTCCAAGGCAGAGGTAGAGTAAGGAATACTTGAGAAGAGCAAGAACGCCCGACTGAAGATCAGGCGGGAGAAAAACTACTAACAATGGGGACTGGGGAGGGCAGTGTTTCAACTAGGATCTCAAAAACTGGATCGACTCTGGGCATTCAAGAGATAAAGTGTGGATCTTAACCCCTTCACTGACGTCTCTACTCCTCGGGCTCAGACACCCGAAGACGTGGGCAAATGGACTGGGAGACAGACAGGATGCCTGAGAGACCGGGAGGCTGCACACACGCCCTGAGCAGAAGTCACCTGAGATGCCTCCAGTCTCTCTGCCCTGGGTTAGCCTATAGTAATCACAGATTAGCAATTACCAGAACTCCTAACATCACCACTGACTGACACCACCTTACACACACCCTTTTCTGGGAAACAAAAGTAGCCTTTGGATAGGGGAGGTGTAAGGAAGACCCTGAGCAAATAACCCACTCTGGTCTCTACCTGATATCCCAGGGCTGGTGATGCTATGCACACAGGTGCACCACATTCCATCCAGCCAATACCACAAAATCCCCATTCAGACAAAAGACACTTCCTATTCCATTTCTTGGATATGTGCTCCAATAGATGAGTTCACTTTTTTTTTTTTTTTTTTTTTTTTTTTGAGACAGAGTCTTGCTCTGTTGCCTGGGCTGGAGTGCAGTGGTGCAATCTTGGCTCACTGCAACCTCTGGCTCAAGCAATTCTCCTGCCTCGGCCTCCCAAGTAACTGGGATTACAGGCGTGTGCCAGCACGTCTGGCTAATTTTTTGTATTTTTACTACAGATGGGGTTTCACCATGTTGGCCAGCCTGGTCTTGAACTCCTGACCTCAGGTGATCCACCCGCCTCGGCCTCCCAAAGTGTTGGGATTACAGGCGTGAGCCACCGTGCCCAGCCTCTCATGAGTTCACATTTTTAGATTTTGCTATGTAAAGAAATTTTGAGGCATATATTCATACCCTGTTACTGAATCACCAGGGTGCCACCGTTAAACTTCTAAGAAATTGCCATTTTCATTTTTTTTTTTTTTTTTGAGATGGAGTCTTGCTCTGTTGCCCAGGCTGGAGTGCAGTGGCATGATCTCGGCTCACTGCAGCCTCCGCCTCCCAGGTTCACGCAATTCTCCTGCCTCAGCCTCCCAAGTATCTGGTGCCCAGCTAATTTTTTGTATTTTTAGTAGAGACAGGGTTTCACCATGTTGGTCAGGCTGGTCTCGAACTCCTGGCCTCAGGTGATCCACCTGCCTTGGCCTCCCAAAGCGCTGGGATTACAGGCGTGAGCCACTGTGCCCGGCCACCATTCTCATTTTTGAGTGAGTTCATCTTTGTTACAATACGTCACCTGGGAACCAGAGCCAGCTGACTTGACGTAGACCCAAGTGGGGACAACACTCCAGGAAAGAAGTCCGTGCTGTTTCCTGAGAGCTCTTTTTCCAGGAGAAACAGCCTCTCACCACCCAGTGCTCAGACCTCAGATCTTTCTCAGGGGAAACCTGGGTGCCCACCCATGTCGCCCTCGGTCCCTGTCAACATTGACTATGCAGAAGCAGCAAAAGGCAGAGCTTCCTGCGGGGCAGGCCCTCCAGTCTCGCAGGGCAGAGGCAGCCATGATGGGGGACAGCAAAGAAAAGTGGAGGCCGGATACATGCTCAGAGGAGGGGTTTTCAGGAACAAGGTTCACGCCTTCCAGCACGCCACCTAGGGGCCCGAGGCTGCTGCCCAGGTGTGCTCTGCACGTACAATGAACCAAGCTCCCCTCAAACCTGCGTTGTTGTTTCTACTGAAACAGGCTTAAAAGGCGGTCACATCTTACATGAGACTGGGGAGGCTGTTTCCCTGAACCTTCAACAGATGGCTGTCTTCTCACACTTCCACTTAGGTTTAAAAACTCCTAGCACAGAAGTGTATTTGTCATTAGTACCTCATCATGTTTTTTGACTGGGTTTCTGGATACGTATGATAGCAGTTTTTAAAAGTCGACTCTGGTTTTACTGGAGCCTTTAACAGAGCATGAACCCTAGATGAGGTCTAATGGCCTAAATACCCAATCGCATGATCTGTTCAAGTTGCAAAGCAGGGGTGGCCAAGAGCTCTGCTGGAATTCTGATCCAAACATTGCACCTAAGTCCTCTAGGAACTGTGAAATAATAAAGTTAGTGAAAAAAACAAAACAAAAAACAAAACAAAAAACAAAAGCATACGTGCCCATTGGGAAGTGAGGCATTTTGAAAAGGATTTGTTCAATAGTGTGGACATCTAAACTTGCAATTGTAGGTAAGAATCTTCACCGTCAGACGAACTCGTTTCCTTGATGGCCAGGCCACAGCTGGTGGCACAGCCCGGGGACAGCCCCGTAGGTCTGCAGTGCTGGGGAGGCCAGGGAGGCCCAGCTTACCCTGCGACCCGCCTCGTTGTTCTGCAGGTTCATGAGCACCCGGCCCTGTTCCTCTGATCCTTTGGCAAAGTTCTTCTCTCGCTCCCGGGCATCCACAAACTCCTTGGCGAAGCGGTAGCCGTACTCCACATTGTCCCCACAGCCACCCCACAGCCAGTCCCGGGGCAGGTCCTTGGGCCGCGCGGTCCGGCTGCAGCCGCAGGTGGAGAGCTCGCCCTCCCGACAGGCCCGGCTGATGGCGTTGACCACGCCTGCGGCGCTCACTGCATAGGTGAAGGCGGTCTCACGGCTACCTGCAAAATG
This sequence comes from Rhinopithecus bieti, assembly GCF_001698545.2. NCBI lineage: Eukaryota > Metazoa > Chordata > Mammalia > Primates > Cercopithecidae > Rhinopithecus > Rhinopithecus bieti. The sequence goes on from NW_016804048.1 coordinate 3,188,152, forward strand.
AGGCAGGGACAGTAAGGGGGTACATTGTCCTCTCCCAGAGATTGTCCTTCTCCCCATCTCCCCCGACTGACGCGCCCACCGCAGCCTCTGCTGACACTCCTGGGGCAGGGGGCTCAGGAGGAGCGCTTTTCACTTCCTGTAGCTCTAATGCTAGAAAACGTCTCTTTATAATGGGCTGAAATCGGCTCAGTTTTATTTCCGCCTCTGGGCCCTAGCTCAGCCCTAGGAAACCACCCAGAATAAAACAAGTCCCTGGCCGGGCGCAGTGGCTCACGCCTGTAATCCCAGCACTTTGGGAGGCTGAGGCGGGTGGATCATGAGGTCAGGAGTTCAAGACCATCCTGGCCATGATGGTAAAACCCCATTTCTACTAAAAATACAAAAAATTAGCTGGGCGTGGTGGCGGGTGCTTGCAATCCCAGCTACTTGGGAGGCTGAGGCAGAGAATTGCTTGAACACGGGACGCAGAGGTTGCAGTGAGCCAAGACGGCACCACTGCACTCCAGCCTGGGCCACAGAGTGAGACTGTCTCAAAAACACAAACAAAACAAAAGTCCCTCCGACCCTGGCCTGCACTAATACCCACTGCAAAGAGCCTGTGTGTGACCTGTAGGTTCCTAGGAGGGAGACCTCAGCAGAGGGGAGAATAGGCATTCAGAAACACACAGAACATGGGAGTCGGACGGAATGAGGCTAAGGAAGAAATCATGGGATCAAGAGTAGGACACTGTAGCCTAACAGAAATGTCTCCCTCTCCCTCACAGATGCCATTTCTCACCACTCTATGAGCTGCACATCTGTCTGTCTGTACTGCTGCCATTATCTAGCTAGACAGTGGCAGAGGCCAGGAGTCAAAAATGAATTAGAATTACAGTGTCTAGAAAGATCCACGCTGTCTTCCTCTCTCTTCCACAGGATCCACACTGCCTGCTAACTCAGGAGCACTGGGAACCACATTTATAGCACCTACAATTCCAGACACTCATCACGGTCCCTCTCAATACCCAGATCATTTTCCAGCAGAAAATCCCAACTATGTTCCCCTTTACTGCTGTGGTGAACCACCTAAAAATTCATATAATGTATGCTCTATTTCAGTAAAATGTCTGTTTCAGAATACTCAGCTATCAGGGACATGCAAGCCCAAATCACATCCACTAGGATGGCTATCATCAAAAAGACGGCCAATAACAAGTTGGTGAGAATATGCAAAAAACAGAAACCTCCCTTACTGTGGGTGGGAAAGGTAAGCGGTGCAGCTGCTTTGGAAAACAATCTGGCAGTCTAAGGCTAACAGTCACAAGGTTAAACATAGAGTTCCCATAGGACACAGCAATTCCACTCCTAAGAACACAGGCAAAGCTCCTTGTTTTACTGTGCTCAGCTTTCCTCTGCTGTGCCGGTGTTGCGTTTTTTGTTTCTTTCTTTGTTTTTGGTTTTTTTTTGAGACGGAGTCTCACTCTGTCGCCCAGGCCAGAGTGCAGTGGCACAATCTTGGCTCACTGCAAGCGCCGCCTCCTGGGTTCACGCCATTCTCCTGCCTCAGCCACCGGAGTATCTGGGACTTCAGGCGCACGCCGGCGCGCCTGGCTAATTTTTTGTATTTTTAGTAGAGACAAGGTTTCACTGTGTTAGCCAGGATGGTCTCGATCTCCTGACCTCATGATCCGCCCGCCTCGGCCTCCCAAAGTGCTGGGATTACAGGCGTGAGCCACTACGCCTGGCTGGTGTTACGTTTTTTACAAATTGCAGGTTTGTGGCAATCCTGCTACAAATTTATCAGTGCTACTTTTCCAATAGCATGTACTTACTTTGTGTTTCTGTCAGCATTTTTTAGCAATAAAATATTTTTAATTATACCCAAGAGAAATGAAAACATGTGTCCACACAGAAACTGGCATAGGAATGCTGCTTGCGGCATTCTTCGTAACAGGCAAAAAATGGAAACAACCAAACTATCAGTGGGTAAATGGGTTATCAAAATATGGTATTATCCATGCAATGGAATATTACTCAGCCATAAAAAGTGACTGGGCGTGGTGACTCACACCTGTAATCCCAGCAATTTGGGAGGCCGAGACAGGAGGATCACTCGAAGCCAGGAGTTTCAGAACAGCTTGGCAACATAGCAGTACCTCATCTCTACAAAAACATTAAAAAAGAAAAAATTAAGCTGGGCGTGGTGGCTCATGCCTGTAATCCTAGCACTCTGGGAGGTCAAGGAGCATGGATCACCTGAAGTCAGGAGTGAGCCTGGCCAACATGGTAAAACCCTGTCTCTACTAAAAATACAAAAAATAGCCAGGCGTGGTGGCAGGTACCTATAATCCCAGCTACTCGGAGACTGAGACAGAAGAATCATTTGACCCCAGGAGGCAGAGGTTGCAGTGAGCCAAGATCATACCATTGCATTCCAGCCTGGGCAACAAGAGTGAAACTCCATCTCAAAAAAAAAAAAAAAAAATTAGCTGGACATGATAGCACGTGCCTGTAGTCCTAGCTTCTCAGGAGGCTGAGGTGGAAGAATTGCTTAAGCCCAGGAGCTGGAGGCTGCAATGAGCTATGATTACACCACTGCACTCTAGCCTGGGCAACAGAGTGAGACCCTGTCTCAAAAAAAAAAAAAAAAAAAACAGAAATATATATAGACTACAACACAGATGAACCTTTAAATCATGGTGCTAAGTAAAAGGAGCGGTCATAAAAGGCCATGTATTATATAATCCCATTTATAAGAAATGCCCAGAATAGGCAAATCCGTGGAGAAAGAATAGTGGTTGCCTAGGGTTGAGGGTTGGAATACGGAGAGTGACAGCTAACGAGTATGCAGTTTCTCTATGGAGTGGTGAAAATGTTATGGAATTAGATAGTGGTGATGGTTGCTTAACCTTGTGAATATGCTAAAAGCCACTGAATTGTACACTTTAAAATGGTGAATTGCATGGTATGTAAGTTATATATCTCAATAAAGTGGTTTATAAGAAATAACAAATGGGCTGGGCGCGGTGGCTCACGCCTGTAATCCCAGCACTTTGGGAGGCCGAGATGGGCGGATCACGAGGTCAGGAGATCGAGACCATCCTGGCTAACATGGTGAAACCCCATCTCCACTAAAAAATACAAAAAACTAGCCAGGCGAGGTGGTGGGTGCCTGTAGTCCCAGCTACTCGGGAGGCTGAGGCAGGAGAATGGCGTGAACCCGGGAGGCGGAGCTTGCAGTGAGCTGAGATCCTGCTACTGCACTCCAGCCTGGGCAGCAGAGCGAGACTCCGTCTCAAAAAAAAAAAAAGAAATAACAAATGATACTTATAGGGACTAAGATATGGAGAGAAGGGAGTGATTCTTGGCAGGAAACAGATTCAATCCTGATCTCAGAGATTAAACCAGGGAGAATCCCACAGTCTTGTCTTAGAAGGTAGAAAGGGAAGCAGTCCGAAATCAATCAATAGGTCTAGAGAAATCTCCCCCTTGGCCCTACTTCTTGATTATCTGGGCGTGACACAGTGAAGTTTACAAACAGACCATGCTGAGTGAGTCCGTTTTTCTCTATGAACCCGTGGCTGGCTTCTGGTCAGTTGTGAAATAACAATAGTCCAAGAAAAACCGAAATGATGGCAGGAAGTTCCACTCATGATTTGGCCAATAGGACCTGGTCTACGGGGCTCAGAATGAGATAAGGAGCACTGGGGACGGTAAGATGGCCACAGAGGCTCTCAGGGAGGAGGGTCTGGGCCCCACTTTGAGGAATTCATCTCCTTAAAATGCAGCCTCAACCCCCTGATGTGGCATCCTGGAACGGAAGGAGCCTCCCCAGCTTCAGCCCCGAGCTATCCTCCATATCCACCGGGAGCTTTCCCTCTACAGAGTTCCTCAGAGAAGTGGGCTGGGTTTTCAAGGCAATCCATTCCATCTTTTTTTAAATGACTCTAATCACCAGAATGCTCCTTCTTGTATTAAGCTGAAATATGCCTCCTTATGATTTCTGCCTGCTGCAGTTGCACTGTGCTATAATCCCTTTCCCATTTGACAGCTCTTCCGTGTTTGAAAACAACTATTAAGCCTTTTACGTTTTCACTTTTCCAAGCTACATATGTCTGATTTATTTCTATCATTCTTTAGCAAACACACTTTTCAGAGTTGAATCAGCCCTCTCAGAACTGCCTTCTAAAATCACGTACCTGCAGCTGAACTAACACACCAGAGACTTTGGGAGGCCGAGACGGGCAGATCACGAGGTCAGGAGATCGAGACCATCCTGGCTAACATGGTGAAACCCCGTCTCTACTAAAAAATACAAAAAAAAAACTAGCCGGGCGAGGTGGCGGGCGCCTGTAGTCCCAGCTACTCGGGAGGCTGAGGCAGGAGAATGGCGTAAAACCTGGGAGGCGGAGCTTGCAGTGAGCTGAGATCCGGCCACTGCACTCCAGCCCGGGCGACAGAGCGAGACTCCGTCTCAAAAAAAAAAAAACAAAAAACAAAAAAACCAGAGATTTTGTACGCAGACGATTCTAACCTATCATGACTGTTTGGGGTCCAGATTTACCCTCCGGTGCGCTGCCTGCCTCTTTCAGTCGGGGCCTCATCAGAAGCTGAGTGTGGGTAGCTCTGCCTTCACGGGGCAGCCTTTGGGCCCTTGGGTAAGCCTACTGAGTGCCATCTACTGTTGCTACCTTCAGCAAGAAAGAGATAATTCGGGGTTTCAGAATGGACATGCAATGTTGGCGTTTATCTATATATGCAACAGTTCAGAGCTGAATCTCTAACCATGTCAAGAATAAACGGCTAAAAAAAAAAGCAGCCATGCAGCTACTAGAGGGACGCGTATCTTTCCCCTACAGGACAGAGCAGAACAATTTCATGCCCTCTGTGTTCCATAGCAGCCCAAGGTGCCTCCAAGCTCCCTAGGCAGAGGCTGGGCAATGGGCAGAGGCTCCTCCAAGCTGCTCTGCCGCCCTCTGGTGACCGACTTTCGCAGCGGCTTCAAAGGAGAAAGGAAGCCTTTGTCATTCTCAAGATAGGGCGAGGGAAGACTCACCAGGAGCTACTCTGGGCTCAGGGGGAGGAAGGGAGGACAGCCTCCTAGGTAGCATGAGCCTTCAGTGATGCTATAAAAAGGAAGGGGGGGCCGGGCGCGGTGGCTCAAGCCTGTAATCCCAGCACTTTGGGAGGCCGAGACGGGCGGATCACGAGGTCAGGAGATCAAGACCATCCTGGCTAACATGGTGAAACCCCGTCTCTACTAAAATACAAAAAACTAGCCGGGCGACCTGGTGGGCGCCTGTAGTCCCAGCTACTCGGGAGGCTGAGGCAGGAGAATGGCGTGAACCCGGGAGGCGGAGCTTGCAGTGAGCTGAGATCCGGCCACTGCACTCCAGCCCCGGCGACAGAGCAAGACTCCGCCTCAAAAAAAAAAAAAAAAAAAAAGGAAGGGGGAACATCAGGCAAACAGAAGGGGTCCATTTGGTAACAGAATAGGGCACAGAGATGGGCTCTCTTCGACAGGGTTTGCTTTCGGTAGGCACCTGGTGCACATCTGAACCCAGCGGAGTGTCTTTTCTCGCCAACCCCTTTCTTTCCTAAAGTACAGCCTCACTTTGGGGCCTTTAGGCACATGAAATACACATGAAAAGGATCCAGCCAACATCAGGCCTACATTAGGTCCCCAAGAGACATTAACTCCGCTGAAGAGATGAGAGGAGACTCTCTCTGCACCTGGGCCGTCCTAGTCTCCTTGCCCACAACACAGGGCAGGGAGTGCTGCCAAGATTTTCGCCAGAAAGAAGAGACAAATGCCAAGTGGGTTTGAGATGAATCAATAAACTGTGAGTAAATCCCACTAAACCCCCAAGTCCACTCTGTTGGGAAAGCCGCCCCCTAAGACTGTCCCAGGAACACTAGGACCTTCCTTTTATGCACCTGAGTTGATACCGAAGGAAGCAAGAGAGGAGCAAGTTTCAACATGTACTTTCCCCATCTTTAATTCCCTCTCTCTCTTAAAAAAATGTTTTTTAATAGAGACAGAGGTCTCACTATGTTGCTGGTCTTGAACTCCTGGCCTCAAGGAATCCTCCTGCCTCAGCCTCCCAAGGTGCTGGATTACAGGCGTGAGCCACTGCATTGGGCCTTACTTCTCCATATGGGACAGAGAGGGTAGGGAAAGAGGTCTGGAAAAAGTGGGAGGGGGAAGGAGCCTTCCGAGTATCCTCCCTAAGAGAGGAGCACGAAGAAATCTCTACTTCCCCAACTCCCCTTGCCAGGCTGAAATCCCTGTCTCAGGAAACTCCAGCCTCAGGTAACCTTCTGAAGGGAGGTGTTCTGGGAGAATGTCAGGCAGAAGGAATACAGCATTCTAACACTTCGCTTTTATGGCCCTGGGGATAAGACCCAGTAGAATAGGGCCGGATTTCTCAATTTCTTGCCAGAGAGGGGAGGATTGCATTTCAAAAGGCCCGAAAACAATTAGACCTCAGATCACACCTCCATCTAAGCCATAGGGTAGCCCAAGAATCCTTGGCCAGCAGTGGGAGAGGGGAAGGGACAGGAATCCAGGAAGACTTGGCCCTCTCCCTCTCATCTTTTCTTTCGTCGGACCCCTTCCCCCAGGTTCACACATCCCTTTCAAATGAAAAAGCTGGGACTGGACGGGGCTGGGTTAGCGACAGCTATCACCAGTTTGGCCCAACATGTCTCTCTCTGTTTCCAAGGTTCAAGTGGAAAAGACAAAAATCCAACAGACGTGCAGGGCTGCAATTTCTGGTTCTCTACCCAAGGCTCTTTTTTGTGCTGAGAGACAAAGGCGGTGGCAATGGGCGGCTCTCCTAATCCACTCTCAGTCAACTCAGATGTTCTGCCCCCTCTCAATGAGTCCCAAGCAGCCTGCCCCAGGCGAGGCTGGAAGGCAGAGAGCTAGAGGAACATGAAGCATGTGGTTTCTGCAGCCTCCCAGAGCCCACTTCCTCATGTGCCTCTCTTGGTGCTTGGTACACACCGCTGCCAAGCCTAGAGAGAACCCAGTTAGGCTCCATTTGGGCTCTCCCTGTGCCAGTCCTGAGAGCACTTCATTGTTCACAAACAAGATGAGTGCAGTTCCTTAGCCGAGCCCTCTTGTAATGGCCTCTTACCTATCTGCATGACTCTCCCAAAGACAGACACGTTGTCCACCGTGCTGCAGTTCCACCGCCGCTGCCGGAACTGGTGCTGGCACTCCTTGATGCCTGTCTTGGCTCCCTCCCCTATGTAGGCCATGTGCTCCTGGTACAGTTGGCACAGCTTCCTCTGGCCAGGGGAGAGCCCAGGAAGCTGACTGCACACGGGCTGGGCACCGATGATAAACATCTCGGGTCTCTGCACCGGGTTCAGAGCTAATGACCTATGACAGCAATCCAGAAAGGGGAAAGAAAGGCCCAGGAGTGAGCATGCGCCTGTGTGCAGCATGAAGTCATTCATTCAACACATTTAGGGAATGCTTCCCTATGTACAAGGCCCTGGAAAGAAAAATTAGTAAATCAGAGTTCTGGCCTTCAAAGGACAAACTGAAGGAAGCTGAGGCATGAACACAAAGGACACGCGAGAGGCCAAATGCCCCAGACAGACTCGAGTGTCTGGATCTGCTGTGATCAGAGAGGAAAATAGCTCTTATGGCTGAAGAGAAGCCTTTATAGGGAAATGGCCAGAATTTGAACTGGATCTTAAGAATGGGGGTGCAGGCAGATAAGAAGACAAGGGGTGGGGAGCAGCTCTTCATTTTAGGTAGAGGGCAAAAAAGAGCCAAACCTCAACGGGAGAGCGCAGGCCTCATTCAAGGAGTAGGAGTGCCTAGTTCAGTGCAGCCCAAGTGCATGGTAAGCCATGAAAGCAATCAATTCCTTTGCATGGGACTCCCCTTGTGCCTTTAACATCCAATCACTTTACATACATCACGATCTATTCTACATGTTTTCACTGCCATGTCTCACTTTGAGCCTCCTCTCATCCACTCTTCACCAGTTCAGAGGCTCTCCCTTTTGCTCATCATCTACCACCCATATAGAGTGTTAGATGAGAAGGCTGCAGATTTGCCATCTGGGTAAAAATGCTAGTGGCAGAGACCATGCAAAATAGGTGGTGATCGCCTGCCATTTCCATGTCAACTTGGCAATGACAATAGCCTTAAAACACAAGAAGAAAGCCAGCCACCCATGGTGCTGTGAACCCCTCATCTGGCCTTCAGACTTAGAAAAGAGGAATTCTATCTCCTACCAGCAAAACACACAAAACAAAGGAACAAAAAACTACGAAGTATTGATATTCTTGTTGGCCCAAGAGCAATTTCTAACAATTCGTGGGTACGAGGGAAGGTCCAAGAAAAAGGCAATGCGGACAGGATTAGAGAAAAAAAATCAGATGAACGGATCCTTTATCCTCAGGGAACCCTTACAAAGGTAAGGGCTGAGAGAGGCACAGAGCGTTCTTAGCTTTCCTGGGATAAAAGAGGCCCTTAGTATTCCTAGGAATCAAGGTACCATGGACACAGGGTGCCCTTCCTCCTCATCTCAGCCACTGAAGGGGGCCTCCGGCTGTGCAGGCGGGACCTCAGCCCCTCTCACTCACCACCAGGAGTTGGCGTCTGTCAGAAGCTGAGCCCAGCTGGACAGCAGGGCAGCCGTGAACAGCAGCAGCAGGCTGGGCATGGTCGGCCTCAGTCCTCCCCAGTGCCCTGGGACTGACAGCTTCCAGAGTAGGGCTCCCTGGAGAAAACAGAAATGGAGACTCAGTGGAAACTCAGCGGATAGGGGCACACCAGGAGCCGGGGTGAGGTGGAGAAAAGTGCATGGATGCTTACATGCTGCTTGCTCCCCACAAAGAAGCTCGGCCTCTTTCCAGTCTCCACCTCCCACCGCTCATCTTCCCACCCTAGGACTTCTGTCTCTTACCCCAAACTCTGGGAGCCCTGCGCAGGGCTTACTTTCCAAAGAAATAATGATCTGAGAAACCAGAAACAGAAATGAAAACAAGTAATTTCAAGAGTGGAGCTTGCTGCGTTCCTCCGTTCGGCATCCGGGAGGCCACTTAGACTGTTGCAAAACACACCTGTCCTTGCTGCAGAATGTCCAAAGAAATGGGGACCATCCTATCCACTCCCCTGCGTCACTACCTCTCATTTCAGCCCAGAGACTTACAATTCTCTCTGACCCTCAGGCTCTCCTTTGTGGAATTAAAAAAATTTGGTGAATTGGATTTACCTGCACCCAAGGAGGAGTTTCCCCTCTCCATCTGTGCCCTGCTCACCTGCAGCAGATTTTCTGAGTCCCAACCCTTGTGTACAGATCAAGCACTTTTCACTTTCTCAAGGCACCTTCTCTGAGAAATGTAAAAGCCACACCGCGAACCGCCCGCCCGGAAAGCTTTGGTGGCTGAGGTGGTGCCTCCCTAGGCGGCCCCTGCCCCTCCTGGCACCGTGGCCCCCGAGGGCGGCACTGAGCACCTTGCCCAGCAGCTGCGCCGAGGACACTGCCAACGCCAGGCGGCAGCGCTGGCATCAAATGCCTGAGCTGAGGACGCATCTTCCAGATGCCACAGCCCTTCCCCGGTAGCTCCCGAGCCTCCCACCTCTCGGCCTCCTGCCTGCTGTAACTCACGCCTGTTCCTCTATCCATCCCCGAGAACCCCTGCCCCAGCCCCTCAGACCCGCGGCAGATCCGGGCTGCTGGACCCTAGCGCGAGCCGACGCCTAAGACACACGCCCCCTGCAGCTCCCCCGCGGTCCTCTGGGGCCTCCGTCTGGGCGGGACCCGCGCCTCCAGCGGCCTCCCCGGGCCCCTGCGGCCCCGGACCTGACGAGCGCAGCCCCGCGCGCCCCGGCTCACCGCGCCACTCTTGCGCGTCGACGTCCCCAGGCTCTCCGGGAGGGGGCGGCAGGTGCTTCGGGCCATCGGCCCAGGAAGTATTTTTGTCCTGGGGCCACCAGGAGACGAAGGTGGCCCAAGCGGGATCCAGGAGAGCTGGGACACAGCCTTTCCCCCACCCCCTTTTGATTTTCCTTCTAGAAGTCTCAGCTGGAGCGGGGGAACCAACAGGCAGGTGTGTGGGGCCGGCAAGGGGCAGATCAAAGAAGGAACTTGCTCCTTCCCCTTTGTCATGCAGAGCCAGCTCGGAAATGAGCCGGCCTCCAGCCCGCGACTAACAGCCCCCACACCCGACTCTCCTCAGACCTCCCCTCCTCTGAAGGATGCCCCTCCCCCTCTCCTCTCCCCCCATAAATCCTCCTTGTCCCCCAGGGCAGAAGGTCTGTGAATGCACCGACTGGAACCAAGAGAGATGGAGCAGAGATAGGGCTGGCACCAGGAGCTAATGGTTTTATAGAGGGGAGGGGACCAGGTCCCGAGTAGGGAGGACAAGAGAAAAGCTTCAAAGCGTTTGCTAGTCCAAATATCCTTAACTCCACCTACCAGTCCTTCCCGGGATTGCAGAGCTAGGGCTGCCCATGCCCTCCTGCTTCTCCGGTCCCGAAGCCTCCTGCCCAGCCCATGCCCAGCTCACCACCCTGCCGCCTGCAACACCTACTCTCCCTGCGGACTTTGATCCTCACACATTTCCACCACTAGATAGCGGAGTTCTTCCTCCCCACCTGTGACACTTGTCCCTCACACCAGTGCCTCTCACCTGTCACCCTTCCATCAGGCTCCAGTGAAATCTCTCTGGTCCTGCAGTTCCTAGGTTCAACCCAGGCTACATTGGGGGCCACCGTTTCTGAGCCAAAGACAGGCCTGGGTGCCCGCTAATGGTCACTGTGGCTTTGACTGCCCCCAGGACAGGCTGACACAGCGACTAGGGCCAGACTTCCCAGGAGCCGCTAATCCCGCCCTCAGTGCCTTATAAACATATATGGAGACAAGAATCACTCCCGCAGCTGTTTCCACTCCACCCCCCGCCCCCCGCCCCGCCCCAGACTTTCCACCAGACTCTCGGCCTATTAAAATGCTTTTTTTAAAAAAAAAAATTGCCCCCCCCCCATGGCTCTAACATGTGCAGTGGCTTCTTTCTCCGACTTCCAGATGTATGGTACCTGAAACTGAACTCCCCCATACACACATGTGCACGCGCGCGCGCACACACACACACACCCCAACCCCCTCAGGACGCTCTCTGGCCTGGCAGACAGATGCGAGCCAATTCTTGAGTGGCCATAGAACTGAAGCCAGGCAGCTGTTCGCCCTCTCTTACGTTCTCGTGCTGGGGTAGGCTGGGGTGGGAGGAGAAAGGACCCCTTAGAAAGGTAAATGCTGGCGACTGGTTTCATCAGCATGGGCAGTCAGCATGCTGACTGGGGCGGCAGGAAGCTGTATGGGGACTGATGGTTTTGTGTTAATAAGCAGGTCACATCAGGACCCCTGTTTGTGGGTCACTAGTGAGATTTATAGCAGGATTCAACCAGGAGAGGCTCTCTTCTGTGTAGGAAGAAAGATCTGGTAAATGCCCAACAGGCAGGGAAAGGCCTTTGCAATAACTACGGATTTCCTCAGGGTCTAAAAAGTTTCCCCTTCCTAAGAGGCAAGTGTCAATTCAAACACACCACAGTAGTTAAGAATGTGGGGCTCTTAGGAAGGCCAAGGCAGGCAGATCACCTGAGGTCAGGAGTTCGAGACCAGCCCGGCCAACATGGTGAAATCTCATCTGTAATAAAAAATACATAAAAATTAGCCAGATGTGGTGGCACATGTCTGCAGTCCCAGCTCCTTGGGACTTGAACCTGAGAGGTGGAAGTTGCAGTGAGCCGAGATCGCGCTACTGTACTCCAACCTGGCTGACAGCAAGACTCCACCTCAAAAAAAAAAAAAAAAAAATGTAAGAATCAGGGTCTCCATTCTTCAGTAGTGACTAGGAGGCAGTGGGGAGGGAAAGATGCAAAATTCCCAATCAGGATCCTTCCAGAAGCCAAAATGAGCTGGTCAGACATCTGCTCTGTTCCTCCTCTTCATTCATCCATTCAGCCATTCAACACATTCATTAATCAAATGAGTTACACACTGGGTGCCTAATATGTGCCAGTTACTGCTCCCAGTGCCAGAGACACGGCAGTGAACAAACAAATACATAATACGTTAGTATTATGAATACTATGAAGAAAATAAAGAGGGGACCAGAATCAAGAATGGGAAGGGGTGGTAGTATACTTGATGTAGGGTTCTCAGGAAGACTACTCTCTGAAATATCTGTGCCACCAAAAGCACAGTGTAGGCAGGATGGTGAGAGGGGGTGTAACACCGCTACACCTCCAAGACCCCTTCTAGGGCACATCCAAGGTCCCTGCTGAGATGGCACTGTCCCACTTCACCATCACAACCAAAGAGGTGCGTGTTGGAAGACAGGAACTCCAAGATCTCCTCCTTTTTCTGCTAGGACTCAGTAACCCATTTTCATTCCCTTAAGGGGCCACGCCCATCCAGCCTAGCGTTAAGAGAACAAAAAGAGAGACCCGGACAGGTAGGCCTGAGACCCCAAGCAACTCTGTGCTTTCCACCATACTTCAGAGCAGTACCTGAAACGAAATCCCCGCCCCACAGGACAAGGGGTTGATTTCAGGTCATTAGCCATTTACACAAACCCACCGATATCTAGAACTGACTCCCCAGCACCCAGGGACTCAAGCATCGCAGGACTCCTGCAGGAAATGGAGCCACCTCCCACCTCTGCCCCTCTCCCCAGACAGGCGCCCTCACACCTAGAAACCCATCCAGAAATAGCCACGAGCCTAGGTGGGGGCCTCTTCGAGGGTGCTGAGCAGACTCCTGTGTCATTGAGGTCACACCTTCCAAGGGGCCTTCCCTGACCATCCCTCCCAGAGCAGGCCCCCACCGCCATTATTCTACTTCTAGCTTCTCGCGCGTTTTCGCCGCGGCGTTTACGTGACGTGGGAGAGCGTGGCATATGCTCATCTATCACGCTTTTGCTTCTTCCCTCGTATGCTCTGGAAATGGTCTTGTTCACCGTGTTCTCCCCAGTGGATAGGATCGTACACAAGGGTAGGTGGGAGGTGCTAGAAAAATATTTGTCGACTGGAAGAAAAGAAAAGCACTCTTACTTGGTCACCCAGTGGGGAGCTACAGAATGTGTAATTTAAAAATGCACTTGGCGGCCAGGCGCGGTGGCTCACGCCTGTAATCCCAACACTTTGCGAGGCCGAGGCGGGTGGATCACGAGGTCAGGAGATGGAGACCATCCTGGCTAACACGGTGAAACCCCGTCTCTACTAAAAATACCAAATAATTAGTCAGGTGTGGTGGCGGGCACCTGTAGTCCCAGCTACTCAGGAGGCTGAGGCAGGAGAATGGCATGAACCAGGGAGGCGGAGCTTGCAGTGAGCCGAGATCGCACCACTACACTCCAGCCTGGGCACAGAGAGAGACTCCGTCTGGAAAAAAAAAAAAAAAAAACACTTGGCCCGGAGTGGTGGCTCAGGAGTTCGAGACCAGCCTGATTGACATGGAGAAACCCTGTCTCTACTAAAAATACAAAATCAGCCGGGCATAGTGGCACATACCTGTAATCCCAGCTACTCGGGAGGCAGAGGCAGGAGAATTGCTTGAACTGGGGAGGTGGAGGTTGCAGTGAGCCAAGATTGCACCATTACACTCTAGCCTGGGCAACAAGAGTGAAACTCTGTCTCAAAATAAAATAAAATAAAATACACTTGTGGCCAGGTGCAGTAGCTCACACCTACAATCCCGGCACTTTGAGAGGCTGAGGTGGGAGGCTTGCTTGAGCCCACGAGTTCAAGACCAGCCTAGGCAACACAGCGAGACCCTGTCTCTACAAAGAATGTAAAGTTAGCCGAGCATGGTGGTGCCGGGGAGGCTGAGGCTAGAGGATCACTCGAGCCCAGGAGTTCAAGGCTGTAGTGAGTCGTGATTGTGCTATTGCACTGCAGCGTGGATGACAGATTGAGACCTTGTCTCAAAAAAAAAAAAAAAAAAGAGACAGAAAAAACAGGCCAGGTGTGGTGCTCACGCCTGTAATCGTAGCACTTTGGGAGGCCAAGGAAGGAGGATCACTTGAGGTCAGGAGTTCGAGACCAGCCTGGCTGACATGGTGACACCCGTCACTACTAAAACTACAAAAAGTAGCTGGGCGTGGTGGTGCGCACCTGTAATCCCAGCTACTTGGGAGGCTGAGGCAGGAGAATCACTTGAACCTCGGAGGTGGAGGTTGCAGTGAGCTGAGATCACACCACTGCACTCCAGCCTGTGTGACAAAGTGAGCCTTCATCTCAAAAAAAAAAAAAAGAGAAAAAACAAAAGAATGAAAATACATTTGCAATTTTGTTCACATTCCTGGCATAACAGGGGAAACCATCTCAGCAGTCTTTGGAAAGGAAATGCTTCCCTTTGTGAACTCCTGGCTGCACTGCTGTTGAAGGGGGGGCCTCAGCCTGGGTGATTTCCATGGGGCAGGGGAGGGGCAGGTGGAGGAGGACAAGGCGTTGCTAGCTGGAGTCCTGTGCCTTCTCTCCCTTTCTCTCTTGTAGAGAAAGGCTGTTGATGGACCTCAGAACAATAGACAAATACCTCCTAAAATATACATCAGGTTCACTCATTTCTTTCCCAATTTCCAAGTGAGTACTCACCCTCCTGACATCTGAACACCAGAGTAGTTCTCCATGGTCTCACTCACAAGTGCACCTAGATACACACCAGTTTTCTTTCAAATACTCATTTTACATCATAATATTCCCCTATTTGAAAACTTATAGTGGTTCCCAATTATTTATTTCCAATTTGGTCTCATCTTACGTCTCATTGTTTTCCTGAGTTTCCCAACATGAGGTCTCCTTTTCCAATCTCCTTCTGCTCCTAGAACAAACCCCACTTTTCCCCCAAGACCTCATTCTGATCCTCTTCCCAAGGAAGCATTCTCCTCTGCTCTGCAGCAATCCGGATCTTAAGCTACTTTCACATCCATGCTCAAGATTCACTCCCTCCATAAAACCATGCTTGATTAGTCCCACCCCATGAGAATCTCATCCCCTGAGACCTCTCCAGTCTTTATGAATCCATGCATCTGTCTGTACCTCCCTACCCCACTTATGCTGCCTTGGGCTGTTTTTTAGATGAAGTATAAACTTCTTACTTCTCTAGTAGATCAAATGCTTCCTAAATGTTCAAACTTACCTTTTCTACTTTCTCTGAGAGCCTCTTTGTGCCCAGTATCATTTTACTCAGCAGTAACAAATGTCTTTCGATTGATAACCAATGACAATAGCTAGTATTAATCAACGTTTATTGAGCACCTCCTAGTGTACTGAACTAAGTGTTTCACATCTATTTTTCTCATTTAATCTTTACTAAAATTTGTGTCATATGCCATTATTATTCTCACTTTGAAAACAGGGAAACTAAGTCCGGGCGCGGTGGCTCACGCCTGTAATCCCAGCACTTTGGGAGGCCGAGGCGGGCGGATCACGAGGTCAGGAGATCGAGGCCATCCTGGCTAACATGGTGAAACTCCATCACTACTAAAAATACAAAAAATTAGCCAGGCACCTGTAGTCCCAGCTACTTGAGAGGCTGAGGCAGAAGAATGGTGTTAACCCAGGAGGCGGAGGTTGCAGTGAGCCGAGATCACGCCACTGACTGTACTCCAGCCTGGGTGATAGAGCGAGACTCTGTTGAAAGAAAGAAAGAAAGAGAGAGAGAGAGGGAGGGAGGGAGGGAGGGAGGGAGGGAAGGAAGGAAGGAAGGAAGGAAGGAAGGAAGGAAGGAAAAAAATAAAGAAAAAAAGAAAGAAGAAAATAGGGAAACTAAAAGTAAGTAATTGTTCATACAGCAATTGAATGGTTGACCCTGGCTTGGAATCCAGATCTTTCTACTCTTCCCCAAACACAGGTCCTCCCTGTCACTAGAATATAACACCTTCTCTGCTTTTCTTTCTTCTTCTTTTTTTTTTATTTTTATTTTTTGAGAAAGTCTCACTCTGTTGCCCAGGCTGGAGTGCAGTGGCATGATCTCAGCTCACTGTAACCTCTGCCTCCTGGGTTCATGCCATTCTTGTGACTCAGCCTCCTAAGTAGCTGGGATTACAGGCACGCACCACCACGACCAGCTAATTTGTACGTTTTTAGTAGAGATGGGTTTCAACATGTTGGCCAGGCTGGTCTTAAACTCCTGACCTCAGGTGATCCACCTGCCTTGGCCTTCCAAAGTGCTAGGATTACAGGCGTAAGCCACCACACCAGGGCTGCTTTCTTTTCTTCGTTGCACCATGGCCCTGTTACTAAGGCTGCGAATAGTGTGGAAGTCAGAAAACAACATTCTGATATACAAGAGGTAACACAAAAAGCACGGTTTATAAAACATGCAAAGTTACTAGTATTAATACACATACTTAGATACACACACAGCCTTGTGGGCAGAAAGAGCCAGACTTCTCCTCTAGCCAAAATGGTATGTGGGTTGAGAACAGGCCAGGCTGCTTAAAGCTGAAGGAATTAAAATATGATAGTTTTAAAGAGTTGTACTTAGTTTTACTTGGGGATAGAAAAGACAAACCAGGTCAAGAGCTAAGAGTCTGGAAGGGTGGACCCTGGTTTAGTGTGAGGGGCTCATGGGAGACACTGGCAGAGGTGAGGTACAGAGTGAATGTGAAGAAGCATAAGATTTGGAGAGAACGTGGAAGGACGTTTTAGATTAGCCTTAACAGTGAAACTGACCAAGAAGCTATATCCTCAGCAAGAGAGGACTACTTTGATAGCACAAAATTGTCTTGCCTTTCAATGGATACCACGATCAAGGAGCTCTGTTCAAAGCTTAGATTTGACCATGTGACTTCTCCGCTTAAAACCCTTCAAAGGTTTCCTATCTTCTAAAGGATGGAGTCACAACGCCTCATCCGATAACACGACGCCTTCCAGAATCTGACCCCGCCAACCTTTCCATCCTCTTCAGGATTTCACGTTGTGCTCTAGAACCCCAAACTCCTTATACCTCCTCACCCAGCCCCATCCTGTTTCTCCCCGCTGTGCCTTGCTGACTTCTGGGAATGGTTTCTCCTCTGTGGACAGAGCAGGCTCCTCTGTCATTGAGGCCGCACCTTCCAAGAGGCCCTCCCTGACCATCCCTCCCAGAGGAGGCCCCCAGCAGCATCATTCTATTTCTAGCTTCTCGCATGTTTTCGCCGCGGCGTTTAGTGTGACGTGGAAGAGTGTGGCATATGCTCATCTGTTGCACTTTTCTTTCTTCCCTCATATGCTCTGGAAAAGGTCTTGTTTATCATTTTTCTCCTCAGTGGATAGGACGTTGCGCAAGGGCATTTGCTAGAAAAATGTTTGTTGACTGAAAGAAAAGAAAAGCCCTCCTCTGGCTCTCAGGGAAAGAGGAAGCAGGCCACGAAGGCCAGCCTCTCATGAAGACAAGGAGAGTCCCTTTGGCTTCCATACAACTCGGTCCGTTCACTGTGACAAAGCTGCTTCCACCGTGGCTCCCCTTATCTGAGAATCCACTGCTAATTCAGGTTTTGGAGATTCCTGGTCCCAGACATATCTCTCTGTCTTTTCCTCAAAGACATGAGTAACATTCAGTTTCTAAGAGTAAAGTCTGGCACTGCTTAATAAGATAATGTAAAAATGTGTAAGACCTTGGGGAGTGCCCCAGGGTGCGTTGGTCTAGCTGGGGAAAAGAGAAAACCTGCCCAGAAAAGCATACTATAAAAAGTGTCAGAAGAGCCTAAGGGAGCAGCTGTAGTCAGGATGTGGGATTTGAGTAGGGCCTTGAAGAACGTGAGGGCTTTTAGCAGGAGGAAAAGAGCAGAAAGGGTTTCACATGATGATGTGGTTTGGTCAAAGAGAAAATTTCAAGGTCCTTTTGGAAGAAGAGAAGAGATAGTGCAATAAAGGAGGACTTCAACAATTTCCAATGTTTTCAGAATCGCTTGTCTGTGAAATTTATGTAGTCCCTCCACAATCTTTTTTTTTTTTTTTTTTAGACGGAGTCTCGCTCTGCCGCCCAGGCTGGAGTGCAGTGGCCAGATCTCAGCTCACTGCAAGCTCTGCCTCCCGGGTTTTAACGCCATTCTCCTGCCTCAGCCTCCCGAGTAGCTGGGACTACAGGCGCCCGCCATCTCGCCCGGCTAGTTTTTTGTATTTTTTTTTAGTAGAGATGGGGTTTCACCGTGTTAGCCAGGATGGTCTCGATCTCCTGACCTCGTGATCCGCCCGTCTCGGCCTCCCAAAGTGCTGGGATTACAGGCTTGAGCCACAGCGCCCGGCCAATCCCTCCACAATCTAATATGGGGTCAGGCATGGTGGCTCACACCGGTAATCTCAGAACTTTGGGAGGCCGGGGTGGGACAATCACTTGAGGCCAGGAGTTTGAGACCAGCCTGGCCGACATAGCAAGGCCTCATCTCTACCAAAAAAAAAAAAAAAAAAAAAAAAATTAGCTGGACATGGTGGCACATGTCTGCAATCCTAGCTACTCAGGAGGCTGAAGTGGGAGGATTGTAGGAGGTCAAGGCTGCAGTGAGCTCTGATTGTACCACTGCACTCCAGCCTGGATGACAGAGGTCTCTAAAAAAGTAAAAGTTAAATTAACATTTTGAAAATCTGATTTGGTATTCCCATCGATAATTCAGTATCAATTATCCAGGAAAACTCCCATGATGACATGCTTCCAGTTTCTGGGGGTAACACTGCAGGAATGGGGTCAAAGATACAGGGGACCAGTCACCCTGGGTACTGTCCTTTTGATCATAAAACGTGGGTTGAGTGAAACGTCCTAGAGAGCCAAATATAGAAGTTAAAATGCTGATTGATTACACACTTTCATTTCAATCATGCATGTTCTCTGTCTTTCAATTCTCTTCCTGGATCCAGGCCTGAAATCTTGGTATCCTTTGTGACTCCTCCCTCTCCTTTGCCTTCCAAGTCAAATCAATTGCCAAGGTCTCTTGACTGTACCTCTATAGTGTTTTCTGAATATATTCCCTACTCACCATTCCTACTGTCTCACTCTGAGCTACTACAAGAGCCTACTAATTGACCTCTTTTTCTCTAACAAATTCCAAGTGTCTTATGTCCCATTCTTATCTCGAGAGAATAAATGAATTTCCCCACGCCAGTTCTCTAACTTTCAAAATAACAGCCAGCAACCAGGTTTCTCAAAGTGTGGTCCACTCTATCCGCATCATTTGGAAACTTGTTAGAAATACAAAATCTTTTATTTTTTTGGATGGAATCTCACTCTGTCGTCCAGGCTGGAATGCAGTGGTCCACTGGAGTGCAGTGGCCCGATCTTGGCTCACTGCAACCTCTGCCTCCCGGGTTCAAGCGATTCTCCTGCCTCAGCCTCCCAAGTAGCTAGGACTACAGGTGCAGGCCACCACATCCAGCTAAGTTTTGTATTTTAGTAAAGATGGGGTTTCACCATGTTGCCCAGGCTGGTCTCCACCTCCTGAGCTCAGACAATCTGCCGACTTCGGCCTCCCAAAGTGCTAGGATTACAGGCGTGAGCCACCGTGCCCGGCAGAAACACAAATTCTTTCTTTTTTTTTTTTGAGACGGAGTCTCGCTCTGTCGCCCGGGCTGGAGTGCAGTGGCCGGATCTCAGCTCACTGCAAGCTCCGCCTCCCGGGTTTACGCCATTCTCCTGCCTCAGCCTCCCGAGTAGCTGGGACTACAGGCGCCCGCCACCTCGCCCGGCTAGTTTTTTGTATTTTTTAGTAGAGACGGGGTTTCACAGTGTTAGCCAGGATGGTCTCGATCTCCTGACCTCGTGATCCGCCCGTCTCGGCCTCCCAAAGTGCTGGGATTACAGGCTTGAGCCACCACGCCCGGCCCAGAAACACAAATTCTTTTTTTTTTTTTCCGAGACAGAGTTTCGCTCTGTCGCCCAGGCTGGAGTGCAGTGGTGTGATCTTGGCTCACTGCAAGCTCCGCCTCCCGGGTTCATGCCATTCTCCTGCCTCAGCCTCCCAAGTAGGTGGGACTACAGGTGCCCGCCACCACGCCCGGCTAATTTTTTTGTATTTTTAGTAGAGATGGGGTTTCACCGTGTTAGCCAGGATGGTCTCGATCCCCTGACCTTGTGATCTGACCACCTCAGCCTCCCAAAATTCTGGGATTACAGGTGTGAGCCACCCTGCCCCACCGCAAGAAATACCCCACCAAGACCTACTAAATCTGAAGCTCTGTGGATGGAGCCTAGCAATCTGTCTTAACAAGCCCTGCAAGTGATTCTGATGCTCATGAAAATATGAGAACCACTGTAATTTAAGCCATCCATGGAAATAAGTAATGAATTAATACACTAAGGCCTTCAAGTAAAACTATATATTTTATTTTATTATTTATGTATTTATATATTTTTGAGACAGAGTTTCGCTCTTGTCGCCCAGGCTGGAGTACAGTGGTGTGATCTTGGCTCACTGAAACCTCTGCCTCCCAGGTTCAAGTGATTCTCCTGCCTCAGTCTCCCAGATAGCTGGGATTACAGGCGCACGCCACCATGCCCAGCTAATTTTGTATTTTTAGTAGAGACAGGGTTTCACCATGTTGGCCAGGTTGGTCTCAAACTCCTGACCTCATGTGATCCGCCCACCTCGGCCTCCCAAAGTGCTGGGATTACAGGTGTGAGCACCACCGCACCTGGCCTGAACTGTATACTTTAAATGGGTGAACTGTATGGTATGTAAATTATACCTCTGGAAAGCTGTTACATTTTTTTAAAGTGTTCCTGATGGTGCAGTTAATCCCACCCCACTAGAGATGTCTGTACATCAGGAAATTTGTCAAGAATAGCAACACTCTTGACCGGCCAGGCGCTGTGGTTCACACCTGTAATCCCAGCACTCTGGGAGGCGGAGGAGGCAGATCACGAAGTCAAGAAATCAAGACTATCCTGGCCAACATGGTGAAACCTGACTCTACTAATAATAGAAAAATTAGCCAGGCGTGGTGGTAGGCGCCTGTAGTCCCAGCTACTTGGGAGGCTGAGGCAGGAGAATCACTTGAACCCAGGAGGCAGAGGTTGCAGTGAGCCTAGATCGCGCCACTGCACTCCAGCCTGTGTGACAAACTGAGACGCCATCTCAAAAAAAAAAAAAAGAATAGCAAGACTCTTAATAGCTTCAAACCAGAAACAGGCCGGGCGCGGTGGCTCAAGCCTGTAATCCCAGCACTTTGGGAGGCCGAGACGGGCGGATCACGAGGTCAAGAGATCGAGACCATCCTGGCTAACACGGTGAAACCCCGTCTCTACTAAAAAATACAAAAAACTAGCCGGGCGAGGTGGCGGCGCCTGTAGTCCCAGCTACTCAGGAGGCTGAGGCAGGAGAATGGCGGGAACCCGGGAGGCGGAGCTTGCAGTGAGCTGAGATCCGGCCACTGCACTCCAGCCTGGGCGACAGAGCGAGACTCTGTCTCAAAAAAAAAAAAAAAAAAAAAAACCAGAAACAACAATATCCATCAACAATAGAATGGACAGAACAATTAACTGTGAGATACTACAACCATGAATTATTATGCAGGAAGGAAAACAAACTACAGTTACATGCAACCACATGCATGGCTCTTCTGAACATAATATCGAGAAGAAGCAAGTCACAGGAAAGTATATGAACTATGGTTTACATTCACAGCAAAACTGTCTTGTTTGGGGACCCACACATTGGTGGTTAAGCCATAAAGAAAAGCAAGCAAGGAAATGATGACAACAGGGAGCGGTTTCCGAGGGAGGGGGCTGTGATGAGGAAGGAGCTCAAGGACGTTCCCGGGATGCCAGCAATGTTCTATTTTCCAACCTGGTGATGGATATGTGGCAGTTCACACTACAGCAGTTTATTAAGTTGTGCATATATTATGCTGTATGCAATTTTTTGTATTACATTATACAACAAAATAGTTAAAATGAAAAGTCTTAT
The DNA here is from genome assembly GCF_001698545.2 of Rhinopithecus bieti. Lineage (NCBI taxonomy): Eukaryota > Metazoa > Chordata > Mammalia > Primates > Cercopithecidae > Rhinopithecus > Rhinopithecus bieti. Next base: position 3,210,040 of record NW_016804048.1, read on the forward strand.
TAATGCCTAATGGCTTGAAGGTCTTTATATATTATATTTTCTTGGTGGAAAGTACAACTGTAGTCTCATGGTGCATGTGATTTTTTTTTTTATTTTTTGACTTAAAAAAGAGGATCCTCATACTCAAAAAGAAACAGATGTTGGGAAATTTAGGTACAGGGACAACCACGTGGGATAACTCTTTGAGGGCAGGTGGGGCTGGTGGGAGGGAGTTCAGTGCAAACCACATGGGTTTGCAGGCATGCAGTGCCAGGCCTGGATCAGCCGCACATGAATGGCAGCCACTATGCCAGGAGCCGACTCAGCATTTCGCTTCCTCTCTTGCTCAGTCCAGGAAATGAGGATCTGGCAAAATCACCCTCTGTCTCATTTTTTTTTTTTTTTTGGTCAGTTATTACTATTTAGTCCTGTAGCTAGCTGTTTCTCTTGCATGAATTTTTTTCTAGATACCATTCTTCCCCAAAAATCATTTTTAAAAGGTAGTAACTAAAGACGAATCCAATAATGTACCAATGACTTTATCTGCAAATTCCACCGCCTCTTACAAGAATCCCCGATGCTCATCTTTCTGCTCAGCTCAATTAACACAGCCTTTCCCTGCCAGCCTTAATTATTTCTCCCGAGGGTCTCTGTCTCTAGGTCTCTCTCTAGTTCTTCCTTCCAAGCTTTGCTCAATGAATCCTCCTAGCCCTGAGGCATAGTATTCCTTTGGGTGATCTGCTTGTGTGTGTGTATAATCTACAGTTGGTAGAGATGAAAATAAAAAATTGGGCAGAGAGAGGGTTGTATCAGCTCCACCATGACCCCAGCAGTCCTTTGGGAAGCCTCATCGCTCAAATATTCTGTGTCTTTTCTCATTGTTTCTCTGGCTTGCAGAAGAAATGTCTTAGGGGTGGGGAGGGCCTGGGGGCTCGGTAGGAGTGATGAGATATAAATTCTGGCCCTTAAGAAAAATGCTAAACTACTCTTCCCCAGAAATGTGTGTGTCATTCCCAATGATAATGTACACAATTTGGGAAGCATACAGCAAAACAGACCCAATCACAGCGCAGGGTGGCAGGGGCGCAGAAATAAGTCCTGAGGCCTGCCCACTAAAATCTAGTGCTTGAGGTTCCAGAGAATAGAGCTTCCCGGCTTCCAGCTCCTGGTGCCTGGAGCAGTGTGAAAGTGACCAACTCATGCACTGTGAGAATAAATTCCACAAAGTAGGCAGAGCAAATCCGCAAGACTCTGGGTCCCTGTTCAGTTCCCAGAAATGGCAGATCCCAGATGACTCATCTGACTTGGAAAAGCACAATTTTCTCCCCAGTTATCAAGCAAAAGTCCACTGGAAGTCTTATTCTGTGCAGATGATAAGAAAGAGGAATTTCCCTTCTCCTGAATACTGATAAATTAAAATAGTTTTAAAAGATGCTTTGGAAAAAAAGGCAGAAGTGTATGGGTAACAGGTCAGTGTGGTTTAGAAATTGTTTCAAGAGAACAAGGCTGTGGACTTCCTTTTCAAGGGCTGGAAAATTGAGGGGTGTTTAGATGCTCTTGTCTTGCAAGTAATCTATTTTCACCAGCTCTAGAATTTTGGGGTATTGTACTCTAGGGGAAAAACATTGATTTGTGCAATTGCTACTGTTTTCTGCAAATTCCTGTCTACTTAGATAGAGTGAATGAAGTAAATAAATGGATTTCTGGATCGCCACCAAGGGCAGGTGGATAACGTCTCTCTATGCCATGCGCTAATTAGAAAAAAAATGTGTCTTGTGCTACCAAGTAGATGGACTACTGTGTTTGCAAAATGGAGCATATTTTTAAAGGACCTGGGGAAATCATGCAGCTTTTAAAACCCGGATCTTCACAGTTCACTGCAGCCTCGAACTCCTGGGCTCAAGCGATCCTCCCACCTCAACCTCCTGAGTAGCTGGGACTACAGGTGTGAGCCACTGTGTCTGGTTAAGTTTTTTTTTTTTTGAGATGGAGTCTCGCTCTGTCGCAGTGCAGAGCGATATGCACTGCAGTGGAGTGCAGTGGTGCAATCTCGGCTCACTGCAAGCTCTGCCCCCCAGGTTCATGCCATTCTCCTGCCTCAGCCTCCCAGTAGCTGGGACTACAGGCGCCTGCCACCACGTCCGGCTAATTTTTTGTATTTTTAGTAGAAACAGGGTTTCACAGTGTTAGCCAGGATGGTCTCCATCTCCTGACCTCGTGATCCACCTGCCTCAGCCTCCCAAAGTGCTGGGATTACAGGCATGAGCCACCGTGCTCGGCCTAAGTTTTAAAATTCTTTTGTAGAGATGGAGTCTCCCTATATTGTCCAGGCTGGTCTTGAACTCCTGGCCTCAAGCAATCCTCCCACCTAGGCTTCCCAAAGTGCTGGGATTACAGGCATGAGCCACTGTGCCCAGCCCAAGTGTCCTTGACTAACACAATGTTTAAAAATCTTTGGAATATGAATGTCTCGGTGGGAGGCACACAGGCTCTCTAACTTTCCCAAATCCCCACTGCTCTCTGTTGTATTTCTCCTGGCTACTTCACTCATTCATTTTGGAATGTTTGGAGCATTCACAAGTCATGTTCCAAAAGACTTTCAAATTTGTCATGTGGTTTTTTCTTTTTCTCTCTCTTTTTTTTTTTTGTGAGGCGGAGTCTCGCTCTGTCGCCCAGGCTGGAGTGCAGTGGCCGGATCTCAGCTCACTGCAAGCTCCGCCTCCCGGGTTCACGCCATTCTCCTGCCTCAGCCTCCTGACTAGCTGGGACTACAGGCGCCCGCCACTACTCCCGGCTAATTTTTGTATTTTTAGTAGAGACAGGGTTTCACCGTGTTTGCCAGGATGGTCTTGATCTCCTGACCTTGTGATCCGCCTGCCTCGGCTTCCCAAAGTGCTGGGATTACAGGTGTGAGCCACCACACCCGGCCTCTTTGTTATTTATTTATTTATTTTTTGAGACAGGGTCTCACTGTGTCGCCAGGCTGGACTGCAGTGGTGTGATCATGGCTCACTGCAGCTCTGACCTCTCTGGGGTCGGGTGATCCTCCTACCTCAGCATCCTGAGAAGGTGAGACTACAGGCACATGCCACAATGCCTGGCTAATTTTTATATTTTTTTGTAGAGTTTCACCATGTTGCCCAGACTGGTCTTGAACTCCTGGGCTCAAGCAATCCACCTGCCTCAGCTTCCCAAACTGCTAGGATTATAGGCATGAGCCAGTCTATCATCTGTTCTTTAAAGGGACCTCAATATACATTTTAAAAATATATACTACATATATGATAATCATTGTACTAAATGCATAATCACTATTTATAAATCTGGATTTCCACAGGTGGTATTTTCTGAAAGTGGTTATATTGACTCTTTTTCTAAACAATTCTGTAATTCCACCCCAGAAACTAAGTTTAGATAAGAAGTTATGGCCTCACCTGATTCCAGTCTTCTCGTGCTCTTGAAATCTTACTGAAGCTGTCAACCTTCTGCTTCAAAAATTAGCAATTTCCATTTGGAAGAATAGGATAATTATTTTATTTTTCGTAAACAGGCAGGAGATGAATGTTGCAGTGAACGGAACGGCGGAAGTACAGCACCCCTGGGTCCACAGCACCTTCAGTGACGAACCCGAGCCTTTCTTCATCAGTCAGGCACCCAGGGGCAAACGGCAACACAGGGACAGGGGACGCGGCTAGAGGGACTCTAAAGGCAGAGCGTAGCGGAGAGGCTGCAAGCAAATTCTCCTGTCACTCACTGCTCATGCAGAAATGTCTGGGTTTTTATTTGGGGGGAAACCAGTAGCTCTAAGTAACGTGGGTCCCTCTAATGCTGTCCCCAGCTGACGCCCCTGTGTCTCAAACTGCTCCTTCAATGGTGCGGGGAAGACCTTCCAAATCCTCTGAGAGAAGAGGAGCCAAGCAGCTTTCTAAAGAAAACCACAGGCAAAACAAGTTCACGCCCACTCAGGCACAGCACCAGTTCCTTCCTCACTGATGAGAACCTTCAAAGCCGAAGTGGTCACTCTCCTGTCTCCCCCTCCAATGCTAAGCAGCCCACATTCCCTTTGCCAAAACTATAGTCCCTGCTAGCAAACCTCAGACCAAGGTTGTGGGTCTCACAGGCCCTGGTTTTGAGAATGCAATAACTTCTGTGGCTGCCTCAGGCAAAAGCATGATCACCAAATTCAGGCCTGGGCAGGTTACAGAGGCTTTTGGTTCACCACCAATATTCTTTAGTTTCTTTTTTTTTTTGAGAAGGAGTCTCGCTCTCACCCGGGCTGGAGTGCAGTGGCCGGATCTCAGCTCACTGCAAGCTCTGCCTCCCGGGTTTACGCCATTCTCCTGCCTCAGCCTCCCGAGTAGCTGGGAATACAGGCGCCCGCCTCGTCGCCCGGCTAGTTTTTTGTATTTTCAGTAGAGACGGGGTTTCACCGTGTTAGCCAGGATGGTCTCGATCTCCTGACCTCGTGATCCGCCCATCTCGGCCTCCCAAAGTGCTGGGATTACAGGCTTGAGCCACCGCACCCGGCCTTCTTTAGTTTCTTTTATGGCTCTGCCAGGCTTCGTTTCACGGAACTCCTGACCCTCTTGCTAAATTGCTCCCTCGGCTGCCTGTTTTCTTGGTGAAGGCTGCAATGACGGAGGTCAAGCCTTGCTGTCTATGCTGCCCCAACACAGCACTCTGCAGAAAATGAAGGTAACACAAGGACAGCCTCTGGGAAGCACCTGGCATTCAGCAGGCACTCAATAAATGTTAACCGTTCATCATTTAACAAATGCTTTTTTGTTGTTTTTTTTTTTTGAGACAGAGTCTCGCTCTGTCGCCCGGGCTGGAGTGCAGTGGCTGGAGCTCAGCTCACTGCAAGGTCCGCCTCCCGGGTTCACGCCATTCTCCTGCCTCAGCCTCCTGAGTAGCTGGGACTACAGGGGCCGCCACCTCGCCCGGCTAGTTTTTTGTATTTTTAGTAGAGACGGGGTTTCACTGTGTTGGCCAGGATGGTCTCAATCTCCTGACCTCGTGATCCTCCCGCCTTAGCCTCCCAAAGTGCTGGGATTACAGGCGTGAGCCACCGCGCCTGGCACAAATGCTTATTGTAGGTTTACTGAACACACAGTACTGTATAGGATATTCCAATAAATTAATACGATGCTGCTCTCCTAGGAACTCAATATCACTGCCCAAGACGGTAGCCACTGGCCACATGTGGCTATTTAAATTAAAAATGAATTTAAATTAAATGTTCCGTTCCTCCATTGCAGAAGCCACATTTCAAGGGTTCAGTAGCCACAAGTGGCTAGTGGCTATTGTTTTGGACAGCACAGATCATAGAACGTTTCCATGATCACAGAGAGTTCATGGACTCTTTCATAGTGCTGGTCTAGAGTGGAAGCCAGGCAAGAAAACAAAACTTCACTTGTACAAAACCAAAAATTCAATTTGAAATCTACTGTTTAAATGTGGTACAGTAGGAACTTTAACAGAGTTACTTGCAAAGTACCATGGCACTCCAGGTAAGGGTAGCAAACTGTAACCTACCGCCCAGGAGCAAGACCCCACCTACCAGCGTGGAGACAACCACTTTCTATTCCAATGACAACCTATACTTCCCATCATTACAGATAATCTTTAGGAAAAGCAGCCGTCCTGTAAGGACCCAGAGAGCAATTTTCCATTATCAGAACTAAACTGTTTGCTGTTTTAAATTTGCTACTCAGAGTAAACAAAAACGTTCAGACCCAGTGAAAATGCCAAAAAGTAATTTAAATGGAATTCTTTCCATGACTCTTAATTCAAATCAACCAATATTATTGAGCATCTATCAGGTCTTACTCAAAGTTGAGTAACAGGAACTCTGAGTTGAGTAACAGGAATCTTGTAGAGGTGAGGCAAACGTATGTGATTATAATATTTAGCAGGGCAAAATGTTATAATGGAGGTTATCAATTACTATCCAAACACCTGAGACTATGTCGTTCCAGTGGTGGGGATGCTTCCTGGGGGTGACGGTATTTGAACCTGTCCCTAAGAGGACAGGCAGGATTCTCACAGCTGGAGATAGGAGAATGAGATCCGCCCACTGAGCAAAGGCACAGAGGCCTGAAAAACGCACGTAGTTTCAAGTCCAAAATTCAACTTCAGAAAACAGAACAGGGAAGGGGCAGAGAAAGAGACAGAGACAGAGAGAACCAAAGTCAAAATCTAAAGACAAACAAAAGGGATTACTTCTTGGTGAAGCAGAACCTTCCTACTGGGGCCCACGTATAAGGAGTTTGGGTGTCTCCTGTCATCTGCAGGAGACATCTGAGGCATTTGAACAGGGGACAGGCATCATCAGATGTGGATTTAGAAAAGCTCTGGTAATCGTTTGCTCCAACAATGATGGATGGAGTGTGGAAGGTAAGAGTCTGGAGGGTGGGAGCCCAGCTGGGAGGTCTGATTCAGTAGAGACACTACAAGGGGCAGAAGGAGAGCACTGTCAGCCTGAGTGGAAAGGAGATGAGGAGGTGTGGTCTGTGCCTTATGCAGCCATGGGATGACAAATGTCAGCAGCTGGAACCAACCACCAGCAGAGGCCTCCGGCCGCTGGCCTCTGGTCACTGCTGAATGGAGATGAAGAGTCCTGATTATAGTCTATCTGCGTGTGGCTTTGGGGAGGGCCCACTGTTTCTGTGGTCACCTCCCCAGCTGCATGAGACGGCTGGAGCAGGTGTGATCTCCCTGGGATCCGGGCTATCTTGTAAGCACAGGCCACGGATCAGAGAGAGTCACCACTCCTGAAAATACAAACAACTTGAGATACATATACCACCACCTAGGAGGAGTCTGCAGAACTCTCTAATTAAAATTAAGACAAAATGACCATTAATAGTAGAAATAATTATTAATTATGTATGCCTTCCTAGGCATGTGTGTATTCGTCCAAAAAGTTACTTCACTCTCATATGACCTCCTCCTCCTTTGGACACTCAAAGCCCATTGTAGCAGAGATCACTTGATGGTCACTAAAATTGCATGTCGCTGGACTATATTACCCAGCATCCATTGCACCAAGAGGTGGTCATATGGCTGGGTGCTATATCTAAAGGTATGCGAGAAGAAGTGATGTCTGCAACTCCCAGGCCTGGCCTCTAAAAATCTCCAACCAGGAGACCTCCAAGCTCACTTTTCTTCTTTCAGCTTGATGCACACAAGCATGGTGGCCTTCAAAATCAGGCCAAAGATAGAGTGATAAATCAGAAGAAGTCCAGACCCCAGAATTACCCAGGAGAGACCTGCCTGTTAATAATGAACATCCATTTTGGCTTTTACAGGGGCTAGAAATAAATTTCTATGATTTTAGAGCCAATTTACATTTGGGAGATTTGTTTGTTATAGGAACAGCAAGACCTTACCGAGTACAACCTCTTACAACATTTATTCTGTTTTGTATTAGACTTACCCATATACTTTTTTTTTTTTTTTTTTGATACGGAGTCTCACTCTCGCCCAGGCTGGAGTACAGTGGCGCGATCTTGGCTCACTGCAACCTTCACCTCCTGGGTTCAAGCAATTCTCCTGCCTCAGCCTCCTGAGTAGCTGGGATTACAGGCCCCTGCCACCACGCCCAGCTAATTTTTGTATTTTTAGTAGAGATGGGGTTTCACCATGTTGGTTAGGCTGTTCTTGAACCCCTGACCTTGTGATCCACCCACCTCGGCCTCCCAAAGTGGTGGGATTACAGGTGTGAGTCACCGTGCCCGGTGAGACTTACCTATATACTTTTTATCCCTCTTTTAGACTGTACATACCTTATTTTTATTTGTAGTTGCTCAAGGGGTTTCTAAGATTATCAAACAGGCATCAATTGTCCAAGGATTATTATCCCCATTAAACAGATGTAGGCTGGACGTGGTGGCTCGCGCCTGCAATCCCAGCAGTTTGGGAGGACGAGGTGGGAGGATCACTTGAGCCCAGAGGTTCCAGACCAGCCTGGGGAACATAGTGAGACCCCTATCTCTACAAAAATAAAAACATTAAGCAGGCATGGTGGTGCACACCTGCAGTCCCAGCTACTCAGGAGGCTGAGGTGGGAGGATCGCTTGGCCCAGGAGTTGGAGGTTGCAGTGAGCCATGATCATGCTGCTGCACTCCAGCCTGGGTGGCAGAGTAAGACTGTATCTCAAAAAATTTTTTTTCTAAAGATGTAGAGCTGGGCGCGGTGGCTCAAGCCTGTAATCCCAGCACTTTGGGAGGCCGAGACAGGTGGATCATGAGGTCAGGAGATCGAGACCATCCTGGCTAACACGGTGAAACCCCGTCTCTACTAAAAAATACAAAAAACTAGCCGGGCGAGGTGGCGGGCGCCTGTAGTCCCAGCTACTCGGGAGGCTGAGGCAGGAGAATGGTGTAAACCCGGGAGACGGAGCTTGCAGTGAGCTGAGATCTGGCCACTGCACTCCAGCCTGGGCGACAGAGCGAGACTCCGTCTCAAAAAAAAAAAAAAAAAAGATGTAGAGGTATCCAGCCACTCGTTCATCTAAGGAGAAAGAGTGAATGAGGGAACAGTGCCTGATTTGAGGTCTCGGACATCTTGTCTGTCTGGAAAGACAGGGAGGCACAACATCCTTGAGGTATTGAAAACAAAAAGTTTAATCCTATGTGAAGCTATTTGCTGAGAGCAAGATCTAAATAAGAACTCATGTTTTACTAATGCAATTCCAGCCTCCGTACAACTGTGTGACCGCAGACGAGTCACACAACGTCTCTACGTTCCAGCCTTCTCAGTTAGAAAATGACGGGGCAGAGCCACATAAGCCCTAACATCTTTTCCAGTCCTAACTTCTCTAGCATCTATTGACCAGTCAATCAATCGCTTAAATTGGACCATTAAGTTTACTGGGCCATTCATTACCCTTTCAAAATAAGTTATTTTTAGAATTCCCAACCTTTCATGAAAGTAAAGCCTAATAAAACACTAAACCGGGTTTCAGTATTAAATGACAAAAGCTAATTGAGATGTTTGGATATTATCATTAAAAAAAATTCTTTCTCACAGTAGGGAAAAATGCTATCAAATTTTAAACTGCATTTCTTTGATTATTCGTGAGGGCATACATTTTTTAGGTGTTTACTAACCAATTGTATTCCCTTTTTCATAGTTTGTTTAGTTTTAAAAGCAGAACACTTGCAGTAGGATAACAGGAGGAGATATTACTGCCTGCATGTTTTAGCCGGCAGCCAACGAAAGAGGACTAAAGTATTTTGCCCAGAATTTTCACCAGCTCAACCTACTTGGAACTGCAGGACTCCCAGCACTGGTTCAGCTCTGTGCCTCTCAGAGTATGCCTGCCTTTCATTATGTGTGAAATTCAATGGAATAAAAGTGGCCGCAAGCATAGCATTGTGGGGTTCCATATTTATTCTCTTTCTGTGACAGCCGCATCCAATTTTCTCAGTTGAGAAGTCAAAGGGGTTAAAATTCCACCCAGGACCTGGAAATCCAGCTGGGCTGTTTGAGTTTTCTTCTACTTCTCCGTGAATACGGATTCTACAGAAGGGCTCTAAACAAACAATGCTGCTAATGATGTGTGAGGCAGATGGGTCCTCAAACTCTACCGGCCAGGGGGACGCTGGCTTTGCCTGGCTAACTCCAGTGCAAAAAATTGCTTTTGCCAAAGAAACGTTGTAACTAGATATGTGCTTAAATCACATAGAACGGAAGAGTCGAATCAGAAGGCACTTTTTTTTTTTTTTGAGACGGAGTCTCGCTCTGTTGCCCAGGCTGGAGTGCAGTGGCCGGATCTCAGCTCACTGCAAGCTCCGCCTTTCGGGTTCACGCCATTCTCCTGCCTCAGCCTCCGGAGTAGCTGGGACTACAGGCGCCCGCCACCTCGCCTGGCTAGTTTTTTGACTTTTTTTTAGTAGAGACGGGGTTTCACCGTGTTAGCCAGGATGGTCTCGATCTCCTGACGTTGTGATCTGCCCGTCTCGGCCTCCCAAAGTGCTGGGATTACAGGCTTGAGCCACCGCGCCTGGCCTCAGAAGGCACTTTTTTTCCTCCCTGCTGCTTTTCCGAACTTAACCATGCTTTGTGACCACAGCACTGTCCTGAAATCACCTTCTGTTTCTAGGTGATATGGTGCTTGTGCAATGATTCAAACGATGAAAGAAAAAAAAAAAAAACCCAAAAACTCCCTCCTCCCATCTGGGTTCTATCAGCACAATAAAACAACACTGTTGGTTTCAAAAGCATTTAGAAATTTAGCTTAAAAAATCAGGTTAAAAAACAGACAGAAAGAGAAATTCTAATGAGGACCCTCTGCAAAAAATGCCCAGTGGCCAGTGTCCTAAAGTTCAAGTCCAGGAAACATGAGTAATGGTCTCTGGCAGATCTCAACTACTGCAGCAGGAATAAGGGAGGTGTGTTCTCCGTCTCCTGCAAAAGGGCCTCATCCTTGTGGATGTTACTGTCTGGGACGGCTGGATCTGAGGCTCCGATACACCACAAATAAATGCGTGCTACTGGCACACGGCATCACAGCGGTTTCCTTGTCTCCCAGGCTGCATAAGAAAAGCCTCGCTTCTTCTACTCATACGTAAGCACATTCACTGTTCCATAGAAAGCCTATGCTCTGGGTGGCACCCACAGATGAAAGTGAGAACAGGAATGTAAAAGTGCATCCCAATGACCATCTCCAACTCAAAATGACTGAACCCCTAGGAAAATCTCAGTGGTACAATGTATTCATGTTTGTGTGAAAAGAAACCACACATCCAACACTAAAAGCCAATATCCATAACCAAAAAGTCAATGGAAAACAGCGCAGTATAACATAGCAAGTATAATATGACCTGATTTGGTTCAGTAGGGAACAGCATGGGAAGGTATGTGGCAAGTGATAAAACGATTGCATTTTTCCAACATTAAGAAAACATCGTCAAAGACAGAGGCAAAGCCAGAATGCCTTGTGTTCTTCACCCCAGCTCCTGCGCAGCCCCAGACTTCTCCCTATCTGTACATTAGAAACAAGCTCCCTTTCTCCCTTCTTTCCCATACTCACTGCCTACCCCAACACATATTTTTTTAAAATTATTTTGAAAAAAATAAAATAGAGACTAAGTCTCACCGTATTGCCCAGGCTGGTTTTGAACTCCTGGGCTCAAGTGATCCTTGCACCTTGAGCCACCGCACCCAGCCCCCAACACCTATTAACCAGAGACAAACAATCAAAATTACAGTCAATATTTATTGAGTGCTAACTGCATACGTGGTGCTAGGGGCTAAGGGATGGGATGAACAGAGGCCTGGCGAGATGAAGGGTAATGAAGAGAAACAAAATCGTTGCCCCAGTTCAGCAGCAAAAGCGGCCAGGCCAGAAAAGGCCAGGGAAAGAGTGGGAATCACAGGCAAGAGAAGGGTGGAGGGTTCAGGGGTACGGTCATGTTCCCCTCTGTGTACAACTCTGGGCAGCAGCCACTGTAGAATCTGTCCCTATTTGGTTACCCTGTTTGAACAAACACACCTTGAGATAATTTGTATGCACAGAAGTAAACTTTTCTTGACCCATTAAACCCCTTCTGACTTAAAAAATAATAAATAAAAACGTTTTAAAATGGAAACAAAACACACAGACTAAAACGCACAAGTCTTAAATATACAGCTTGATGAGTTTTCACATATGTGTAGACCCGTGAAACTAAGACCCAGACCAAGAACCACCTAACCATGGGCAAACCAGATTGATATGCTGCAGATAAATGCAAGAGTAGAATCTAGTTGGATCTCTAACATACCTTTTAAAAGTTGTTTCAGCTGGGCACTGTGGCCCATGCCGGAAATCCCAGCATTTTGGGAGGCTGAGGCAGGAGGATCACTTGAGATCAGGAGTTACAGACCAGCCTGGGCAATATAGGGAGGCCCTGTCTGTACAAAAAATTTTAAAATTCGCTGAGTGTGGTGGCGCACACCTGTAGTCCCAGCTGCTTGGTAGGCTGAGGCAGGAGAATAGCTTGAGACCAGGAGTTCAAGGCTACAGTGAACCATGATTACACCACTGCACTCCAGCCTGAGCAACAGAGTGAGACACTGTCTCAAAAAAAAAAAGGAAAAAAAAAAGAAAATATAAAAGTGGTTTCATTGTTGTTGTGTATTCTGACATTTAGAGACAGTTTACTCCTTCTGGGGGTTTGTGGGTGGGAATTCAACCAACAAGGATCTAGGAAATACTCTACCAGGCACACACACACTCATTCAGGATAGAATTTTCTACTTGTTGGCCGGGCGCAGTGACTCACGCCTGTAATCCCAGCACTTTGGGAGGCCCAGGCGGGCGGATCACGAGGTCAGGAGATCGAGACCAACCTGGTGAACACAGTGAAACCCCGTCTCTACTAAAAACACAAAAAACTAGCTGGGCGAGGTGGCGGCACCTGTAGTCCCAGCTACTCGGGAGGCTGAGGCAGGAGAATGGCGGGAACCCGGGAGGCGGAGCTTGCAGTGAGCTGAGATCCGGCCACTGCACTCCAGCCTGGGCGACAGAACGAGACTCCGTCTCAAAAAAAAAAAAAAAAAGAAAGAAAGAAAGAAATATTTAGGGAAACAGGCTCTGACTTACTGCCACCACGTATTTTGCATCCCTAATATTTAGGAACAGGGCGTGAAACAGTTGACTTTTATATGTAATCTGGGCGCTTCCTCTTACATACCACCACAAACTTCTTGTTCTCTCCAACTTATTTTTCCGTTTGCAAGACATTTCTTTCCCACGGTAGGACAGTGGCAGTTGACAATGTTTTTGGTTTTTGATTTTTTCCATATCTTCCACTCTTCTTTTTCTAGTTTTTTCTTTTTTTTTCCGCCCAGGAGTGCAGTGGCCGGATCTCAGCTCACTGCAAGCTCCGCCTCCCGGGTTCACGCCATTCTCCTGCCTCAGCCTCCCGAGTAGCTGGGACTACAGGCGCCGCCACCTCGCCCGGCTAGTTTTTTTTTTTTTTTGTATTTTGTAGTAGAGACGGGGTTTCACCGTGTTAGCCAGGATGGTCCTGATCTCCTGCCCTTGTGATCCGCCCGCCTCGGCCTCCCAAAGTGCTGGGATTACAGGCTTGAGCCACCGCGCCCGGCCCTCTAGCTTTGTCTTAGAGTTAAAATGAACAGTTTAAAAAATAAACTTGATTTTCTCTAAAAGAAAAAAACAAAACAAAAACCCTTAGTTTGGAACACAACCCATAGTTGGAAGTGAACCACCTGCTCTCTCCCAGAGCCATGGATAACTCAATGTTAACCATGGGATTATTGGCCGAGAATTTCAAAATGCTCATATTTTAAGCACTTACTGTCTTCTACTATATGACACTGAAAAATACTAGTTAGCATATTAATTTATGCAATAGCCCCAACTTTCTATCAGTTTGTGACATCTTACAGGGTGTTTTTAATAAGCAATATGTTTACAAATAAAGTTGTGATGGTCAGTATGCTAACATAGCGTTAAAGAAGCAAATGTGTATTAAACTTTATTAGCAGCTCCTGGGCATTTCCTGTAGTGAAGCTTTACAGACTAAGACACGTTTCTGATTAAATCACAAGGCAAGCTGACTCAATTTTAGCTCTGCCAGTGGTGACAATTTCTTAGTATACTATTATTTAAAGTATGCCCTACTTTTTAAAGTTTATACATATAAAAGCAGGAAAGTGGCTGAAAGAGGGATCCCAAAGATTGTGTTTTCCATTTTCCCATAGCACTTTAGCAGCTACTGACATGCCCGCGGACATCCGTAATCACTCCATTTGAAATTTCTCCTTTTCCTCCCTTATTGCAGGAATATCAACGAGCAATCCTAATCACATAGCAGTCTAAGTGATCGCGGGGGGCGGTGGCTCACGCCTGTAATCCCAGCACTTTGGGAGGCCGAGTCGGGCAGATCATGAGGTCAGGAGATCGAAACCATCCTGGCTAATACGGTGAAACCCCGTCTCTACTAAAAATATAAAAATTAGCTGGGCGTGGTGGCGGGCACCTGTAGTCCCAGCTACTTGGGAGGCTGAGGCAGGAGAATGGCGTGAACCTAGGAGGCGGAGCTTGCAGTGAGCCGAGATCGTGCCACTACACTCCAGCCTGTCGACAGAGTGAGACTCCATCTCAAAATAAATAAATAAATAAATAAATAAATAAATAAATAAATAATCAAACCTTTATGTACTGTAGCAAATTTCTTACCATTCCAATTGTTCACAAATTTATTGAAATATCAAGTAAAAAGGCAACAATAGGCCAGGTGCAGTGGCTCGTACC
>NW_016804048.1:3227631-3232135 GCF_001698545.2 Rhinopithecus bieti
TTGCAGTGAGCCGAGATCGTGCCACTACACTCCAGCCTGTCGACAGAGTGAGACTCCATCTCAAAATAAATAAATAAATAAATAAATAAATAAATAAATAAATAATCAAACCTTTATGTACTGTAGCAAATTTCTTACCATTCCAATTGTTCACAAATTTATTGAAATATCAAGTAAAAAGGCAACAATAGGCCAGGTGCAGTGGCTCGTACCTGTAATCTCAGCACTTTGGGAGGCCAAGACCGGTGGATCACCTGAAGTCAGGAGTTCAAGACCAGCCTGGCCAACATGGTGAAACCCCATCTCTACTAAAAATACAAAAAAATTAGCTGAGCGTGGTGGCACATGCCTGTAGTCCCAGCTATACAGGAGGTTGAAGCAGGAGAATCCCTTGAACCCGAGAGGTGGAGGTTGCAGTGAGCCGAGATCGCGTCACTACACACCAGCCTGGGTGACAAGAGCGAGACTCCGTCTCAAAATAAATAAATAAAGACAACAATAACAGATGACTGCAATCCTGAGTGTACGCCTGGGTGAGGAGACTCCAAGATGCTCGGGTGGTGGAGGAGAGATGCACTCAACCTGAATTGTTCCCATGACCTGAGAAAGTGACTTCTCATTCTATGCCTTATTTTCATTTGTAAACAAACAAACCAAAAGCAAGCAAACAAAAAGCAACTATTGTCATTAAATGTCTACACAGTGTTTTGTTAAATATCTACACCCTGCTTTGAGTGTCGTCTGGTTACTAAGATTTGCTAGTATGTGACAACTCTCATTTAGGTTCCCTGAACCAGTTAAATTAAGGAATCCTTTTTTTTTTTTTTTTCTGAGACAGAGTGTCGTTCTGTCACCCAGGCTGGAGTGCAGTTGTGTGATCTCAGCTCACTGCAACCTCTACCTCCCCAGTTCAAGCAATTCTGCCTCAGCCTCCTGAGTAGCTAGGATTACAGGTGTGCTTCACCACACCCAGCTAATTTTTGTAGTAGAGACGGGGTTCCACCATGTTGGCCAGGCTGATCCCGAACTCCTGACCTGGTGATCCACCCGCCTCAGCCTCCCAAAGTGTTGGGATTACAGGCATGAGCCACTGCGCCTGGTCCATTAAGGAATTCTTGATGGTTACAACGGTAGCCACTGATTTCTTATGTTAGTTACTTGAACTCTTTGGTCTTCAATAGTAAAGTTAGTTAGTTAGTTAGTTAATTTATTTTGAGACGGAGTCTTGCTCTGTCGCCCAGGCTGGAGTGCAGTGGCTCAATCTGAGCTGACTGCAACCTTCACCTCCCAGGTTCATGCGATTCTCCTGCTTCAGCCTCCTGAGCAGGTAGGATTACAGGCGTACACCATCACACTGGCTAATTTTTATATTTTTAGTAGAGATGCGGTTTCACCGTGTTGGCCAGGCTGGTCTCAAACTCCTGACCTCAAGTGATCTGCCTGCCTTGGCCTCCCAAAGTGCTGGGATTACAGGCATGAGCCACCGCGCCTGGCCAAATAGTACATTTAAAAATAAAAAATAAACAACAAAGAATCTCACTGAAGCTTGAGACTGCAAGCTCAGTCTGAAGCCCCAGGCAAGCTGTTCCAACTTTAGAGAAAATGTGGACCGGGTTTTCATGCCTCTTTAATTTCCTGCACACAAGGGGGAAGGCCAGTGCTTGGTGTTACTGACCTCTTTAGGAATGACTGGATTCAGCAAGGCAGTGGCATCACGTGACATAAGGGTGTGGTTTTATCTCCGAACGCTCTTTTCTGGGGTGTGAAGAGTTAATGCTGGCACGGCGGAGCCTTTGCTTTTCTGCCCCTTGAGATTCTGGCTGTTTTTTTTAACCTTTAACCCTATCCTCTTGGCGGAAAAGGGGACCTGGTTGTGAGTTCTGCGGCAGGGCCAATCCCTAAAGCTCCTCTGGGTCTGACATTATGTAAGAAATGCAAATGATCTGGCTCATCCAGATAGGACTTTCCAGCAAAGCCTGGCCTGGCGCCAGCACCTTTTCAAAGAGGGAGTTAGGCGGCAGGGTCCCGCCTAACTCGGAGTTCCAAATCCGCTCTGAGCAACACTGATCTTGATTCCTTCTTGTCTTCTGAAATATTTATCAACATGCGAAAGCCTATGTGGATCCTGATAAAAATGACCTTTACTGGCAGAGAGAACACAGCCCCAGGCTAGGCAGAAGCAGCCAAGTCCACGGTCCACTCCACGGTGGTGACAGTTTGGAATTTAGTCAGCTGTAGGCGGTCTCTAAACCTGTGCCTACTTCCCTTGGAAAACAGAATTGAAACTGCTTTAAAATATTGCTTCTCCATGCCCACTTCGGCCCTCAGAACTGACATTCTGGAAAGAGCTCTAGCTGCGGTAATCATCCCACCCCACAAACATAAAATGGCACTTGACAAAAATTGACATGCAAGAGCCTCCCTTGAGAGCGCCTTCTCTTCTCCCCTCCAGATGCTCTGCCTCGCCTGCTTCCCCTTCTGCTCTGCAGGGATACACGAATCATCAGTCCTAGTTGTCCTTTTCCCTCTTCCCAGGTCGTCACTCTCTTCATGCCCGGCCACACCTCGCTTTTCCTGGCACTGCTCCTCCATGCCAAAATCTCCCTGAAGTTTTACTGCCGGGCTGTCACTGGGAAGAGAGGTCACGGACATCAGAGTGGGCTTTTCAAGGATAATGGGCTAGTAAGGAAGTCACCGCTAGAGGGTGACATAATTACACACAAACACATTCCTGGCCATGCAGGGCCACAGTCAGCGGTGGGCCTGAAGGCATAAAACAGATAGCAGCATCTCTACCCTGCAGAACACACACTCACACAGGCACAAACACACACACACATTCTCTCTCTCTCTCTCTCTCACATCCTTCCCCTACCCCCCCGCCACACACTCTGACCTACTTTAGCTAGCAAACCCACCAGAGCCTTCGAGTGTTTTGCATGATCACCACACCTCACCGTGACCAGGTCCTGCCCACAGTATGATCAGTATCACACTCACTGTTAACTCTATTTTTGTCCCAAGCCAAAGGTACTTTGTTTTATGAGGAGTTGTTCAAATACCTAATGGGACAGCAGTACTCCTAACAAGCAAAACATACCATACATTTCATGGCACTTTAAAGATCTCGAAACATATTTGCACATCTTTTTTCTTTTGTTTTCAGTTGGCATGTGTAAAAGTTGTACACATTTATACAGCACAGAGTGCTATTTCTATCCATGTAGGCTACGTATAATGGATCCAGTCAGGGTAATCAGCATATCCATCACCTCAAAAACCATTTCTTTGTGTTGGGAACACTGAAAATCCTCTCTTCTAGCTTTTTGAACAAATACGTTGTTAACTACATTTGCCCTACAGTGCTTTAGAACACTAGAACTTATTCCTCCTGTCTAGCTGTAATTTTACATCCATTAACCAACCTATTCCTGCCCTCCCCTCCCTGCTGCACTTCCCAGCTTCTTTCTTTCTTTCAGACAGGGTCGCCCTCTGTCACCCAGGCTGGAGTGCAGTGGTGTGATCATAGCTCACTGCAACCTCAACCTCCTGGGCTTAAGCAATCTTCCCATCTTAGCCTCCAGAGTAGCTGGGATCCCTGGTGCGCACCACAATGCCAGGCTAATTTTTGTATTTTTGTAAAGATGGGGGTCTCCACATATTGCCCAGGCTGGTCTCGAACTCCTGGCCTCAAGTGATCCACCCGCCTCGGCCTCCGAAAGTGCTGGGATTACAGGCGTGAGCCACAGTGCCTCACCCCTACTTCTATTTCTATGAGCTCAGTTGTTTTTAGCTCCCACACACGAGTGAGAACATGTGGCATTTATCTTTCTGTGTCATGGACCTCTCTTTATGTGGCATCATAGAGTAACTGCATCCTAGCAAGGTGGAATGCTAAACTTATATTGTTAACACAGCAAAGCATGGTGGCTTGGCTATGGGCTCTAGATCCAGATCACAGAATTCAAATTCCAGTTCGGCCAGCTGTTTGGTCTTGAGCAAGTCACTTCTCTGGGCTGTACTTTCTTCATCTGTAAAACGGAGATAATAATGAACCCTCTTCATAGGTTGTGAAAATGGGCTGTTGTGACAATTAGGTAAGTTCATATATGTAAAGACATTAAAAGAAGGCCTACTACTCAATAAATGCTCAATAAACATCGGGCTGTTTTCATTATGGTCTGTCACTGTACTAGGAGGTTACACACATTATCCCAGTCAACCCTCACAAAACTCCTGAGATTTGGAAATCACGAGTCCATTTTATAGATGAGACAACTGAGGCTCTTAGTGGTTAAATAACTTGTCCAAAGTCATAGAGCTAATAAGGGACCGAGTCAAGATTTTATCCTAGAATTCATCTGACTGTAAAACCCAAGTTCTTTTCACCATACCACTGGAGAAAATTTCAACCTTTGTATCAGAGGAGTTTATGATCTAAAAGACAGAAGATGGAGGCAGGGGGGACTATAGTTTTTTCCTATACTCCTTTTTTTTTTTTTTT
>NW_016804048.1:3233881-3242002 GCF_001698545.2 Rhinopithecus bieti
CNCTCTCTCTCTCTCTCTCTCTCTCCCTCTCTCCCTCTCTCTCTCTCTCTCTCTCTCTCTCTTTCTTTCTTTCTTTCTTTTTTGAGATGCAGTCTCGCTCTGTCGCCCAGGCTGGAGTGCAGTGGCCGAATCTCAGCTCACTGCAAGCTCCGCCTCCCAGGTTTACGCCATTCTCCTGCCTCAGCCTCCCGAGTAGCTGGGACTATAGGCGCCCGCCACCTCGCCCGGCTAGTTTTTTGTACTTTTAGTAGAGACGGGGTTTCACTGTGTTAGCCAGGATGGTCTCGATCTCCTGACCTCGTGATCCGCCTGTCTCGGCCTCCCAAAGTGCTGGGATTACAGGCTTGAGCCACCGCGCCCGGCCTCCAAGTGCATCTTTATAAAAGAAAAGAACAAAAGCAGCATTTACTAGGTCCCTACTATGTGCCAGATATGCCCTAGGCCTTTCCTTTCTTGTGGATGTTTTCTTAATGAATTCTAACCACAGCTCTGTGAACGGCAATCACTTTCGTTTTATAGATGAGGAAATTGAAGCTCAAAGAATTGAGTGACTGCCATAGGTCATGCAACAGACTACAGTGGGAGGGCAAGGACTCAAACACACAGCTTCAGACTCCAAGTGTGGTGTGAACACAGCTCATGGGAAATGGGAACAGAAGGCACACGCATGTAGGGGAGAGTCACACGTGGACGCCGCAGGCAGGACACCCTGAACTTCTCTCTTTTTCCATCCTTGTCTGGTTCTACTGTTAGAGAGAAGAATGGGACACATGAGGAGAGAGCTGACTAAAACAAAAAAAAAGAAAAAAAATTTTTTTTTTGAGGCAATCTTGGTTGTAAAAACAGTTGCAAAGTCCAGACAATGAATTAAAATTTTCTGACTTTAGATAAGACACTGACTTTCAATTCCAAATACATAAGAGTTAAAATAAAGGTTTCTTTTTTTTCTTTCTCTCCTCTCTCTCTCTGTTACCCAGGCTGGAGTGCACTGGTGTGATCACGGCTCACTGCAGCCTCAACCTCCTGGGCTCAAACTATCCTCCTACCTCAGCCTTGTGAAGAGCTGGGACTATAGGTGCGCACCACTGTGTCTGGCTAATTTTTTAAATTTAATTTTGTAGGGCTAGGGTCTCCCTGTGTTACCCAGGCTGATCTTGAACTCTTGGGCTCAAGTGATCCTCCCACCTCAGCCACCCCAAATGCTGGGATTACGGGAATGATCCACCATACCCAGCCAGATCTCTTATTCTTGGGAAAAATAAAAGCTAAGAGTTCTTTGGGAAAGTGATTTTTTTAGATTAACATAACTGATGCCTCAATATGGAATATCCATAACAATGTATGACAATATATGGTTGCTATTCTAATGTTCTTACTTTTTCCTAAGCAACATAAAACTTCAGCCTATTCTCTAGTAAAATTTCCACTATAATGTAATGACATTCTTCCCATCAACACCTTTTCAAATTCTAGGTTTCACTATGGATCCTCCAAACTGAGAACTTTATTTCTATCACTCTGCTGGCACTTATAACACTAACAAATACTGTCACTGTCACAGGTATTTTCTAGCTCACCTGCTGGATCCCAAGTTCTTAAAGGCAAAAACATAATCTTCTACATCTTCGTTTATTTCATAGCACAGAGCAATGTATATAATTTGTATTAATATTTTCCTGAATTTTTTTTCTTGAGAGATGGTCTCGCTCTGTCACCCAAGCTGGAGTGCAGGGGTGCGAGCACAGTTCACTGCAGCCTTGACCTCCTGGCCCAGTGGTCTTCCCGCTTGCCTCAGCCTCCTGACTAGCTGGGACTACAGGTGCATGCCATCATGCCTGGTTAATTATTTTTATTTTTATTTCTTGTAGAGATGGGACCTTGCTATGTTGCCTAGGCTGGTCTCAAACTCTTGGGATCAAGTGATCCTCCCACCCTGGCCTCCCAAAGTGCTGGGATTACAGCCACCCTGCCCAGCCCGAATGAGTGAATAAATTGAAAACACATCTTTCTAAGTGTTCAGTGACCTGGAAATGGCTACATTTACAACACACTGTATTTTTCTAGAGTCATTCTATCTACCTGTTTTGTAACAAGTACCTAAGGTGTTTGTCAACATTGAACAAACAATACCTGATATCCGAGATTATTCTATTACTGTATTTCTAATTCTTTGGTTGGGTGCCTGAAACTGCAAAAACACCTATTACAGTTAACACTCAAACGTTGCAGATAACAAATTACAAATAGCAACCCCATTTCTTTTTTTTTTTTTTTGAGACGGAGTCTCGCTCTGTCACCCAGGCTGGAGTGCTGTGGCCGGATCTCAGCTCACTGCAAGCTCCGCCTCCCGGGTTCACGCCATTCTCCTGCCTCAGCCTCCCCGGTAGCTGGGACTACAGGCGCCGCCACCTCGCCCGGCTAGTTTTTTATAGTTTTAGTAGAGACGGGGTTTCACCGTGTTAGCCAGGATGGTCTCGATCTCCTGACCTCGTGATCCGCCCGTCTCGGCCTCCCAAAGTGCTGGGATTACAGGCTTGAGCCACCGCGCCCGGCCAGCAACCCCATTTCAAGAGTAAAAGGGCATGACCATCCATCGGGGGTGAATAGTAATAGCACAGAACCCCCTTTCACCTCCATGAGTTTTCCAGTGTGGACAACACAGGACACATTCACCCTCACAGGAAGGCTCTTGCTACCCAGATCACAAGCCCTTACTTTTACGGTATTGGATAAAGATGATCCTAAGCCTGCATTTACAAGATATAGCAAGCTAACAATTTGGGAGAACATCTCAAATATCTCAGGGGGTTCCTGGCAATCTGTTGATGTGAGAATACTTTTCATCTATTTTTCTCTTTTTCTTTTCTATCTTTATTTCAAAATGTTTGTCCTGCTGAAATCTTTTAACAAGTTTTAATTGTAAAGTACACATAACATAAAATTTGTCATCTTAACCATTTTTTTGTTTGTTTTTGTTTTTTTTTTTAGACAACGTTTTGCTCTTATTGTCCAGGTTGGAATGCAATGGCACAATCCTGGCTCACTGCAACCTCCACCTCCCGGGTTTAAGTGATTCTCCTGCCTCAGTCTCCCGAGTAGTTGGGATTACAGGCAGGCGCCACCATGCCCGGCTAATTTTGTATTTTTGTATTTTTAGTAGAGATGAGGTTTCTCCATGTTGGTCAGGCTGGTCTCGAACTCCTGACCTCAGGTGATCTGCCCGCCTTAGCTTCCCAAAGTGCTGGGATTATAGGCGTAAGCCACCTCGCCTGGCCCATTTTTAAGTGTACAGCTCAGTACTGTTAGGTATATTCACATTCTCATGCAACCAATTTTCAGAACTTTTCCATCTCGTAAAACTGAAACTCTATACTCATTAAACAACTCCTCATTCCACATCAACCCTCTCCCAAGCCCCAGCAATGATTATTTTTTTCTGTTTCTATAATTTTGACTACTCTAGATACTTCGTATAAGTGGAATTGTACAGTATTTGTCCTTTTGTGACTGGCTTATTAACTTAGCACAATGTCCTTAGGATTCATCCATGTTGTACTATGTGTCAGAATCTCCTTCCTTTTCAAGACTGAATAATATTCCCTTGTGAGTATATACCACAATTTGTTTTTTGTTTTGTTTTGTTTTTTTTTGAGACGGAGTCTCGCTCTGTCACCCAGGCTGGAGTGCAGTGGCCAGATCTCAGCTCACTGCAAGCTCTGCCTCCCGGGTTCACGCCATTCTCCTGCCTCAGCCTCCCGAGTAGCTGGGACTACAGGCGCCGCCACCTCGCCCGGCTAGTTTTTTTTGTATTTTAGTAGAGACGGGGTTTTACCGTGTTAGCCAGGATGGTCTCGATCTCCTGACCTCGTGATCCGCCCGTCTCGGCCTCCCAAAGTGCTGGGAATACAGGCTTGAGCCACCGCGCCTGGCCACCACAATTTGTTTATCCATTCATTTGTCAATGGACATTCAGGTTGCTTCTAACTTTTGGTATTATGAATAACGTTAACTAGGAACATGGATGTACAAATAGCTCTTCGAGCCCCTGCTTTCAATTCTTTTAGGTACACACCTAGAAACAGAATCATATGGTATTTTTAATTTTTTGAGAAATGGCCATACCATTTTCCATAGCAGCTGCACAATTTTTTGTAATAGAGATGGGGTCTTGCTATGTTACCCAGGTTGATCTTGAACTCCTGGGCTCAAGCAGTCCTCCTGCTTCAGCCTCCTAAAGTGCTGGAATTACAGGTGTGAGTCATTGTGCCTGGCCCACAACTTTACATTCTCACCCACAGTGCACCAGGATTCTACTTTCTCCATATCCTTACCTACACTTGTTATTTTCTGTTTTATTAATAGTAGCCATCCTTATGGATATGAGGTGGTATCTTATTGTGGCTTTCATTTGCATTTCCCTGTGACTAATGATGTTGAGCATCTTTTCACACACTGTGGGTCATTTGGGTATCTTCTTTGGAGAAATGTCTATTTAAATCTTTTGCCCATTTTTAAATAGGGTTTTTTTTTTTTTATTGTTTCTGCTTAAACCTTTTGTTTGTAATCAGTGAATCAAATTCTCACCCTCTCTTATCTTTAATATTCTGTCACCAAGAAGTGTCGAGAGTGATGCTCTCCTACTTAGAAACACTTAGCAATAGAATGAATGTTATTCTCAAGAAACCTTTAAGTTGGAAAGGCAGCATTTTATTATAAACCTCAGATTACTAATGCCTGCCCAGCTCTTCAAGAAGTTCCATATGTATGAAGTCTTACATAAAGAGATTATTATTTATATTATCCATCTCATTCATGTCAGTTCAACAACATTGACAAAATGTCTACTACATAGCAGGCATTGTGCCAAAGATACATTAGAGTTCAAGGAAAAGAGACACAAAATATTTTAACTTTTTTTTTTTTTGACAAGGTCTCTTGCTCTGTTGCCCAGGCTGGAGTGCAGTGGGACAGTACCAGCTCACTGCAACCTCTGCCTCCTGGGTTCATGTGATTCTCATGCCTCAGCCTCCTGAGTAGCTGGGATTACATGCATATGTCACCATGCCCGGCTAATAGTTTTGTATTTTTTTTAGTAGAGTTGGGGTTCACCATGTTGGCCAGGCTGCTCTCGAACTCCTGACCTCAAGTGATCAGCCCACCTCAGCCTCCCAAAGTGCTGGGATTACAGGCCTGAGCCACTTTGCCCAGCCCATTGTAACTCCTTTGACCCAACCCATAAACTAGACTCTGGGCCACTAGTTTTGGAAATATATACATATTCTTCAATGAGGAGTTAAAAGCTCCAGAGCTCTTCTGACCTTTCCTGCGAGGTGTGCCCCTTCTGAAGGAGAAAGTATGAATCCTTAGGTAAGCCTGATATTGGGGTTGGGCCTCTCACCCTACCCAGGTGAAAAGCACACTCCATCTGAAAAATCTAGAATTTAAAAAAAAATTCTTGGTAAGGCTTTGGAGAGACTTCCCTACACAAGGCTATCAATTCTGCTTTTAAATAGGCTATCGTTCGTTCAGAAAAAAACTTCTGGTTGCAATTTGTTAAATCATATACAAAAATCTCAACAAGTTTTAAAAGTATGAAGAGCAAGCCACGGAATTTTCTTCATTGGTGCACATCTTTGCCAGACAATCAGAGTCTCCTATCTATACATACTCTCCATATATTTTTAGGTCCTGAGTCTGAGCATAAACCAAAACTCCCAAGAAGTTAGTGTATTCAAAATTATTCTTAATATCTGGAGCCTGCATTAGGAACAATGCCTACTTCCATGGGCTAAGGAGACGGTATGCTAGGCTCTTGGCCTCACAGTGTTCCTACTGGAAAGGTCCCTGAAGATTACCTAGTCAAATCACCCTGGTGTAACACAAGGAAACCGAGACCCAGAAAGGGGAGTTGCTTCTCCAGGGGCATAGGCACCAGGTGTTCAGATTCTGCATACGGCTCATTCTATGCCCTAGTTCCTTTTCCCCACGAATGCTTTTTCTGTGATGCTTCTTGATGCTATATTTTCCTATTTATTGCTGAAAATCCTTGTAATATATACTTGAGTGCCTTAAATAAAAGGCTCTGTGTTAATAAGATTCTAGAACTCAAGTCAAGAAAAACTGTTGCTAGAACAAGGACCAGACAGCCAACTTCTAGAGAAAGTGCTTCCAGATGCCTCTGAATGACTCTTCAGATTTGAGAACAAAGGCCTTTCTAGAGAAGGAAAACCTTTCAACTCCTTCTTAGTCCGAGCCTGGTCAGGCCCCCTGTCTAAAATTCCCCCCAAATGTGTGGGGTACTTTGTTTTGTATTAAACAGGATTAAGTTACACTAAGGTGCTTTGGGTTAAGGCCTTGATATCAACCCAAACACATCTAGGTGCATAGAACAACCCAAAAGTGACTTTCACGCAGAATTTAAGGTAAAAGTTTAGGCAGAAGTGACTGATAAGAATAAAAGCCTAGATAATCCCCAGGAGAAGAGTGAAGCCCAGGCATACCCCAGAATCGTGACACTTACTACCACCGTACATCTGGAGGTACTGGATGACTAACAGTACAGTCTATTTTTTTCAGGAAGGTTATAAAAATCTATGGGCTTCACACTGCGTGTAATGTGGGTGAGGTAACAAGCTGGCGAGAATTTTTGCTTCTGCATTTCCTGATTTAGGAAAGAGGAGTGGTAGGGGTGTAAAAGGTGTATTATGCCTATTACTGAATTTGTACATATTTGGTCCAATATTGGTTGCTTGGGCAAAAGTTACTCTCCTATACTGAACATGGAACCCCTTCCAAATCTTGTTCAGGTCCTCAAAGAATCAATGAAACCATTTTCCCTTTCTGATAAATCCGGTTGTGTTGTATCTAGTTGTGTGGATCCATAAATTAAAATACAGAGGGTCATTTTCTCTGATCCAAAAATTCCTGGTTTGGGGGTAGTTAAAATGAAACTTCTGAAATTCTATCCTTAGTACGGACATTTAGGAGCCAGGGGCTACATCCTAGAATGTAATTGTGCCCTGTTTCCATAAAACAGTTGATAAACCAACAGACACAACTGGATTGTCTTAAACCAAGTTCAACTGTCATTCCATTTTAATCAAAAAGTAAACTGGATTCAGCATATACGAATATATTGACTATCAGTACAACTGAGCCATGCAACTGATAGTCTAAGGCTGATGACAAGGAGAAAGCTCCTAAAACAAGGCTTAGGGAAGGCTGTTCCCCTCTAAGCAAAGTGGGCTGAGGGTATTGGTAGTGCAGCAGCCTGCAGAAGTAGAGGGAGGTTTTGATGTATCAAGTACCGAGGGGTGAACACACACAGCATGTCTGGAAACCATCAGAAGATGCTGGAAGTATAATTCTAGAAATTTCTAGAATACCGACTGGAGGGGGTCATTGTTTAAGATGAGTAAAGCCGAGTTTCTCTACAATTTAAGACACAAGACTGGAGAGAAAGCAGTCATCGGAAACAGCCCCAACCGGGGGAGCAGGGGGTGTGATAATGAGATGTGTTAAGGGGCATTAGGGACAGTAAGAAAGGAGAGTTGGGGTGATGATTATTGAGCACTGCTATAGGAGGAGGCTCTCGCAGGGATAATCAAGGGAGAGGGGTGTGAAGTAAGGGTCAGGGATTGTAGGGGTAAACTGTGGGAAGGGGTTGCGCAGACTTCAACAGCAAAGAAAAAGAAGGAACGGGGCTGGGGCGTGGCCCAGAGAGGGAACGGCTCAATAACGGGCTACGGGGTGAAAAGAAGCCGGGTGGGGAGGCGCTCTGCTGACAGCTGCTGCTCCCGCACGGCGCCCACAGGGTTAAAAACCAGGGGCCACGGGACCAGGCCGAACTCGGTTTCCAGGGCAACGGCTCCACAGTTCCGGCAGCGCAGGCCCGTACCATTGCGCGGGCGCGGGGGAGCGGGAGCGGTGGAGGGGACGCGCTGCAGGGCGGCGGAGCCGGAGCCGGCCCGGGCGCTACCAAACGCGCGGCCTGCCCGCTCGCCCGGGGTCTGCGCCGAGCCGCGCTCCGGCCGGACGGCCGCAGCGTCCTCGGTGCGGGGGCCGGCAGCTCCCAAGTGGCCGCGGACGGCGGGGGAGAAGGAACGCGCGCCGCCAGCCGGG
>NW_016804048.1:3244348-3280940 GCF_001698545.2 Rhinopithecus bieti
TTTTTTTTTTGGAAAAACTTTGAAATCATGGTCCTTTTTTTCTGCTGAATATATTCTATATATTATATATATATATAAATTATATATATATACATATATATGTCTGGCTACCTCGTTTTAGTTTACTTGTTTTCTGAAGCCCTGGAATTCTACAAGAGAGATATTTTGAGACTGAAACATGTTTGTGCCTAGACTGGAAAGATGCCCTTGGGTTTGTGTGTCTTTTTGTGTTGGCTTCTTCCCGGCCTCCATCCGTCCAGTGTGCCCCACTTCCACATTCTGGCTGTAATTTCCTTTTTCTCCTTGTTCATTGGGATTTGAGGACCTGTTTCTAAATCTTGACTTAATTTATAGCACAAATATGTGGGAGCAATGAGAGTTGAACCGTTGTTTTTGTTTGAGATGCAGATTGTGTCTTGAAAATGATGATTATATATGCAAATTCTGCCCTACCCTCACCCTCTTCCAAGTTTCCCCCCAAAAAGGTCACACAGTGCGGCTTCCTGTGGGAAACAGGAGCAAAGCTGGCCTGCAAAGCCCCCGGGGCTGTGATGAAGCTCATGTCTTATCTCTGTTCTATTAACAAAATGGGAGTTTGTGGGTTTTAAAAAAATTCTGTTTCTAAATGGAGGAATAGATGACTTTCTTTATTTTGGTGGGGGTTGGGACTTGTGGCTTTAAAGAAATCACTTTTGAGTAGGATGTATATTTTGTTGGATTTTGTTGTTTATTTTTTTAGAATCCTCCACAGCAACATGCGAGACCATGGAGTTAAAGAAACCCAGAGACCTTTATCAATTAATTGTACTGTTTGTGAATTTGTATAAATAATAACAAAGATCCTCTTAAAACGTTTATATTCTTACAGTAAAAGGTTAAACTGATATTTATATAATAAAAGAGGAAATATGAAGTATGTTTTTGAAAAAAAAAAACCAACAGCCTTGTATCTGCGAATTATTTTTAAGGCATTGTGTGCTTGGGTACATGCCAAGGTAGGAGGTGTTGTTTGTATACTCTCAGAGGACGCAAGGTGGAGTTCGGTCCATCCTATGTGGGGGTGAGTCAGCTCGTGGGCGAAATTTTATTCTGTATAAGGTTTACTACTGACATGTTTTATTTCTAGAAATGTGATTAGACTGGAGATTTATATAATTTTTGGCTTTAAACTGTCAACAACCTGGAAATTTAAAGAAATTGAACAAAATGAAACTTTTTAAAAAACCAGATTTGTATGTAAGTCACAGTTTCCCCGAGTGGCCAGTTTTTCTTTGGGTGAAAATGAGATCTAGGGGTGACGTTGAAAAGTGGATCACGATGTGGCCAAGAAAGATGGATTTCTTTACCCTGCGAGTGGGTGTGGGGAGGATGTGAAGGTGGAAGGACTGAAGCCATTGTTCAGAAAAGTTAAAAGAGCGCTGTCCTTGCGTGCTGGCCGGCTCAGTCATGCATGCTGAATCTCCCAGTGTGAGCGAGGGTCCCGGTGGAAAGGAGGAGGGCAGCTCAGGCCCTCTTTTTAACATTCCCCTCCAGGCCTAGCTGTAAGGAAGCACTTTCCTGGGGGATGGGGAGCTTGGCCAGGATTCTTGCACATTTGCATTTTAGCACTTCCAACAGCCGAGGCTGGCCACTGGATCCACTCCGTCAAGGGTTTTTAGACTGAAATCGGGGCAGATTAATGAAATACCAACAATTCCAGCAAAGAGTTCCCGTTGGTAGACAATAACAAAATGATCTGACACCCTGTGGTTTGACTGTGGAGACCTATGGGTATGAATGCGCCGACAGGGGAGTGGCTCATATTCCTGGTTTCACATTGGTCTTGGTTGTTTCTGAGATTGTTAAAAAAGTACTGATCTCAGCAAGAGCTGATAAGAGTAGTATAAAACTTTCCTGGATCAACCCCTCTTTCCAGGAAGAGGGCTGGAACCCAGGTTTCTCCGGGGATAAGATTGTTTTGTAAAATGTCCAAGCTTTCTGCCTGAGCATATCACAAAAGCTGCATTGTTCCTTTTTGGAGAGTCATCACAATTGGGTCTAATTGAGCCTGACACTAGATCCATCTTCTGTTTCTTTGGGGAAGGTGTGGATCTCTTTCTTCCCACTTAGGTTACAGTGCTTAATGCCTGGAAAAAAAAAATGTGTGAAGCCTATTAAGAACTAGGAACTCTGAATTAGGGTCAGCTTTCTAATTTAGCATTTGACACAACTCCTGAAGGTTACAGGGCTGTGGGTTCTTAGTCTGTTTTTCTTCCAAGAGACTGCATGGCTATACAGATTCAATTGATAAAAATTTGAGCACCCAAGTCTTAGGCTCTGTATTCACATTCTTCATTTTAATACGCAGAATATTCCTACCACCTGTAACGTGAAGCATGTTCTTCTGTTTTGTCTCCTTTTTATGTTAAATGTCAAATACGTGCTTGACTAAAGGTGGGCAAATTAATGTTTGAAAGTTAAGACCATGGGTCTAGCTATATCCTTATCCTGAATGAGGCATATTTAGTATAGCGGGAGCTTCTCTGGAAAAGATGGTAAGCCACCTAAAGTGGTTAGTGAAGGTCAACTGCTAATCTCTCAGCCTTTTTGGATGGAAAGCAGTTAATGTGTTGAGAACCTATGTGTGCTTTACAAGGTACTTGTAAGTTTTAATCTTCAAAGCAACCTGCTGAAACAGGTATTATCCCTGTTTTCCAGATAAGTCATAATTCCTGCCGTAAGTTATCCAGCCAGTAAGTGAGGGAGCCAGGATTCAAATCTAGGCTCCATTTCTCTTTCCTTTTTTTTTTTTTTTTTTTTTTTTGAGACAAGGTCTTGATCTGTTGCCCAGGCAGGAGTGCAGTGGTGCAAACACAACCCACTGCAGCCTTGACCTCCCAGGTTCAAGTGATCCTCCCACCTCAACCTCCCGAGTAGCTGAGAGCCTACAGGCAGCACACACACCAATTCGGCTGTTATCTTTTTTTTTTTTTTTTTTGTATTTTTTTTGTAGAAACAGGGTTTCACCATGTTGCCCAGGCTGGTCTCAAACTCCTGGGCTCAAGCAATCTGCCCACCTCGGCCTCCCAAAGTCCTGGGATTACAGGCATGAGCCACTCTGCCTGGCCCAGGCTCCATTTCTTTTTTTTTTTTTTTTTTTTTTTTTTTTTTTTTTTTTTTTTTTTTTTTGAGACGGAGTCTTGCTCTGTCACCCAGGCTGGAGTGCAGTGGCTGGATCTCCGCTCACTGCAAGCTCCGCCTCCCGGGTTTACGCCATTCTCCTGGCTCAGCCTCCCGAGTAGCTGGGACTACAGGCGCCCACCACCTCGCCCGGCTAGTTTTTTGTATTTTTTAGTAGAGACGGGGTTTCACCAGGTTAGCCAGGATGGTCTCGATCTCCTGACCTTGTGATCCGCCCATCTCGGCCTCCCAAAGTGCTGGGATTACAGGCTTGAGCCACCGCGCCCGGCCCCAGGCTCCATTTCTAAAGTCCAGCTCCCTTTTGCTTGGTGAGAAGATTTAGTTACTCGTCATACCTTGGTTTCCTGTAAGGTGACCCTCAGAAGTGAACGGTAGCTGTTTGAACACCGTATGAACAAGCTTATGCCATAGGGCACTACGTCAAAGGGAATAAGGGTGATTCTTGGTGGAATAAAAAGTTGATCCCTACCATACCTATAGGAATGGGAGAAATGCATTGAAGAATAGAAGAGCTAGAGGACATGAGTTGATAGGACACTTTGCGTGGTGGTACAAAGGTTAAAAGGCACTCCAGGGCAGTTCTTAGAGTAACAGAAGAAAACTTGGTTCAGGTATTTGCTGAAACTTGAGAACTTAAAAAACAATGTAAACTTCGTGTAAACTTGATCATCTAGAAGTAATAAACCTCAACAGAAACTGGGTAGTAGTCAAGGAACAACTTCATTTTCCTTCTTTTTCTAAGTGTCATCATGAATAGCCCTTCAATGTTCTTACTGAAAAGATTATAAATCACCTGCGGGGCTCGGCCAATTTCTGCAGCTCCCAAGCTAGGCCTTTAACTTGTCCAGCTTAACATTTACTACAACTAAAAGCCAGTGCCAGTATATCCTAAAAATAAACTCAAACTGATCACGTTCTTTCATGAGTCAGATGAACAACAAAGATCTAAACAAGTAAACGTTCCTTTTTCTTTTGAAAGCTATGAACTTTCTCTTACATAAGGACATACGATATGTAAATTAAAGCATGGCCTAGCTCCCAAATCCTCCTGCTTTCCTGAAGTGGTTACTAGATAGGTGCTGGTCTTAGAATATAAACAAAACCTTTCACTTTTGACTTAGAGAATTCGAATTCAAGTTTTCAAAGGGAAGGGGTAGTGGCCCCCAGGGACCACTGTGTTTCTAAAGAATAAGAACCTCTTGATTAAAAGATCAGATTTGTAAAACAAAACCAAGACCTCATGCAGCTTCTGACAACTGTCTCTTCCCAGTTCTATGAAAGGGAAAGCCCTGGCCTCTGATCTCTGCTGTGCTCTGCGGTAGAAAGGGAGGGACCATAGTAAGTCATCTAGTGGCCCCTTCTCTCTGTTCTCTTTCTCTTCCCTGCATCAAACATCACCCCTTTTAAAAGTTAATTCCATCCCTTTGGTAGAGGGCAAGACCTAAATTTTGTGCCATTATGAACCCCTGAGGAGTCAGAGGGGTGAGGCTTTTTGATGAAATAATGTGGATCATGAGTAAAGCACAGGATTAGAAATTAGAAGGCTGCATTCAAACCTAAGCTCAGGCTTGGGCCACATATTTACCTAATTTCTGTCAATGTACCTGGTCAACTATTAGGCAGCAAGTTAAATTTTTTAAAAAGTGTTGTAAAATAGATGGGACATGCATGTTTAGATGAGTGCCAAATATTTATTTACTTAATGAAATATCAAAGGTGAGTGCACAGTTGGAATAAGAGCATATATTCTCAGCTCTTGTATGGAATTTCTAGACAATTGGTACATTTAAATATCCACAGATGATTAGTTTCAGTTTTTTCCTCTTTTCCAGGGATTGCTCTGATTTTGCCTGGTGGAGTTGCCTTTACCAACACAGAATATTTGGTCGTATGTAAAGCCAAGTCCTCCAGTTGAGGTGCAAAAGAAAGTAAGCTTGAGATCTTAGCAGTATTAGAGTAGGGTATATTAAACCCCCCCCACCAATAAAACAATAGAAGTGGAATTCCTCTGCCTGCTATTTGTTAACCCAGAAAAGTGCACATATTTTCTTCAAAAAGAAGACTGAAGTTTCTATTATTTCATTACTCTTCTACTTTCATTTTTTTTTGAGATGGAGACAGAGTTTCACTCGTTACCCAGGCTGCAGTGCAATAGCGCGATCTTGGCTCCGTGCAACCTCCATCTCCCGGGTTCAAAAACTCTCCTGCCTCAGCCTCTCGAATAGCTGGGATTACAGGTGTGCGCCACACCCGGCTAATTTTGTATTTTTGGTAGAGACGGGGCTTCTCCAGGTTGGTCAGGCTGGTCTCAAACTCCCGACCTCAAGTGATCCGCCCACCTCGGCCTCCCAAAGTGCTGGGATTACAGGCGTGAGCCAGCGTGCCTGGCCACTTAAATTGTTTAAGGAACAAATGCTATATATCCTTATAACAAACTTACAAGGATACTTGCATTTGTGATAGTGGAAACGAATGAGTCTCAATTACAAAGAAGGGAACTGAGTCTGCAGCTGTGGCACAGCAGAGAAACCCAAGTGACACAAGGTTAGGAATGTGAGTGTGGTCTGCTGAAGAACTTGGTCACACACAGTGTTCGGTTTCTCTGTCTCAAAATTTTTGTTTTCCCAAATCTGGCAGATGTGGTACATTTAATTTTTTTTTTTTTTTTTTTTTTTTTTTTTGAGACGGAGTCTCACTCTGTCGCCCAGGCTGGAGTGCAGTGGCCGATCTCGGCTCACTGCAAGCTCTGCCTCCCGGGTTCAGGCCATTCTCCTGCCTCAGCCTCCCGAGTAGCTGGGACTACAGGCGCCGCCACCTCGCCCGGCTAGTTTTTTTTGTATTTTTAGTAGAGACGGGGTTTCACCATGTTAGCCAGGATGGTCTCCATCTCCTGACCTCATGATCCGCCTGCCTCAGCCTCCCAAAGTGCTGGGATTACAGGCGTGAGCCACTGCGCCCGGCCACATTTAATTTTATAAAGGGGAAAAGATGCTTAATGAAGTGGAAAAGATTTTGCCTAGGTAATTAGTGGAGAACCTAGTCTCAGAACCTGGGCTGCTCTAGACTTAAGGACCAATGCAGAGGTGACCAACACGGAGGTGGCTGACAGAGGCACTGCAGAGCACCACCCTGGCTCTCTTCGGAGACGCGCTGCACCAACCCAGGCACGGCACACATCTGTAGTCCCAGCTACTCACTAGGCTGAGGTGGGAGGATCACTTGAACACGGGAGTTCAAGGCCAGCCTGGGCGACACAGCAAAACCCCATCTCTTAAAAAAAAATTGTCTTTTTTTTTTTTTTTTTTTGAGACAGAGCCTCACTCTATTGCCCAGGCTGGAGTGCAGTGGCATGATCAGAGCTCACTACAATCTTGGACTCCTGGGCTCAAGGGATCTTTCCACCTCAGCCTTAAAAAAAAATAGTTTTTTTAAAGGTGCTACACCAAAGCATATTATTTTCACTGGGAGTAAAAAAAAAAAAAAAAAAAAAAAACCCAAAATGCTAAAAGTTATTACTATTTAATATGCACTACATTATGCAAACCTAGACATGTCTGCAAGTATTATATAGGGTTATTCAGGAAACCAAAAAACTAATACATGTTGTTAAATGGTCTATAAGGTACTGAAGTAGCTGATTGTCAAATCAGTTGCCTGTGGCTCTCAGAGGGTTTGAGCCAGCTTCCAAAACACTGCTTTGTCGCACATAGTAATGTGGAATACTAATGCTGGGAGTACATGCTTATGAGAGCTTCAAAGCTAGGAACTTATACATATTTCACATGCTATAAATATCTGCCACACAATCCTTTTATAAGGTAGAATCAAGTTGCAAAAACTCTATTTTCTCTTCATTCAAGGGTAAAAAGGCTTGACTTCACAGATGTTTTAGTTACAAATCCCACTTGTCCAGAAAGAGTAAAAGGGTCTAATTTGTTAATACTGGGCACCTTCTTATATTTATTACTCCCCCATTTACGTAATCCACACTCCAGAAGGATCAGACCTACCACACACTGGTGTGTCAACAATTACTCCTTACATCATGGATCTGGAGACACTGGAACTGGACTGTGGGAAAACAGTTCTTTGAGACCAGATTAATTTTTCATAAATATTAATGTGGAATTACTTAATACGGCCTGGAAAATACTGTTTTCTCATCTAAAAGGGTATGAGGAAATATTTACTACCAAGGTTCATAATATTTCTCCTTAGGAAATCTTGATCTCAAACTGGCATTATTTATGTACACATCTGCTACCTTTTTCTAGCCCAAGACAAGGCTTTTTGAGAAGTGGTCACTACACAGGGAGGAGCCAAAAAAAGTAGTCCTATTTCTCAGAATCTCTAGAAAAATCACTGAGGCTACAAATGGACACATGAGTAAAGTAAGGGAGAAACTGTAAGAGTTAAGCCCCTCAAATGCCCCTCAGACAAATGCTTAATGTTCTTGGATGGAAGACAACCATTTCTGCTTTCAATCATTTAAACCTTAACTTCATTGCCCAAAAATCCACTGCTGTGAACAACAACAACAACAAAAATAAAAAGACAGCCAGTAGGTGTGCCTTAAGCAAACAACATGAAAATGACAAGATGAAAGTGACAGTTTCTACCTAATTTATTTCAAATGCATAGAATTTAGCCAGTTTTCAGGAATCTGTAAAAGCAGGATGGTTAAGTTCTGTGGCCCCCTGAACTTTATCCAGCTGACAGCTGACGATTGTAGGAAGCAGAGAAGGTCTTCAAGTTTCCAGAGCCTGGAGTAGATAGAGGATTGGCTCTTCCAGCCCTAGCTGACGTCTGTGCACTTGAGACAGATGCCCTGCCATTGTGCTCAGGGTCAGATGTCAACAATCAGAACAGCATGACCCACAGGAAGGCAGCTGGCCGCTCTCTTCCCTACACAGAAGGGTCTAATTTTCAATGGAATCACAAGAGGAACTGCAGAAACTCATTAACGTATGACACAGGACTTAGCAGCAAACAGCTTCATCACTGCTTTATTTATTTTTAGAGTTGGGGTCTCGCTCTGTCACCCAGGCTGAAGTACTGCGGTGTGATCATAGTTCACTGCAGCCTCGACTTCCTGAGCTCAAGCAATCCTCCCACCTCAGCCTCCCGAGTAGCTGGGACCACAGGCATGTGCCACCACGCCCATTATTACTATTATTATTACTATTTTGTAGAAACAGGGTCTCGCTATGCTGCCTAGGCTGGTCTCCAACTCCTGGGCTCAAGTGACCCTCCCATCTCGGCCTCCCAAAGTGCTGAGATTACAGGTGCCTATAACTTTAGAAATAAAAATGCACATATGTGGTTAAAAGGTAAAAGTCAAGCACTACACATTATTGAAAAGTAGGGCTGGAAAACTGTTATTGTCTCCTTCTGGACTATTCCTTCAGCCTCCCCAACTCTTTGAAAACAACAACAACAAAAAACCCTCTTACACACAATTTACTTTCCCCATTGTGAAGCAGCTGTGAATCATATCCAAACCAGTCCTGGAGGTATTAAAGCTAGGAGTCCGACCTTGTGTTTTTCTGTACCCCAAGTTTATGAAAATGATTTCAGGGTCCAATATAAGGTAGTACAATAAAGTATGGTTAGTGCAAAACTAAGTATTTGTTCTCTACTGTGGAAGAAAGTGGAGAAATCCAAGTCTGCAAGTCCCATGTCTTGTCAGTAGGTGGCAGCATTGTCTGTGAGTTGGAAGCTATTTCCGGTGGAGCACCACCACTTCCTCCCACCTCACAAATCCCCTCTGGTCCTTTCCCTTTCACCCGCACCCCCGAAGTATTTCCTCAGGGCATAAGAGTTGCCAAACGAGGAATTTCACTTCCTGGAAAAGATGAAATTGAGTTTTAAAGTATCAGCGAGGTTACTCCCCAGGGCCATGTGTTATTTTGCAGCTCTCTGCTTTTGGAGATAAGAGAATCAAACAGCAACTACTAATGCTTTTTTTTTTTCTCTCTCTCTTTAAACTTCTAATTCTTCTTAAAGGGCATTTCATACAAATCCTTGTTAGATTGCCATATCTGGGGAGTTTGGGAGGGAAAAAATGGGGAAAATTTTAGTCATACATGGAGGTGTCAATTTAAACAGCAAGAAAAAAAGAGCTAGTTTTTTTATTACAAAAGAAAAAAGTATCGTCTGTGATGAAAAATTCTAGAGAGCCTTTGAGGAAAACAATTTTAAAATTTTAGGAGTATCTTTTAAATTTTAAAATTTTATTAAAAGGAGTACCTTTCTTGCCCAGATGAAGACATCTTCATAAAATATAAGAGAGTCTATGAGGATGAAAATAGTAAGAGCCCTGATGAAGAAGTGAAGTTGCTTGTGTGACCTAAATTCCTCCTACAGAAAACTGACATTAGAACAAGGTAGCAGAACTTACAAAAAGAATTTCTGAGCCAATATGGCCAGATTCCGTAGAAAGGCACAAGAAGAGAGAGGCTGAGGGCAGGAGAGGCCTTCGGGTCTTGCCCTCCTGGTACTCAACAGCCTGGCCTCAGGGAATCAAAGTGTGAGTGGGAAGGGCAGGTGTAGAAGTGGGAAAGAAGGTGGAGGCGGTTACCCCCTGCGGGTGCTTCCACCAAGCTGTATTGGCAAGAGGAGCCACAGCTTGTAAGCTCTGTAACATAGAGGTCATTTCTGGTTAGAGAATGAATAAAACAGGAAAAGTTTCAGGGACTTGGGGCCTATGCGTGAGGCAAATTACATTCCTGGCACCATCTATGAAGGTCTTATGAAAGCAGAACATCTCCCTGGGCAACTTTTGGAAAGTAATAGCTGAAATATGCCATGCTTAGTGACGACACTGAAAGAATACAGATTCAGGGAAGACACCCCAGAGAATACAGGTTATAAAGGAAAGAAAAGAAAACATGTATCAGCCCGTACAAAGCCAAGAAGGAGAAACCGGGGCTGGCTGAAGAGCCAGAATGAGAACTGAGTGAGGGGAATGTGTGAACACTGAGGACCAGCAGTTCCTAAAGCTGCTCCTTGGAAGAACTGGGAGACTGGGAGGGCTGCTCCTTGATTCTTCACAGCCTCCAAGAACAGCTTTCCTAGACTTCATTTTCTTTTCTTTTTTTTTTTTTTTAGACAGAGTCACTCTGTTGCTCAGGCTGGAGTACAGTGGCGCAATCTCAGCTCACTGCAACTTCTGCTCCCCGGGTTCAAGCAATGCTCCTGCTTCAGCCTCCCAAGTAGCTGGGACTACAGGCACCTGCCACCATGCCCGGCTAATTTTTGTATTTGTAGTAGAGATGGGGTTTCACCATGTTGACCAGGCAGGTCTTGACCTCCTGACCTCAGGTGATCTGCCCGCCTCAGCCTCCCAAAGTGCTGGGATTACACGCGTGAATCACCACGCCCGGCCCTGGGCTTCATTTTCAAGAAGGTAGGCCGTCTTTCTGTGGTTGTTTGAATTTGACTTTAGACAAATCTCTTGCGAATGTGGCCACCAGGCTGGTGTGAGGGTGTTCCTGTGACTGAGACCTCTGAGGTGACAGTACTGCAAGCCTGAAAGTGTCCCACGCAGAGACAAATGGCTCTCACTCCAGCTCTGTGTGCACAGCAGTTAGGACCAACATTGTTGTAATCCATACCTGTTTTTGCCAGGAAGACAAGCTAGAGCAACAGTGTAGAGAGGACAAATAGGAAAAAGTGCTTCCGGGGCAGGCCGGCTCCGACATTCCTCACAGGGACCCTTCAGGCAGCAGTTACTCTACCGGTTTCAACATTCTCCATCCAGCCTCTGCGACTCCGGTTTCTGTGCTCCATTTTGCAGAGGAAGGTATGGCTGAGGGCTCCAGTAATCCCACGAAGATGCACGTTTCTGTTTTAGGTGACCTTCCCCAAACCCTCTTCCCCGGAGGCTCCCGTGGCTCAGTCTGCAAATCCACATAGCCCGGACACTGATTCGCAGGCTGACAGCCACTGCTGCGGCTTTCCTGACCTTCCTCTGTACTCTTTTAGCCCCTACCAGCACCCGCACCCCCCACCCTAAAGGTGTCCATTTGCCCGTTAAAGGACTCCAGCATGGCCACTTCCCAGTTTCTGAATTTCCTATCGCCGTCTATGGAGACTGTCAAGACGGGTGGAGTGTTGCGGGCGGGGGATTCCAGGTGGTGTGGCCATATATAACAGCAAGGAGGCCAGTCCCACGGCCATCTACACACCGAAGCAGGTATCAACACCACCGTGCCGTCCTTCCTGATTTGGGCTGCTTTCCATGTGATGCCTCAGAGATAAGGCCTCCCTGTGCCATTTTCGAGCCTGTTAGTTCCACTCCTGCATTCATTCCTACCTCGGTACCTGCCAGGAACTTGCAGAGAAACTAAGGAACTTGTGTGCAAGTGGCTGCAAACACCTTCCCACTCTTCCACTGGTGCCAAAAACAAGCCCGCTAATGCTAATCTGCCCCTCTCTTGCACTCAACAGCTTTTCTCCTCTAAGCCCCTGATAATGGTTTTACTAAAATCCCCTTTTGATGGGAAAAATTCCCAGCTGGACATTTCAGGCCCCGGCACAATATACAAGTCTGCAGGTCCCTTTCCCCACCTCACAAAGGCCTCTAATCAAGTGGAAAATGTGCTGGAGGCCAGAGGTTGGGGTCCGCAATTATTTTTTAAGGGATTACTAGAGAAGAATAGGGGGCAGCAAGGACCTCCCCCCAACTTTGTTTTCCATTCGGTCCTGCTTTTAGACACACTGAGCTAGGAGTAGCCATCCAGTTCTCCAAGCACAAGAGCTTCATCTCTCTCTTCCCAGGTGGAAGGATGTCATCTTTGAACACTATTGCTTCAAAAAGATGTAGAGAGTTTGGAAGCAATATGCGGGTCCTTTTCTGACCCCATTTAAGCCTTTATGTATAAAACCACTGTTGAACGGGGTCCCGAGTGTGGAGAGAGCACCCATTCATTAACCTCTAACCTCTGGTCTGTATTCAGAGGGGAGCGTTCGCTCTGTGTCCATACACTGCAAGACTGGAGGCATTAACTTGGGCATCCCAGGCTTTGGAGGGCAAGAGGTCACGTTCCCAACCCTGCCAGAGCGCCTTCTTCCTAGTTATACACACTGACCCTTCCCTCACCACTGAGCAAATGTCCACGTTACTCCAAATGTTTAATCTTGGGGCAAAACATGGCTAAAAATACAAAGTGTTAACTATGCGTATCGGTCTATTGGAACCTCAAATGTGAACTATGTGTATCCGTCTACTGGAACCTTCCTTTAAGAATGTACACTGCGGAAGGCAGTTTGTCTTCCTGCACATGGCAAAGGACCTTCTTTGAGGTCATCCATGCATGAGTGCTCACTAAGGATTAATCGATGAGGATGAACATTTCAAGCTGGCCCTGGGTTCTCATGGTTCTATTTCAGCATGGAGAGATTGCTCCTTCTAATCCCAGCTGGTTAGTGATGTATGCAAATACCTAGTAAAAAGGAAATGACTACAAATTCCTAAACCCACTCTGGAATGATCAAGGATTAGATTGTTGAGCTCTGAGAGTTAAAAGTCAGCATACATTTCAAACTAAATACCAGCCTGAGTAATAATTTTCAGGTCCTTTCTTCAAAGTTCCTGAAATACTTTTGGTCAAAAACAAAAAATTGATAACTACATTTTTTTTTTTTTTTTTTTGGAAATGGAGTCTCACCCTGTCACCAAGGCTGGAGTGCAATGGCGCGATCTCGGCCCAATGCAAACTCC
Source organism: Rhinopithecus bieti (assembly GCF_001698545.2). Lineage (NCBI taxonomy): Eukaryota > Metazoa > Chordata > Mammalia > Primates > Cercopithecidae > Rhinopithecus > Rhinopithecus bieti. The sequence continues at coordinate 3,257,253 of NW_016804048.1, forward strand.
CCCTCCCCTCAAGCGATTCTCCCGCCTCAGCCTCCCGAGTAGCTGGAATTACAGGTGCGCACCACCATGCCTGGCTAGTTTTTGTGTTTTAGTAGAGACGAGGTTTCACCACGTTGACCATGGCTGGTCTTGAACTCCTGACCTCAGGTGACCTGCTCACCTCAGCCTCCCAAAGTGCTGGGATTACAGGTGTGAGTCACCATGCCCGGCCAATATCCATTGTTTTAAAAGTCACTCTTCCTACTAGAAGAGTAAAACAGCATTTTAGAAACAATAATTTGATAAAATAGTAGCAGCAATGCATCTCAGGTCTTTCAGGGTCATTGACAATGTTAGTATGGTAGAATGTAATCATCTTTGACTGTCTATTAGAGGTAGCTAAATAATTCAAAAAACAAGATGAACGGCCGGGCGCGGTGGCTCAAGCCTGTAATCCCAGCACTTTGGGAGGCCGAGACGGGCGGATCATGAGGTCAGGAGATCGAGACCATCCTGGCTAACACGGTGAAACCCCGTCTCTACTAAAAAAATACAAAAGCTAGCCGGGCGAGGTGGCGGGCGCCTGTAGTCCCAGCTACTCCGGAGGCTGAGGCAGGAGAATGGCGTGAACCCGGGAGGTGGAGCTTGCAGTGAGCTGAGATCCGGCCACCGCACTCCAGCCTGGGCGACAGAGCGAGACTCCGTCTCAAAAAAAAAAAAAAAAACCAGATGAACATAATTAGAATTAAGTATAAAATATGTGCTTCCCCGTTAAAGAAAATTTTATTCAGTGTCTAAAAACAGAAGGAAGTTATATCTCAATGATGAAATGTTATCAGTCTGAAGTTCATCGTGTCAAACTGGCATACCTAAAATAGGTGGGGAATGCCCCGAATCCACGGAGAAAACAAGTATCAGCCTCTCCCAGTCACACTAGGTGGGGGAGCTACAGGGGCAATGGAGCCGTGCTTCTCTGCAGTGTTTTCGTTAGCTCCTCTGTTTACGTGCGTGATAGCCAAGAGGGTATCCACACTGAAATCCTGCTCAAATATCTTCAGCCTTTGTTGTATCGCTTCCGATGTCTAAGTGATCCCGGTTCACTCTTTTCCCGTCATTTCTGGGGCATATTTATCTGTTTCACCTGCCATCTCTATGCCTGGTCTCCTGAAGTCAGCATCTGCAGACCCTGCTTGGGGTGATCTCTGCACTCCTGCGGTGAGCTCCCTGCTCACCCTGCCCTGCCCTCAAAGCCCTCTCGGGCATCTCCCAGCAGCCATGAATGCTCTAAAACCATTCTAACTCTGCACTCTGTTTCCTCCAGGCTGGGGGCAGGGGCAGGGGAGTGATAATGGCCATCACTGTATTTGACGGACAGTCTCCACACTGCAGGGTTAAAAAATCATTTTTATTAAAATATGCTTGCCTATTTAAGCCTGCTCTTTAAAATAATACATAAGTCCTTTTTTTTTTAATCCTTATTTAAAATTCCCCCAGAATAGGACAACTAGATGACAATGACAAGGCAAAGAGGAGCTCTTGAATCTTCACCTAACCCCACTGCCCTCCCCGAGGAGGGCTGCACCCTTTGGCCCGAACTCCAGAGCTCCAACAGCAGTGAGGTGGCAAGCGCCCCACACTCAGCGCTGCTGGGAGACGCTTGCTCTTGATTTGTATACGATCTTGAAATGAAGCATTTGTCCACACAGGGCAGAGGCCTCCAGAAGGCCTGTGGTAAGCAGGCAGCATCAAGATTCTCTCTTCCCTGGCCTCCTGCTTAAGCATTGCTAGAAGTTTCTCCCTGGGAAGGATGAGGAGTTTATCCAGGCAGTGCTGACAGCCAACGGCAGGACTGATAAAGCCTGTGGCTGGCTTTATCAGTGACACAGCTAAGACGACTTTAAGAGCCCATAAAAATGCTAACAAATATTCCTGCTGGCCAACACATTGCAACAGTTTCACAATCACAAAATCCTGCCGGTTTATTGGGATTAATTACTAACTAATAGTTAAAATGCTAAAGTTTATGAATGACTTTTAAAAAATACAAATTAGTGTGGATTCAGGGCTATCTTTCACTTAGTAAATATTTATCTGGCAGCTTTTACAGGCCGAGTCCCACGCCAAGGGCTGGGACGACAGAGCACCATCTCCCGCTTACTCGTATGGAGGTCTGCTTTCTTGAGTGGGAGAGAAAGAAGTGGGGTTTTACTGGGAACTGCGCCCAAGCCACAGCCTGATTTATCTGTACCGCAGCCTGCAATCTAGATATGCCCCATGGGAGTGCGTCTCGTGTATTTTAGGGGGAAAATAGTTGGGAATTGCTGCTTTACAGAGCTGGGCTTCAGATTCTTGGCGCAGAAGGGAGCCAGCCAGTCCAGATAAGGAGCGGGAACTGAGATTAACATGTATTCAAGACAGAATTCCTTCTCAGTCCCCGAGCAGTAGCTCCTGAGGGTGACAGCCTCTGCATTGCTGCCCTCGTGGTCTCTTCCCGCCTTGTTGAAGCTACCCTTGATGTCAGTTTCAACCTGATTTTACTGGTACAGAAATATGGAGGAGTGAGGGGCCAGCCCAGCACTCAGTGACCCACACTGCCCGCCCCCGCGCTGCACCCCACCACGGGCACTGCCACCCTGCCTTCTACCCTGGTTGGTTTATCCCGTACAGACGTTATCAGCGCAGCTAAAACGAAATCAGCATAGCTAAAACGTTATATCCAGCTAAAAACTCCCAGGGAGGCCAAACCAAACCAGGTCCTTGATTTAAATGACAATTTGAATCACTCCCTGCTTCATCTGCAGTAATTTTGTTTTATTAGATAAAGGGTTTGTGAGAAGAAAAGGAAATATTTAAGGCTTCCTCCCGCTGTCCAAGGCTAGTTAAGTGTAAACACAAAAAACCTGTTGCGCTGTGCTGAGGCATCGCATGCAATTTGTCATGTGCATCTCCATGAGGACAAAAACACACATGCAGGCAGGCTTCATCAGCAAGAGAAGTGCCTCTGAGCATTTCCTCAGGACAGGACCTTTTTACTGAAGATCCTGCAGAGGGAGGAAGGTCACAGTTCATGCCAAACCTGACCCCAGGATCCAGGCAAAGACAGTTCCCTAAGGACACTACCACAGAGACAGTGACCCTCTCATGACGCTTCCTCAAACGCGATCGCACACACTCCACACTATTTTCCTACCGAGAAGCCACCAGGTGCCTTCCTAAGCTCCCACGCCTGTCGGCTGCAGTTCGCGACCCACAGCATGGGCAGAAGCCCACAGCAACCTCCTGCGGCAAGGATCCCAGTGTGCTTGGAGTTGGAGAGGGCTGATTCGGAGGATCCCAGAGGCCTGCAGGGGCTTCAGACAGGAGATTCCAAGGGGGAGTAGAGCGTGAGCACAGGATTAGCACTGACCAATGAGGAAGAGGGTGTTTTCCCCACAGGATCCTGAGCGGCACAGTGTCAGTGTCTGCTCAAAGAACCATTAACCCCAGGGATGCAAAAGATCGACTACTGATGGCTGCAACGTGGACTTTTCAAAACCAGATAGACAGAGAGGTCAATAGATAAGACAGACAGATAAGCTTAGATGGATAAGATAGATTACATAGATAGAGATAGACAGATTAGACAGACATAAATACTTTCTTTTTGTTCCACTCTTAATCATCCAAACTACTTTTATCTCAGAGTGAAATAAAGCAAACCCAGTGAGCAAAGGAGGATGGAGCTGTAGGGGATCTTTATTTTTATTTAAATAGAAGTTTTTTCTCCCTTGGGGTGTTGTTTATCTGTCCATACACATCCATAGAAAAATATTATTCTTAGAGTCCTGAGGCCGTTCACATTTGTTTGCACAGACTTTAAAGGGCAAATAAAAGACAAGCAGAGATATTTTCAGACATACTGTTGTACTTAGATGATGTGATTAGATCCCTCCATTTAGTTCAGGAGCCATTTGTTCATTCATTACTGGCTAAAAAGTGCTTTCAAATATTCTACTAAATTTATCAAAGATAATTAAAAAAAAAAACTCCTAACTTTTCAAATAAACTCGTACCAAATCCTTTCCAATAGCCACACTAATACTCACATGACACTGAAATGACCCTCGGGATACCACAGGCTGTGACCCGAGTAAATCTCCAGAGTAAGGCGGGATTCTGCTGGCATGGCCCGCTCCCACAGCCTCCTGCCCACATCCAGTTGCTCAAGCAGGCACGAGGCAGGACTGCAAAGCTTCCTGAGGTTTTTGAACACTGATGATCTGAGGCATTTGAGAACTTGAATTTCAGATCCCTCAAAAGAAGCTTCTGCAAACTTTCTGGCTACTGAGCAGGGTGGCCTTTACCAGCTCTCAGTTGCTGTCCTTGTCCCTGCCTCCTGAGGCGTCTCCACTGCCACCAGCCTCCCCCACCCCAGCCTCCATTCACACGGCTGCCACCAGCCTCCTCTCACCACAGCCTCCACCCACATCGCTGCCACCAGCCTCCCCTCACCCCAGCTTCCATCCACACCCCTGCCACCAGCCTCCCCTCATACCAGCCTCCATCTGTACTGCTGCCACCAGCCTCCTCTTACTCCGGCCTCCACCCACATCGCTGCCACCAGCCTCCTCTCACCCTAGCCTCCACCCACATCGCTGCCACCAGCCTCCCCTCACCCCAGCTTCCATCCACACCCCTGCCACCAGCCTCCCCTCATACCAGCCTCCATCTGTACTGCTGCCACCAGCCTCCTCTTACTCCGGCCTCCACCCACATCGCTGCCACCAGCCTCCTCTCACCCTAGCCTCCACCCACATCGCTGCCACCAGCCTCCCCTCACCCTAGCCTCCACCCACATCGCTGCCACCAGCCTCCCCTCACCCTAGCCTCCACCCACATCGCTGCCACCAGCCTCCCCTCACCCTAGCCTCCACCCACATCGCTGCCACCAGCCTCCCCTCACCCTAGCCTCCACCCACATCGCTGCCACCAGCCTCCCCTCACCCTAGCCTCCACCCACATCGCTGCCACCAGCCTCCCCTCACCCTAGCCTCCACCCACATCGCTGCCACCAGCCTCCCCTCACCCTAGCCTCCACCCACATCGCTGCCACCAGCCTCCCCTCACCCTAGCCTCCACCCACATCGCTGCCACCAGCCTCCCCTCACCCTAGCCTCCACCCACATCGCTGCCACCAGCCTCCCCTCACCCTAGCCTCCACCCACATCGCTGCCACCAGCCTCCCCTCACCCTAGCCTCCACCCACATCGCTGCCACCAGCCTCCCCTCACCCTAGCCTCCACCCACATCGCTGCCACCAGCCTCCCCTCACCCTAGCCTCCACCCACATCGCTGCCACCAGCCTCCCCTCACCCTAGCCTCCACCCACATCGCTGCCACCAGCCTCCCCTCACCCTAGCCTCCACCCACATCGCTGCCACCAGCCTCCCCTCACCCTAGCCTCCACCCACATCGCTGCCACCAGCCTCCCCTCACCCTAGCCTCCACCCACATCGCTGCCACCAGCCTCCCCTCACCCTAGCCTCCACCCACATCGCTGCCACCAGCCTCCCCTCACCCTAGCCTCCACCCACATCGCTGCCACCAGCCTCCCCTCACCCTAGCCTCCACCCACATCGCTGCCACCAGCCTCCTCTCACCCTAGCCTCCACCCAGACCGCTGCCACCAGCCTACTGTCACCCCAGCCTCCATTCACATGGCTGTTCCTCCAGGTATGCTCTCTGGATGACCCACAGGAGAATCACTTGGATGCTGGCCGAAACTGCATTTTTCAGGGGGCAGGTTTCACCATCCCTGTATTCTATCCCCAGAGATTTCATCCTAAAAATGTCATAGGATCGTATGACTATCTTGCTTCAAAGTCCACTAACTTCCTGTTTCATAAAGAACAAAGTCCCAACCCCATTACAGTGGTCCCAATTACACCCCGAGCTACATCTCCTGCCAGTTCTCATCCTCCTGAATCGCAGCCTCTTATTCTGGTCACACACAACCATTTCACTCCTTTTTTTTTTAAAGATGGAGTTTCGCTCTTGTTGCCCAGGCTGGAGCGCAATGGTGCGATCTCAGCTCACCACAACTTCCGCTTCCCAGGTTCAAATGATTCTCCTGCCTCAGCTTCCCGAGTAGCTGAGATTACAGCCATGCGCCACCACACCAGCTAATTTTGTATTTGTAGTAGAGACGAGGTTTCTCCATCTTGGTCAGGCTGGTCTCAAACTCTTGACCTCAGGTGATTCACCCGCCTTGGCCTCCCAGAATGTTGGGATTACAGGCGTGAGCCACTGTGCCCGGCCTCATTTCACTCTTTTGTGCATTTATGTATGTTGTACCCATGGACCTACAATGGTCTTCCCTCTCTGTTTGACTGGAGAACACTTCCTCATCCTTTAAGTCCTGGCTTGAACACTGTGCAGCCTTCCATCGCCACCTCTGTGCCCCTCAGCTGCCTGAGGCTCTGGTATTGGCTCTTCTGGCCCCAAAATGTTACATCCTAATTACATCACTGCTTTCCCTAGAAGGACCCCCCAGTTGTGTGTGGCTGGGGTGGCTTTCAGCTAACAAGGCTGAACGTATGTGCTGTGCTTCCACGAGGCACCCTGTCCCGTGATAGGGGCTGAGGATACAGCGACGAACAGACCTTGGTTCCAGCCTAACAAAGTTTACAGTCTTGTGGAGAAGACAGACAAGAAATGTAACACCAGGGCATGGTGGCTCACACCTGTAATCGCAGCACTTTGGGAGGCTGAGGCGAGCAGATCACGGGGTCAGGAGATCGAGACCATCCTGGCTAACATGGTGAAACCCCGTCTCTACTAAAAATACAAAAAAATTAGCCGGGCGTGGTGATGGCGCCTGTAGTCCCAGCTACTGGGGAGGCTGAGGCAGGAGAATTGCCTGGACCTGGGAGGCGGAGCTTGCCGTGAGCCGAGATCACGCCACTGCACTCCAGCCTGGGCGACAGAGCAAGACTCCGTCTCAAAAAAGAAAAAAAAAAAATGTAACACCAGATACTAATGTAACCCAAATCAGGAGGCCCTGCCTGGTCCAGGGGTCAGAGAACGCCTCCCAGATAGTGCCGGCGTTTACCTTTGCATTTCTAGCGCTGTGCCTTGTACTCTGGAAGGCTCTGAGTCAGTTTTCTTAGGTGAAGTGTCACTGAAATGCTAAAGACCCTCAAATATTCAGCCCAGACTTCTGGACCCACAGACTCAACTATAAGACATCTCTACGAGTGTATCCCACAGACATAGGAGCCGAAAATTAAACATATTTCCTCCTAAATCACTCTACTTGCCCAGATTTACAGCCGCCATAAAAGGCACTGCCTGGATGACCACACAATCAGCCTGGAAGTTATGAATAACTCTTCTCTCTCCTATTACACCCTGTGCCCAAAGGACAGTCCCAGCTCCGTCGATTCTGCCTGCTGGATTCTGACTGCATTATCTCCTCTCCACCCCTCCCTCCGCCGCCACTGCCCTCAGTCAGTCCTCACCATTTCTCATTTTGACCCAGGTCCCAAGAGTAATTTTTCTAATGTACAAATCTGATTCTATCACTTCCTGGTCACAATCTCCAGTTGCCAATAGGTTAAAATCTAAATTCTGCTGCATGCTGTCCGGGACCCTCGACAAGCTGGCTCTGTCTTCCTCTCCATTGCCACCCCCCGCTCCATCCCCTACACTGAGCCCCTGCAGTCACCATTCGTCCAATGATAGACCACAGCCTCTCTGGGAATGGGGGGGGGGGCGGGCCCTGGCCCTGGTGGTCTAGTAGTATATGGACTCAGACCTAAGGACTAGGGTGCCTGGGGCATCTTAGTTGGTAACAAAAAAAAAACAAATCAAAATGCTCTTGTGTTGAAAGGGGCACATGATTGGCACTAACACATAGCCTGCGTCCAGTTGCAAATGTACAGCAGGAAACTCTTGGGAGCCAAGAAATGTTCTGTATTGTGACTGTGGTGCTGATTTCATGGGGGTATGCATCTGTCAAAACTCACCATATTGTGCACTTTATTTATTTATTTATTTATTTATTTATTTATTTTTGAGACAGAGTTTCGCTCTTGCTGTCCAGGCTGGAGTGCAGTGGTGCGATCTCGGCTCACCGCAACCTCCGCCTCCCTGGTTCAAGCGATTCTCCTGCCTCAGCTTCCAGAGTAGCTGGGATTACAGGCGCCCGCCACCAGGCCCAGCTAATTTTTGTATTTTTAGTAGAGACAGGGTCTGGCCACGTTGGCCAGGCTGGTCTTGAACTCCTGACCTCGGGTGATCCACCCGCCTCGGCCTCCCAAAGTGTTGGGATTACAGGCGTGAGCCACCGCGCCTGGCCATATTGTGCACTTTAAATGAGTGCAGTTTGTTGTACATAAATTACGCCTCATACAGGTATTTAGAAAGTTCCCTCGATCAACACTAGCTTGCATGAATTGTCATACTCTCACTTAAAATGCTCTATCCTCGCCTATCTGCATGTAAATCCTACTTTTTTCTTCACTGTCCCCCAAAGCCTTTCCTGACTCCCCCGCATAAACGCGACTGCCACTTCTCTTGTTGCTCATCGTTTCAGTCACCCCTCCCCATCCTTGGTGGTGAAGCCTCCTAATTCCCTCGGTGGGAATTTGTAGTTAAGGAACTTAACAATTCATAGAAATAACAGGCTTGGGGGTGTGGGGTCTCCAGGAACTAGAGCACAGCACTGTCTTCATTCTGGTACTCCTTGCACCTAGGGAGGTGCTGGGTATATAGTAGGTGTTCAGTCAATATTTGAGGAACAAGGAGATGGGAAGATCTGGAGTTGATACACTCAGTACATTAGCTCAGCTGATTCTTACTTGAGGAAGACAGATGGAGCTATTAGTAGTGACTTCAAATGGGATAGGGACAACCTTGCAGTAACCTTGCTAGTGAGAAATCGATGACAACCCCAGCCTCTGTTAAAAAGTCACTCTAGGCCGGGCGCGGTGGCTCAAGCCTGTAATCCCAGCACTTTGGGAGGCCGAGAGGGGCGGATCACGAGGTCAGGAGATCGAGACCATCCTGGCTAACACGGTGAAACCCCGTCTCTACTAAAATACAAAAAACTAGCCGGGCGAGGTGGCGGGCGCCTGTAGTCCCAGCTACTCCGGAGGCTGAGGCAGGTGAATGGCGTAAACCCGGGAGGCGGAGTTTGCAGTGAGCTGAGATCTGGCCACTGCACTCCAGCCCGGGCAACAGAGCGAGACTCCGTCTCAAACAAAACAAAACAAAACAAAACAAAAAAAAGTCACTCTTTGATAACTGCTGTGTCTCTGTCCCAAGGTAATCATTTTAAAGTCAAATAAACAACATGTATGATTAGGATATTTCAAGTCTCTTTTTCAAAAGCACTATATCTGTTTATGAAACTGATGAGGTGTGTTGTTTAAGCTTTGCTAACTAAGAAAATAGTGTTTTACACCGGCTGGGCACGGTGGCTCGCGCCTGTAATCCCAGCACTTTGGGAGGCCAAGGTGGGCAGATCACCTGAGGTCAGGAGTTCGAGACCAGCCTGACCAACATGGAGAAACCCCCGTCTCCACTAAAAATACAAAATTAGCCGGGCGTGGTGGCGCATGCCTGTAATCCCAGATACTCTGGAGGCTGAGGCAGGAGAATCGCTTGAACCTGGCAGGCGGAGGTTGCTGTGAGTCAAGATCGCACCACTGCACTCCAGCCTGGGCAACGAGAACAAAAACTCCGTCTCAAACAAACAGACAAACAAACAAAACCACCAGAAAAAAAAAAAAAAAAAAGTATTTTACACCTATTGCCATGCAATAGCATGCTTTTGATACATGAGTACATGTATAAACTATAAGATAGACACAAGATTCTAAAATAGTGGCTGAAGGACCATGCAATCAGGGAGTCATAACAATGACCGATTATTAGTGATAAACACATGCCACACAGAGAAAGGACTATGGACAATAATGGCCTATTTAACCTGCCACTGTCCTGCAGGAACCGCTCACCTGGAGCAGCAGCAGACAAGGGTAGATGGAGCTGCATTATATGGCGACACTGGGCGACTTGGTCCACACCATCACTGCTCCTCCCATCATTACCACACCACCTGGGAGGACCACCAAAGGGGAGATCAAGAGAGACCGAGGAGAATTGCTACCGCTTGGTCTCCATGATCACGCCATCAAAGATTCATTCACTGACTATTCAGTGTATGCTCTGACTAAAATGGGAAAAAGTGATCGAGACACTTGCGTTCTGTTCTGCTTTGCTCACTTAGTCCTTAGCTTGACTGCCCTTCCTGTGCCTCACATTTTTCACTTGCAAAACCAGACAAAATGCTAGACATTCTACTCACCATCAGACCCAGGAAAGCCTACAGGGAATCATCACACGGCGTGAAATCAGCTCCAGCTCAGCAGGCAGGTATTGCAGGCAGAGCACACAGCCGTGCCCACCCACGTTTTCCACCTTCACCCTTCAGGCACAAGACCCCACCTTCTGACCACCAGCTCCTGCATGTTTTTGCGGAGCCCTCTTGCCCACCCTGGTAGGAAGGAGATACCAGGGATGAGTGCTCCCTGTGACAGCCCTCAACCAGGGACAGGCAGGAGCTGTCGTATAAGGACATATGTTCTACCCTGGCTGACTTCCCCAGCAGGTTTGGCTCCAATGGCCACAGCCATAACTGGAGTGATAACCCTCTCCTGACTGGCTGTCTTCCCTTCCTTGTCTCACTTGCCCACTCTCTCATCAGTAGCTCCTTCATGTCACAAGTAATCTACTGGCCCTCGAGTCACTGTTTCAGGGTGGGCTTCTGTACGAACACAAACTAGGACAACAGGTCTTCTCTGGACGGGACCCCACACTAGACAAAGCTGGGCAGGGCTTAGACCAGAGGGGAAAAAATTCAACTTCTAACATGCAACAACAGCCAAACTGGTTCTCTTAGGAAGAGTGTGAACCTCAAAAAAGCATCCTTCTTGTCTGGAAAGCTTCCTTGCGAAGGAGCTCAGTGGGTCTGAGGGAAGCAGTGCAGCTCTTGAGGGGCATGCTGGCTCTGCAGTGGGCATGTGGTGTGCCCTGCCCTCCCTTGGCTCTGTGTGAGCCTCCTTTCCTTTGCACAGGGGACTGTGGGTGAGTGGCACAGCCTTCAACAAAAGTGGCTCTGCTCTTTGGCAGTGATCTTTTCTGCGGAACAACATAAAATGAGCATTAAGGCCGGGCGTGGTGGCTCACGCCTGTAATCCCAGCCCTTTGGGAGGCCCAGGCAGGCAGATCATGAGGTCAGGAGATCGAGACCATCCTGGCTAACACGGTGAAACCCCGTCTCTACTAAAAATGCAAAAAATTAACCGGGGGCAGTGGTGGCGCCTATAGTCCCAGCTACTCGGGAGGCTGAGGCAGGAGAATGGCGTGAACCCGGGAGGCGGAGGTTGCGGTGAGCCGAGATTGCGCCACTCACTCCAGCCTGGGTGACAGAGCGAGACTCCATCTCAAAAAAAAAAAAAAAAAAAAAAAAAAAATGCAATAAAAAAAATTTTAAGAGGAGGACATTAAAAAAACAAAAAAAAACCAAGCAGTTTCTTATTTAGCACATGAGAGCGTGGGGTTGAAGAGGGAAGAAGGAAGAGGCGAAGCCAGGAGAAAGGAGAGGGAATGGGAGGGAGAGGGAGAGAGAGAGAGTTAGAAAACATCATAAATTAAGTGGATAAAAGGAAATGACCACTTCACAAACAACCACTACCTTTCCTCAACCTGGAAAGGAGAATGAAAAGGAGAAAAAAGAGAAGCAAAACAAGCATTGATTATATAAATTCGCATGTACAGAGATAAAGATGCACCAGCTTTTCCTTTTTGTTCTGTAAAAACGTCAATGTATTCTTTATAGCTCAATCCTATGAAAATACTTGTGAGATTATAATTATGCTTTATATTATTAAAGATAATTATTCTGGGTTATTCTCCATGTCTCAGGACTTTGCCTTTTGCTGGTCAGCCTAAAGTGACCTCACAGAAGCACANGCTGAGGCAGGAGAATGGCGTGAACCCGGGAGGCGGAGGTTGCGGTGAGCCGAGATTGCGCCACTCACTCCAGCCTGGGTGACAGAGCGAGACTCCATCTCAAAAAAAAAAAAAAAAAAAAAAAAATGAAAATAAAAAAAACTTCTAGGACGAGCTATGCTCAACAACTATAAAGAACCAAGCAGTTTCTTATTTAGCACATGAGAGCGTGGGGTTGAAGAGGGAAGAAGGAAGAGGCGAAGCCAGGAGAAAGGAGAGGGAATGGGAGGGAGAGGGAGAGAGAGAGAGTTAGAAAACATCATAAATTAAGTGGATAAAAGGAAATGACCACTTCACAAACAACCACTACCTTTCCTCAACCTGGAAAGGAGAATGAAAAGGAGAAAAAAGAGAAGCAAAACAAGCATTGATTATATAAATTCGCATGTACAGAGATAAAGATGCACCAGCTTTTCCTTTTGTTCTGTAAAACGTCAATGTATTCTTTATAGCTCAATCCTATGAAAATACTTGTGAGATTATAATTATGCTTTATATTATTAAAGATAATTATTCTGGGTTATTCTCCATGTCTCAGGACTTTGCCTTTTGCTGGTCAGCCTAAAGTGACCTCACAGAAGCACAGTTTATATCTGAAGTGGGTTTCTTGTAGACAGCGTATAGCTAGCTCTTATTTTTTGACCCATTATGACAATCTGTCTTTTTTTTTTTTTTTTTTTTTTGAGACGGAGTCTCACTGTCGTCCAGGCTGGAGGGCAATGGTGTGATCTCGGCTCACTGCAACCTCCACCTCCTGGGTTCAAGCAATTCTATTGCCTCAGCCTCACGAGTAGCTGAGATTACAGGCACGCACCGCCACGCCGGGCTAATTTTTGCATTTTTAGTAGAGAGGGGGTTTCACAGGTAGTATGAGTTTCTTATCATAACAACACAATCCTAATTCCTCCCCCCATCCCTTGTAATATTGTTGTCACTCATTTCCCTTATACATAAGTATATATGTGAGGGTACATAATTGAATACATTGTTGCTATTATTTTGAACAGTTATCTGTTAGAGTAAGAATAAGAAAAATAAGTTATTATTTGGCTTTCACTTATTCCTTCTCTGCTTTCTTTACTTAGATCTAAGTTTCTGACCTATGGCATTTTCTTTCTCTCTAAAGAATTTCTTGTAACATTTCCTGCAAGGCAGGTCTACTGGCAACAAATTCCCTGAAGTTTTGTTTGTCTGAAAAAGTCTTTATTCTCCTTTACTTTTAAAGGATAATTGTGCAGGGTACAGAGTTCTAGGTTGGTGGTTTTTCTCTCTCAACCCTGACGTCTCACTCCACTCTCTCCTTGCTTGCCTGGTTTCTGAGATAAGTCAGATGCATTTCTTCTCTTTGCTCCTCTACAGGTAATGTGCTTTGTTCACTCTGGCCTCTTCCAGGATTTTTTCTTTATCTTTGATTTTCTGCAGTGAAAATGATATGCCCAGGTGTAGTTTTTCTGGCATTTGTCCTGATTCTCTGAGATTCCTGGATCTGTGGTTTAGTGTCTGACATTAATTTGGAGAAATCTGTCATTACCATTTCAAATATTTCTTCTTTCTTCTCCTTCTGGTATTCCCATTACACATTACACCTTTTGTAGATGTCCCACAGTTCTTGGATATTCTGTTCTGTGTGTGTGTGCACGCGTGTGTGTGTGCGTGTGTGTGTGTGGGGGTTTCTTTTCGCTTTTCGGATGTGGAGGTTTCTATTGAGATAAGCTTATGCTCAGAGATCCTTTCCTCTGCTGTGTCCAGTCCACAAATCCATCAAAGCCCATCAGTGGCATTCTTCATTTACGTCACTGTGCTTTGCTCTCTGCCACTTCATTTGTTTTTTTCTTAGAATTCCCATCTCCCTGCTTTCATCGCCCACCTGTTCCTGCATGCTGCCTACTTTATCCATTACATCACATTAATCAGAGTTGGTTCGATTTCCCGCCTGATAATTCCAGCATCCCTGTTGTCTCTGAGTCTGGTTGTGAAGCTTGCTCTGTCTCTTCAACGTGTGTTATTTGCCTCTTATTTCATTTTATTATTATTATTATCATTATTTTTGAGACGGAGTCCCGCTCTGTTGCCAGGGTGCAGTGCAGTGGTGCGATCTCGGCTCACCGCAACCTCCACCTCCCGGGTTCACGCCATTCTCCTGCCTCCGCCTCTGGAGTAGCTGGGATTACAGGCGCCCGCCACCACGCCCGGCTAATTTTGTTGTTGTTGCTTTTGTATTTTTAGTAGAGATGGGGTTTCGCCATGTTAGCCAGGCTAGTCTCGAACTCCTGACCTCGGGTGATCTGCCAGTTTCAGCCTCCCAAAGGGCTGGGGTTACAAGCTTGAGCCGCCGTGCCAGGCCCTATTTAGCTTTCAGTATGTCTTGTATCTTTTTCTTGACAGCGGCTCTGACTGGGTGAAGGCAACTGCTGTAGAGAGGCCATGAGTGTGTGGTGGGAAGGTCTATTCTGTAGTCTACAATCAGGCCTCAGAGTTTTGGTGAGCCTGTGCCCCTCAGCTGGACACTCACAAATGCTGAGTCTCAGTCCTCCCTCCCACCCCCACCTTAAGTGAGCCGGAAGCTGGCTAGAGCGGGCTGGCGTGGGGGTTTCCCTTGCCCCAGGTCAGTTAGGTGCTGATAAAGCCACAGTGGGATTAGGGGAGGCGACCTTGTTAGGAAGGGCAGAGTGCTGCAGCCTCTTTCAAAACGGTCCTTTTTCTTCTTTCCACTGCAGGAGGCACGAGGGGATTTTTCTCCATTATTCACTGTGAGAACTCGGGGAAGCTCCAGAAGGTGAGGGAGAGACTTGGTTCCTGTGGATCTTTAACTTGCCGGCTCTGAGCCTCCGGCACTTTGGTGATGACAGCTCAGGCTTCCCCGCCTCCGCACTGCTCCTGCAGAGGCTGCTGCCCAGGGCTTCTGCTCCGGTACCTTGCGAAGCTGCATTCTCCTGCCGGTTTCTCCAGTTTTGGGGACTGTGGTTTACTCTGAGACCTTATGGATCCAAGGAGACTTGCTTTTTCAGTTTGTTCAGCTTTTTACTTGTTAGGATGGAATAGCAATTTGCAAGCTTCTTCGACAGGAAGCTAGAAGTTCCACACTTTAATTTTATACATATAAATATATACATGTGTACATATATACATGTGTAGGGGTATTGTATATATACACATAAAATGATGACATGTATAATGATGATATGTATTACTGAGAACGTAAAATATAATTACATAGTGATAGCTGGACACAAAAGGAATTCACAACTCCCCAAAGAAAATACATCTGGATGACCTGCCTAGCAATTTCCCCATGAGATAGAGGAATGTCTCCGTATTTCATTCCCTGTTCCTGCCCTGAAACAATTTCAATCACTTGACAAATCATTATCATTCATTAATAATGTTTACTGAGTGCCCATATGTGAAAGAAATCCACTATACATTCCACAGATGCATTTCCTCTCCCCACGGGGTTTCCGTTTTAATGGGAACAATGTAGCATATATCTGTCTTCCCTTTATAGATTCTGTTTGGGTTTTTTGTTGTTGTTTCTTGTTCTCTCTCTCTCTCTGGTCCAGAGGAATAATTTCCTGGTTTTGTAAACTAAGCTGGATCATTTTCACTTCCATGAATCAGGGAATACTTTATGAAGGAAAAAGGATTTACAGAGGACTGGGGATAAGAGATGGAGGGAAGCTGAACAGAAGGCAAACGAAACTGGCTGAGCCTCTTCAGAACAGAGGACAATTCCTGATGGTGAGTCAGTCTGGATGGGGGAATGGGACACCTTAGATGGGGATCCAGAAAGAATCACTGGGGTCAGAAAGAGCATATGTCAAGAAGAGGTCCGACTGACGACAAGCAAATATTGCCCCAGTATTACCATTCCTGTGGCCCCATCTCAAAATTACCCTGTCAGTTTGATGGGATAAAATTCTCAGACCTCATTTCATACCACAGACACTGAATCTCTCTTCCACAGCTTAGGAAGTTCGAAGAAGTAGACTGTATGTGTGTCTTCCAAAGCTGTCTACCAGAGACGATCAAGGTGTTGGAGAACTTTGTCTTTCTTAATTGTTCTGGTAACTGCTGTGTACAACCAGGCTAAACACTCACTGATAAGAATTCTTTCCCTGCTGCCCCAGTACAACTTCTGGATTGTACACTAGTACAAGAGTCCTAACTCAGGAACTTGCCTACATGCAGAAACTGGCTGACCTGGGCTTTGGGTGTAGCAACCCTTCCTAAAAACATGAGTATCATCCAGCAGTCTAAACAATTTGATGGGTAGACCTTATATTGAATCACAAAGGTTTAGGAGTAGGAATTAGCTAGTCCAGTGGTTTTTTTAAAAAAATTTTTTAGCTGGGCGCAGTGGCTCAAGCCTATGTAATCCCAGCACTTTGGGAGGCCGAGATGGGCGGATCACGAGGTCAGGAGATCGAGACCATCCTGGCTAACACGGTGAAACCCCGTCTCTACTGAAAAATACAAAAAACTAGCCGGGCGAGGTGGCGGCGCCTGTAGTCCCAGCTACTTGGGAGGCTGAGGCAGGAGAATGGCGTAAACCCAGGAGGCGGAGCTTGCAGTGAGCTGAGATCCGGCCACTGCGCTCCAGCCTGGGCGAGAGAGCGAGACTCCGTCTCAAAAAAAAAAAAAAAAAAAAAAAAAAAAAAAAAAATTTTAAAGAAGTAGAACATAAATAAATAACATTTATGTAGTTGAAAATTGGGGAGGAAAAGGGATCTCCACTGGCCCCTAAGTAAGAACTGTCTCAAAGTTCTGTCTCAAAAACCACTTATGTAGCCCAATTCCTCAATTTTATTACTTTTTTGTCTGTTTTTATTTGTATTATTTATTTATTTATTTTTGAGATGGAATTTCACTCTCGTCACCCAGGCTGGAGTGCAGTGGCATCATCCCTGCTCACTGCAACCTCCACCTTCTGGGTTCAGGTGATTCTCGTGCCTCAGCCTCCTGAGTAGCTGGGATTATAGGTGCACGCCACACCATCCAGCTAATTTTTGTATTTTTAGTAGAGACAGGGTTTCGCCCTGTTGGCCAAGCTGGTCTTGAACTCCTGACCTCAGGTGATCCACCTACCTTGGCCTCCCAAAGTGCTGGGATTACAGGCATGAGCCACCGTGCCTGGCCTATTTTTATTTTTTTAAACAAGGTGTTGCCCTGTCACCCAGGCTGGAATGCAGGGGCAGTATGAGAACTCACTGCAGCCTTGAACTTCTGGCCTCAAGCAATCTTCCCACCTTGGTCTCCCAGTAGTGCTGGGGTTACAGGCATGAGCCACTGCACCCTGTGCAATCCCTCCATTCCTATAGGTGAGGAAATGGGTACACAAAGAAGTCAGGTAAATTACCCAGGGTTACGGGACTAGGGGTAAATCTGGTTCCTGATGTTTAATCCTGTGCTCTTTCCACTACAACACCCTGTCTCTGAGAATCAATTCTGAACCCATGAACTACACGTGGCGATCTTAAGCCACAAAAATTACTGACACAGTGTTTTCATTAAGGACTCCCCCTTCCCTGTCCATTTCCGGAGAATGAGAGGTTTCTACCACATTGACTCCAATTGGTAATTTTGAATTCCTTCTTGGCAGAAGTAATATAGATCAGATTCCATTAAACATATTGCTACAGTGAAAATTTATTTTTTAAAAAAATTCAAACCCAGCTTATGGTCTACAGACTTCTGTAAGATTTAATCAGCACCAGTTTAGTATTATACTGCAAAAGAATGTGGATGGTGTTTGGAATTTTACTATAAGTAGGTTTTGTGTATGTTGCATATATTGGCCTCATGTTGGTACCTTCAATAATTCCGACAGCAGTTGGTTTCCAAGTCCCTCACCATAAAAGTGGCTGCATATTATGAAATCCAACACTAGGATATCACTATCCCAGGATCCCAAGGAGTTTATCCCTATATCTCATTTAGTTATCTTCCAAGTAATCTGCTGTGATATGCAATTTGCTACCCTGGCACAGAGAGGAGGAAAAGAATCATTAGCCACCCTAAGCCTGGAGTTCTGAGGCTCCCCCAAGGTTCCCTAGGCTCCCCCAAGGCCTCAATGTGGCCTTTCTAGGAGGTGGCTCTGTGAGTCCAGCTTCATCACCAAGGAATCTTGGGTTATTTATGAGATCAGAACCCTTATGAATGTAATTCTGTTCAAGACAATTTAAACGAATGAAACAGGCATGATGGTGCACGCCTGTGGTCCCAGCTACTTGGCATGCTGCGGAGGGAGGATCTCTGGAGCCCAGGAGTTTAAGGCTGCAGTGAGCCACAGTGGTGCCACTGCACTCCAGCCTGGCAACACAGCAAGACCCTGCCTCTAACATTTTTTTTTAATTTAAAAAAAGAAGGGAAGATAAGTGAGAATTTGAAAGAAATGATAGACATATTTGAAAGCTGCAGGGGCAGGGTGGAAGCAGCCACAGAGGACACGGCGGGGCGTCAGCTTGTGGGACTGGAAGTTCCATGCGAGCACCTAGAGCGAGGTCTCTCATACTCATTCCCACACCACTGAGACTGGCCTTTCAGGAAGGACCGATTGAGGAAGCAACAGCCATGAAAAGGAGCCCACAAAGAACGAGGAAACAGTCTACATGGAGTATAAACTCAAGGCCAGCATCCAAGTAAAACATCAAATTGGAAAGAAGAAAAACAGAAACATTTCAGATGGCGAAGCTGAAACTCAGTCTCTGGGATGTGGTGACTTCGATCTTCCTCTCATGCCTGACAGTGGAGTCAGAGCCCTGTCATTTTTAGAGGCTGGGTCCCTGGCACGCAACGCCTCTGGTATAAAAGAACCCACTCACTGCGCAAATGGTCTGGGCAGGGGACTAGGTGTGTGGGGCCAACTCACATCCCTGACTCCGGTTTCTCAGCCATTAGCTCATATCTGAAACCTGGTATTAGAACAGTTCATGCCGGGACACTCTTTGAACTCTGTTTGCCCTAGTCCTGGCATTGCTGCCCTACAAAGGGAGGAGAATTTTAACAGCATTAAAAAAAAAAAAACAAAAAAAAAAAAAACAAAAAAACAACAAGGGAAAGAGGATGAAATACTTGTAAAGCTTTTGATAGTATTGAGTCACACACATATAAGCATGCAAGTGGTAAGAGTACTGAATGTTCCAGAGCATACACAATACAAGTTGCAGTAGAACTACCTTTTATATTACCTCACGGAGCAGCAAGGCTACGTTGGAGCTGAGAACAAAACTGAGGCTTCTAAACATTTGGGGCTTTTGAATACCTCTCCCCACACATTGTTTTGAAGTGACCCCCAGCTTTCTGAAGAGCACGGAGGGTGGAGCATGGGCATCGTGCAGCACTGCAGAAAGAGCAGTGGGCTTTAGAGCTCACTTACACTGATTGTTTTCTGCATGACATAGAGCAGACGACCTAGCCTCTGGTCCTGTTTCCTCTTATTTATTTATTTATTTATTTATTTATTTATTTATTTATTTATTTTTTGAGACGGAGTCTCACTCTGTCACCTAGCCTGGAGTGCAGTGGCGTAATCTTGGCTCACTGCAACCTGCACCTACCAGGTTCAAGCAATTCTCCTGCCTCAGCCTCCAGGGTAGCTGGAATTATAGGTGCATGCTACCGCACCCGGCTAATTTTTCTGTTTTTAGTAGAGACGGGCTTTCACCCTGTTGGCCAGGCTAGTCTTAAACTCCTGCACTTCAGGTGATCCACCCGCCTCGGCCTCCCCAAGTGCTGGGATTACAGGTGTGACCGTGCCCGGCCCTGTTTCCTCGTCTTTGAAATGAGAATATGAAAGCCTACTTCACAGGGCTGTAGTTGGAATAAACGAAATGAGATGATGTCTGTCAAGCTTCTACTGTAGGGCCTGGCATATAGCAGATCCTTCGTTCATTTGATCAATTTTAAGCACCTTACTACATGCCAGGCACTGTGCAAGGTGCCGGAAATAAAAATTAGTATGAACAGACTTGGCATCTGTCTTCTGGGAGCATGCAGTGTAGCCACCATTGTGTCACTAATAGTGGCACTTACTGCGAATGGCCTGGCTTGACTGAGGTGCACAGGTGGTACTTACATAGGTCACAAAGATGAGCAAAATACAGGCACTGCTTCTGAACTGCTCACATCTGACTGAAAAGCTAGGACATAACCACATAACTGGATGGCTCTGCCACCAATTAAGTGATCTTGGGAACATTATTTAACAATTTTGGACCTCAGTTTCCCCATAAGTAAAACGAGGAGGTTGGACTGGATTCATGGTTCCCAAACTTGGCTGAGTATCACAATTGCCTGGGGAAGCTTTTAAAAGTACATATTCCAGGGACCCACCCCAGACCTGCTCATCAGAATCTATAAGTGGAGGGCTCAGTGATCTGTAGTAATTTTTTAAATGTTCTCAAGTGATCCAACACAGATATTTTGGTCTTAGTCCATATGTAAGGTCCCTTTTAACAAAAGAGTTCTGGGGTAAATTACTATTATCCAAAGCCGAAGCAAAGATTACGAGGCAAACATCTCGGGGGAGGCAGCCGCACTGAAGCGAAACGTGAGCTGGGCCTTGGATGAGGGCTGGAACCGGAACTTGAGGGGACAGAGAAAGGGAAGAGTATGGAGAACTGAAGCCAAACATTTGGTGGAGGACAGACTGCTTGAATGGGAATTATGGGATCTCAGGCTGGCAAGGTAAATCAAGACAAACTCCCTTAGTTATTCCATCCATCCATCTGTCTGTCCGTCTGCCCATCCATTCATTCATGTAAATGATCGTCCATCCAGGCAGTGAGGAATGCCTGGCAGTGTGAAATGTGTACTATCCTAGGCCCTGAGGGTGGAAAGATAAAGACATAGTCCCGGCTGACCCAGCAGGGCTACAGACACCCAGGCAGTGACAGAAGCTAATGGTGCTAAAAGAAGTACAGGGCAGGCCAGGCACGGTGGCTCATGCCTTTAATCCCAGCACTTTGGGAGGCCGAGGTGGGTGGTTCACGAGGTCAGGAGTTCAAGCCCAGCCTGGCCAACATGGTGAAACCCTGTTTCTACTAAAAATACAAAAATCTGCTGTGTGTGGTGGTGCCCGCCTGTAATCCCAGCTACTCGGGAGGCTGAGGCAGAATTGCTTAAACCCGGGAGGCGGAGCTTGCAGTGAGCCAAGATCACACCACTGCACTCCAGCCTGGGTGACAAGAGCGAAACTCCGTTTCGGAGCAAAAAAAAAAAAAAAAAAAAAAAGTGCTGGGCAAAGGCAGCCCAGAGGACTAACTGTGCCCAGAAAAGACAGACATCTGAAAGCAAAGGAGAGATAACTGGGTGTTACAGGTTCCACTGTGTCGCCCCAAAATGATATATTGATGTCCTAACTTCCAGTTCCTCTGAAAATGCCCTTAGAGGATATCTGAACACAGAGACAGATATGCGCTGTCTTTTTGAAGACAGTGCGAAGACACAGAGAGGCCACATGAAGGCTGGGGACTGAGTGACGTTCTGCAGTCTAGGAATGCCAAAGACGGCCAGCAAATCACCAGATGTGGGGAAAGAGGCCTGGAGCAGCTTCTCCTCACAGCCTCAGAAGGAACCAATCCTGCCAACACCTTCATCTTGGACTTGGGGCCTCCAGAACTGTGAGAAAGTACATTGCTGTTGTTTGAAGCCCTCCAGCTTGGTGGTACTTTGTTTCCGCAGCTCTAGGAAACCATACGTACAGCAGACGCAAAAGGAGAGCTGTGGGAGACTGCATATTGTAGGCTTGGCAGGTGATTTTTGAATTGTTGGGTTAGCCAGCTAATTAAGCAGCTAGCACACAGCAAGAGCTCAATAAACACTTGGTGAGTGACGAATGGGAGCCTGGGGAGAAGGAGTAAAGATGGGTTCCCAGGGAGAATGCTGGGATGTGGAGGAAATGCAGTCCCAGTCTCAGGCACGTTGAATCTCTCCAGAGAGAGAGATCTAGAGGCAGCTGGAGCACAGCCATGAAGCTTGGGAGCCAGAGATGAAGTTTTGGGAATCATCCATATAGAGATAATAGATTAGATGCAGTTAAACATTATATAGAAAAAAGAAAAGAGCGCTACAGGCAGACACACTGTAATTTGAGGTCTCAGAAAAGGATGGAGAAAAAGTAGAGGAAAGAGACAAGTCCAGCATCACAGAAGACAGGAGAGGAGATTTCAGGGAGGAGGACCCAGCTACAAGAAAACAGAAAAGGAAGACCTGTCTCAAGTGATCGGTTTTCCATGTCACAACTGCTGTGTTGTTTTGTTTAACCTAAATCCATGACAATTCCTGAATGATTTCCAACACAGCAGCTTTTGAATTTCTTAAATTCAAGAAAGATTTTGGAGGAAAAGATGAAGACGTTAGTATTTTAATCCTGAGTGTTTCAATAGTAATCTCAGCCTAAGGAGCTCAAAGACTGTGGGATCAGGCAAACAATCTAGGAGTGAATATTATGTCCCTAATAAAAAGGCTTGGCTGGGTGCAGTGGCTCACGCCTGTGATCCCAGCCTTAGGGAGGCCAAGGCGGGCGGATCACGAGGTCAGAAGATCAAGACCATCCTGGCTAACATGGTGAAACCTCATCTCTACTAAAAATACAAAAAAATTAGCCGGGCATGGTGGCGGGCGCCTGCAGTCCCAGCTACTTGGGAGGCTGAGGCAGGAGAATGGCGTGAACCCGGGAGGCAGAGCGTGCAGTGAGCCAAGATTGCGCCACTGCACTCCAGCCTGGGTGACAGAGCGAGACTCTGTCTTAAAAAAAAAAAAAGGCTTAGAGAAGTAAAAATTCGTGACTGGTTTTAGGTAGAAGATCAGGTTCTAGTGAAGAGTTCTAATTCTTGGGCAAATATTCAAATCAGAGTACCAGCCATTTATTCATTTAACACAGTATTGACCACCTGGCACGGAGCTAGAAGCACAAAGATGAATAAACCCGCCAAGGAGCTTACAGTTTAATGGGGAAGACAGAGACATTATCGGGTACTTAAAAAATACGTTGAAGACCTTAGCTAAAGAAACTTTAGAAATCAATAATATGGAGGTTCCCCCAAAACTAAACATACTCTGCTCCTCTGTGTTCACAAGATCAGCATCAAGTAAAGATTAATCTCGAGTCGTGTTGTTTTCCTTGTTGGGTTTTGGACTTACTTGCAACTCCTTTCTTCTTATTTCTCCCTTTTGGAATGGGAACATCTATCCTATACATGTCCCACCATTGTATTGTGGAAGCACATTCACTTGTTTGATTTCACGGGTTCACAGCTGGAGAGCAGTTTGCCTCAGGATGAAGCAAACCTTTGAGTCTCATCTGTGTCTGATTTAGATCCTGGTCTTTGGAGTTTTGAGTTGGTGCTGGAAGAAGTTGAGACTTTTGGCCGGGCGCGGTGGCTCACGCCTGTAATCCCAACACTTTGGGAGGCCAAGGCGGGTGGATCACCTGAGGTCGGGAGTTCGAGACCAGCCTGACTAACCCGGAGAAACCCTGTCTCTACTAAATATACAAAATTAACCAGGCGTGGTGGTGCATGCCTGTCATCCCAGCTACTTGGGAGGCTGAGGCAGGAGAATCACTTGAACCTGGGAGGCGGAGGTTGCGGTGAGCCGAGATGGCGCCATTGCACTCCAGCCTGGGCAACAAGAGTGAAACGCCGTCTCAAA
>NW_016804048.1:3283213-3301825 GCF_001698545.2 Rhinopithecus bieti
AAAAAAAAAAAAAAAAAAAAAAAACCTCCTCTGAGATGGTTTCAGTTATTTAAATGTTTGAGAGCCAGGTGCTCCTGGCCTGGGTGAGGGACTGCCAGAAAACCACTGGGCAGCTGGAGGCCATATGGGAACTGCACCCCTGCAGCTGCATGGCCCTGTCCACCTCCTGGCACTTCTCCTTCTAGGCCTTCCTTCCACCCTTTCTTCTGCCTGATCGCTGGTCTCCCTTGCTCCTCTGCCCCACCTGGCTTCTCTGCTCTGCCCAGGATGGGATCTCTCCCACCATCTTTGTTCCTGTATTCCCTGCCACACCTCTATTGACTGTCCACTCTACCTTCACCTGGAAGGGTTTTTCCCTCTCTTGCTTGCCAGTCCAGGGGTTTCCTCCGAGTCCTTTTCAAATGCCATTTGTCTCTGAAAGGCTTCCACGAACCTCCCACACGGGTAGCTCTCCTGCAGCATCTGCTGGCCAGTCAGCCTCACCAGGGAGGGCTCGTTCATTGAACGAAATTTGCCCACACCTGCTCCGGGCCGAGCCCTTCATGAGGGCAGGGCCATGGGCACAGTAGTAAATGGAAGGGGGTTTCTGCCCTCAAAGATGGGGGCCCACTGAGGAGGACAAACTAAAACCACATAGTTAAAGGAATGCACTAGGCTTCGTATCAGAATTTTTGTGTAGAGGTGTCTTTGGGAGCTCTCAGGAGAAAGCAGTATGCTTGGAGAGGTTGGGAGGTGTGAATCTTTCGTAAATGTGGTCGTCCCCCAGGCTCGGAGCTGCAAAAGGGTGCTGCCGACAGCAGCAAGGCATCGGCATCACGAGGACCACAAGTGTGGCTCTTTGGGTGTCATGCTCGGGAAGACGGCAGGCGGCTCTGACCGGCCGTGATGCTGGGCTCATCCAGGAGAGAGGTGGGAAATGGAATTGAATCAGAAGGGCCTGGAACTCCGTGCTCAGGAGTGAGAGTCCGGCCTCCTCCTGGGGCCCCAGTGCGCTGCTCAGTGCTCCCTAGTAAAAGGGGTGTCACTGGCTGTGGTCTCACCGGATTGCGTGTCTAATTCTTATTTCTCATTTGGGAAAGTTCAGAGCAGTTTTCCCTTGGCGTCAGTTCACAGCAGAGCCAAAACTGTTGCTAAAGGCATGGTTAAAGATTCACAAACATCACAGCAAGTGGCACTGTCACAATGGCTCCTGTTGGAGCCACAGACCAGTCCCCAGACCCTATCTAAGATGAGCAACCTCAGTGACTGACGTCAGACGCTCAGGGTGTGCGAATGTGCTCATCCACTAAACATGGCAGAGGATAGATCGATGGTACGCTCTGACGAAGGGTTCCACAGTCAAATAAGCATGGGATACACTCCCTCCTGCCCCTGAGGGAGTCGCACGGCATATGAACACATTAATGTTCTGTGGTTTTAACAAATGTGTTTAATTTGATGGAAACCAGCATTTCTCAGACTTACTTGATCATACAACCTTTTTTTCCTCCAAGTGCCTATTAACCTCTCAGGAAGAACAGATGTTGGGAAGCGCTGGATTAGATGATTTCCAGCCGGCCTTTCAGCCATTAAAATCTACTGCTTTATGGCTTGAGTATAAGTCACTGGGCTGGAACTTGAGTAACCAAAACATAATTGGGTTTTAGATATACTAACATTTATTCCGAGTAGGCTTCAAAACTGGAAACGGGCATGACTTTACAAAGGGGATGTGATAATGACGAACGGTCCAAGGGAGGCTGGAGGGCCACGAATGGGAGAAGAACACAGAAAGCAGGAGAAAGAAAAGGCCTGAGAGGAAGGCAGACCGGTCGGAAGATTCGGATTGGAGGAAGAAAAGGATCTAGTTAAGTTACGAAAGTCTGGAAAGCATGAGACAGCTTCACAGAAATTCTCTGGGCACCGAGAAAGGCTGAGATAGGGATCAGGAGGCCACAAGGAGAACGGCCTCTACTTCACGGCAGAGGAAACCTGTTCCCTTGGGGGCCACTGGAATGGAGGGAAGAACCATGGCAGAGCACGATGCGCAAGCCAGGACGGCCTAGCGGGAAAGCACACTCACACGCAAGGAGACAGGGACCCGATAACTGGGGGGTGAAAAGGATGGAGAGAGGAAGGGCTAATAAGCACCTCAGCCCCCATGAAGAGCAAGGGGCTGGCTACCTGTCTTCTACCCACACAGCACGAGTAATTCCAGGCTAACTCCGTCACCTGACTCTCAATCCCGTCCCCTCTTGCAGCTGCTGGAACCTTGCCCCATGGATCACCCTCCTATCTCACACATCTTAGGCCTTTGCCAACCTGCCTTCATGTTTCCTTTGACACTGCTCCTCCCTCCGATTACTGCCCAATTTCTATTCTTTGTCAAACTTCTTGAAAGAAGTTCCAGTGCCACATTTATAACTGCTTGGATAGACTAGCCACCTCAAAGTCAGCAGCTCCAAAAGTAGCTCTATCCACCCTCCCCTCCATCCAGCCCCTAACTTAGTTATGTACACAACTGCTACAGCTATGTGCTGCCAGTCAGCCAGACTCAAAGTCACAGCCACCTCCCACGTCTACTTCAGTGACAAGTCTGACATCTTCCTCTGAAATAATCTTCTACCTCTGTGACTCTCTGCTGTCTCACTGCACCGCCCTGACCCCAATTACGGTGGTCTTCTGAATGTTCTCTAAGGCTGGGAGGGCAAATCCTCATCTTCATACGCGTGCCCCACCTCTTCCTCACCTGGAGACCAACTGGAGGACGAGTGATGGGGCAATGGAGTTCTTTCCCGTGGATGATCTCACAATCCTCTCGAACAAAGTGTACATTCCTGGGAGGCCACCACCAGTCAGCTAAAGTGGGCATTCAAGATACACACATTTCATCCCAGCTAATGACTCCAAAGTCCAAATAGGAATCTCAATGCTGGCAGCCAAGCCATAGTCATGACACAGTTGTTACCGTCTCCAAATAGCAGAACTTGGTCCCAGTTGTCCTGTTCCTGTCCCTCCAACTGAGTAATGTGCTTTGGTGGTATATACACGCTGAGTTTAATTGCCATGTCACCAAAAAGATGGCAGCATGACTCAGCATTGAAACACAGTTTCAGCTGTACACAGAAAGGCATGAATTTACATTTTCTATTGGTGAATCAAATGTTTTCATTGAAGAAGTGACCAAAATTCCAAACTCCTGACCTCAAGAGATCCACCCGCCTCAGCCTACCAAAGTGCTGGGATTACAGGCGTGAAACACCGTGCCTGGCCTGCTTCCCTTTTAAATATAAGTTCCAGTTTCTGATAATGTCTTTGCTCATGAATAAGAGGATATGCTGTTAGAAGCCAGGTCACATCTTGAATGCTTTGCTGCTTAGACATTTCTTCTGCCAAATACCCTAAATCATCTCTCTCAAGTTCAAAGTTCCACAGATCCCTAGAGAAGGGGCACAATGCTGCCAGTCTCTTTGCTAAAGCACAGCAAGAGTGACCTTTACTCCAGTACCCAACGAATTCCTCATCTCCATCTGAGAACACTTCAGCCTGGACTTCATTGTTCATATCACTATCAGCATTTTGGTCACAATCATTCAACAAGTCTCTAGGAAGTTCCGAACTTTCCCTCATCTTCCTATCTTCTTCTGAGCCCTTCAAACTATTCCAACCTCTACCCGTTACCCAGTTCCAAAGTTGCTTCCACATTTTCAGGTATCTGTATAGCAATACCCCATTCCTGGTACCAATTTTCTGTATTTGTTCTCACACTGGTATAAAGACATACCTGAGACTGGGTAATTTACAAAGAGGTTTAATTGGCTCACAGTTCTGCAGGCTGTACAGGCTTCTGCTTCTCTTGGAAGTCCTCAGGAAACTTACAATCATGGCAGAAGGCAAAGGGGAAGCAAGTACATCTTCACGTGGCCAAGAGGAGAGAGGGTGGGGAGGTGCCACGCATTTTCAGACAATCAGATCTTATGAGAACTCTATCATGAGACAACACTAGGGCGTTGGTGCTAAACCATTAGAAACCACCCCTATTGATCTAATCACCTCCCACCAGGTCCTACCTCCAACATTGGGAATTACAATTCAGTGTGAGATATGGGTGGGGACGCAGAGCCAAACCATATCACAGGCCAAACAATATGTCTGGAGGGAAGAGAAATGGACAAGTCTCCCAGAACAGATGAAAGAAAGTGCAGAGCAGGAGAGGCTGGCATGACTAACTCAAGTGTTTGAAAGTACTCTTTTAAAGGCATTATTTTATAGGGAATTGGCACTGTTTTTCTTTCTTTGTGATATGGAAAATAAAAGTAAAGTATAGACTAAAGGCATCTTAGAGTCAATGAACTTAGTTCATGTTGTCTTTAGCATTGTAGTAACTTTTACACAGAGTCTCTAGGCCAAAAGAAATACCCAGTAGTCTCACTTATTAAGCAGGGAAATACAAACAACTTAGTAAGTACTTATGTCCCAATAACATAAGTCCTGCCATCTGAAAAGACGATACACATCAATTGAAAGAAAAACATTCTTATTCCACTCTTTTTTTTTTTGTGAGACGGAGTCTCGCCCTGTCTCCCAGGCTGGAGTGCAGTGGCCGGATCTCAGCTCACTGCAAGCTCCGCCTCCCGGGTTCACGCCATTCTCCTGCCTCAGCCTCCGGAGTAGCTGGGACTACAGGCGCCCGCCACCACGCCCAGCTAGTTTTTTGTATTTTTTAGTAGAGACGGGGTTTCACCGTGTTAGCCAGGATGGTCTCGATCTCCTGACCTTGTGATCCGCCCACCTCGGCCTCCCAAAGTGCTGGGATTACAGGCTTGAGCCACCGCGCCCGGCCTCTTATTCCACTCTTAAGCAACTTCATAATAACCCTTTGAGGTGAATTTTCATAGCCCCTTTAAGGATGAGGAAGTTGAAACTCAGAGAAGTTCAGCAACCTTCCCAGGGTCTTCGAGCTCCCAAATGGTTCTGCCGTGTAATATAGTACTGTGTGTAATTTAAAATTTCCTCTTAGAATACAAACTCTTGAAAGGCAAAGACTGTGCCTCAGTCATGTTACAGAATCTTGCCACAAAATAAAGAGTAAGAAAATCTTTCTTGGATTAAATCCTGTCTACCAAAAGCACCCTTCTTCTTATGGCACCTTTTGCATTTTTAGTAGCTAACTTGGTGCCTGCCACATTGAAGAGGATAGTGAGAAAAAGGTAAAAGGAAGTGGAAAGAAGAATGACTGTAGTACCCTGGATAGAGGTGGCTAACAGTCACCCCAGTGGTGATCCCTCCTTGCTAGCAGCAAGCACAGCCGGAAAAGCCTTAAACTCACGAGCCACTCCTGGGCTGCTTGGCCTCCTCACATCCCCGCCCGCGGCGCCCCAGCCAGCTCTGCAGCACCAGCATGAACAGAAGGACATGAGTCCTCGGCCCCCCATGCACGAACACCCTCACGGTAAAACCACATCAGTGTGACTGCCAAGGAGTTAACCACGTGGACGCTAAAGCAAGGTGCACCAGAGGACAGAGGGCGGACGGCAGAGGCTCAGAGCCAACGTCGGACACCCGAGTCTCCTCTCCGCAGCAGTGTTCAGGGTCTCTGTGAGGGAGACTGGAGAAATTACTGGTTTGTGGAAACAAAAGTTTCCATCACAACTAGAACCACGAAAGCACCGTTGCCATAGGACCCTGACAAGGCGACGCATTGCTGAGCGGCACCAGCTGCATTTCAGGAGACCGATTTGACTTCTGCTGTAATCACCAAACACAGCACAAGCTCTATCTTACACACTAAGCTGTGGCATGGGTGTGAGCCACACAGCTCAGTTATCTGTCCTAAAAAGGGCTTTTATTTCTCCTCTGAAGAAAGATCGCCTCTGAAGAAAGTGCAGAGGACGGTGGAGGGCAAACAGTTCTCCACAGGAATTCATTTAATTCACTTCACCTCACGTACCCTCCTCCATCCTGAACCTGAGGTCTGGATGTGTGTGTAATACGGGGGGGGAGGGGGACGCTGACAGAAAATGTGTCCCCAGGGACACAGCCAAGGAGACAATCCGTAAGGATTAACTGGATCTACCATGCCGAAACACTGACAAGCCCCTGCAGTTCTGAAATGACAGCAAGTGAAGAACACAGGATTCACAGACCTCCTGAGACCACAGAAGCCATCCAGTGGAAGTTACATGTGACAGAATGCGCAGTCAACAGGACGGGACAGAAACAACCTGGGGGCCGCACAGCCCGTCCGTTTGGAGACCTTGCGAAAGCCCCGAAGCGGGGCGCTCCCTTGTCCTCCTCCGAGGCCTGCTGCTTCCCCGGCTGCCCGTCCCAGTAGGGGCTGTCAGGGCGGGCGACCCGGTGGAAAATAAACCTAGCAGCAGCTCCACGATGCTTCAGGTTTGTGGGAACGGGTGCAGCGTCCAAGGCACTCTCATGTGTATCCCTTCACTTGATCTCACAGCACCTCAGTGAAACGGCAGAGCACACATGAGCCCCCAAAAGAAACTGCTACTCACAAAAGCCACGTGTGAGCCTCAGGTCAGACCACTGGATCTCAAATCCAGATCTCCTCAAGTCAGGACCTGTCTACCTCATCTTTAATCCAAGCTCAAAGCATTTTTACCACGACGCCAGTGGGCAAATGGCAGGAGAAAGCGATGTGCTCGAGTCATGCACACACACAAAGCATTATCATCTTATTACCCGCTCTTGCAAACTGCTTCCCGTAGACTCCAAGGTTCCCATAGACTCCAAGGTTGCTGGCTGATTGAAAGGGCTGCCAGGGCTGGGTGTGGCTCACTCCTGTAATCTCAGCACTTTGGGAGGCCGAGGTGGGCGGATCATGAGGTCAGGAGATTGAGACCATCCTGGCTAACAAGATGAAACCCTGTCTCTACTAAAAATACAAGAAATTAGCTGGGCGTGGTGGCGGGCGCCTGTAGTCCCAGCTACTTGGGAGGCTGAGGCAGGAGAATTTCTTGAATCTGGGAGGGTCGCACCACTGTGCTCCAGCCTGGGTGACACAGCGAGACTCCATCTCAAAAAAATAAAAATAAAAAAAAAGGGGGCAGCCGTACATGGAGATGGAGCCCTTACTCACCACCGACAGGTGTGCCGTTGAAATGTGACTCCTAGAAATGCATTTCAGGGTGTTTAACAAGATAGTAATGTTCAATTAGAGGTTTGTATTATCCCTGATTAGCTCCAATTGTTTTATGAGGTATCATGAAATACAAAACTAAATTAATTTCCATTCTTCTTTATTTATTTATAAGACAGCTTTGCTCTGTCACCGAGGCTGGAGTACAGTGACACAATCGTAGCTCCCTGCAGCCTCGACCTCCTGGCTTCAAGCAATCCTCTTGCCTCAGCCTCTGAAAGTGCTGGAATTGCATGTGTGAACCACTGCACCCGGTTAATTTTTTTTTTTTTAACTTTCTTGTGGAGATGAGGTCTTGCTAATCACATTTCCTTAAAAGACACACACCATGTAGTATTTTGGGAGCAGGGACAGCAGAGCTGTCACAGCACAGAATGATAAATACTTCCATTCCAAAAAGTTTGCTTTTATTTTTGGAGGACTTTCACTTCCCCTGACACTTCTAAAATTGTGAAAAAACACTATGGGTATAAACTCAAATTGCCATGGAATTTGAATATCCCTAAAATCCCTGAGGTCTAATCAGTAGGTGTCTCACTTACTCAGTGCTCAGATTCAACAAGCCGATTGTCAGACGGGGCTTTACTACCCAAGTCATCTGTCCCAAAGGAAAGTCCTTAGGTGTGTGAGCTCCTGAAACCCCAGTGTATCAGTTAGTGATGATTTATAGTATTTTCTACTTATTTTTTATTTATTTATTTTTTTGAGACAGAGTCTCGCTCTGTCGCCCAGGCTGGAGTGCAGTGGTGCGATCTCAGCTCACTGCAAGCTCTGCCTCCCGTGTTCATGCCATTCTCCTGCCTCAGCCTCCTGAGTAGCTGGGACTACAGGTGCCCACCACGACGCCTGGCTAATTTTTTTGTATTTTTAGTAGAGACGGGGTTTCACCATAGCCAGGATGGTCTCGATCTCTTGACCTCGTGATCTGTCCGCCTTGGCCTCCCAAAGTGCTGGGATTACAGGAGTAAGCCACCGTGCCCAGCCTGTATTTTCTACTTATTATATAAGGAAACAGTATTTAAAATGCCAAATATATGAAGATTTACATTTTGTCAATTTATCATGGCTTGACGAGATTGTCTAAAGATATTCAGGTGGGCTGGGAGCGGTGGCTCAAGCCTGTAATCCTAGCACTTTGGGAGGCCGAGACGGGTGGATCACAAGGTCAGGAGATCGAGACCATTCTGGCTAACAAGGTGAAACCCCGTCTCTACTAAAAATACGAAAAATTAGCTGGGCGAGGTGGTGGGCCCCTGTAGTCCCAGCTACTAGGGAGGCTGAGGCAGGAGACTGGCATGAACCCGGGGGGGGGGGCGGAGCTTGCAGTGAGCCGAGATCGCACCACTGCACTCCAGCCGGGCGACAAAGCGAGACTCTGTCTCAAAAAAAATTAAAATAAAAATAATAAAATATAAATAAAAATTAGCCAGGCATGGTGGTGTACACCTATAGTACCGGCTGCTCAGAAGGCTGAGAGGGGAGGATCGCTTGACATCAGGAGTTTTGAGGATGCAGTGAGCCATGACTGTACCAATGCACTACGGCCTGGGTGATCTGAGCAAGATTCTGCCTCAAAGAAAAAAAAGAAAAAAGAATGAATGAACCACTGATACCTGCAACAACCCAGATAAATCCCACAGATATTATGCTGAGCAAAAGAAGGCAAACACCAAAAAGCTGAAAAAAAGAAAAACCATAATTCTGGTATAAATCTATTCATGTAAAATTCTAGAACAGACGAAAGTCATCTCAAATGACACAAATCAAGTCAGTGGGTGCCTGAGTTGGGGTGGTGGTGGGCTGTGGCCATAGGGAAGGGAGACAAGGAGATTTCTGGGGAAGCAGAAATATCTTGATTGAGATGGTGTTGCATGGGTGTGTATATTCATCCAAATTTATTGACCTGTACATGTACAATGTGTGAATTTTATTGTATGTAAGTTATACTTCAATAGAGTTGATTAAGAAGAAAAACCAGTAGTGTACCTCCACCATTCAGCTGTGGCGACACAGGGCAGGCAGTGGAGAAATACAGACAAGGCAGAGTGTGTGAAGCTAATGAATTTCACACAGTGCATGGAGCTAATGAATTTCACACTGTAAGACTTTCCCTAGCCCTCAACTGTGAAAATAGGTTCATGGTAACTTCTCAGAAGTCTATGCCATACTGAACGAGAGAGATCAGTAGGACACCACCTCCCCACAGCACATTTTTTGAGGGCAGGTCTCCTAGGCTTTTTTTTTTTTTTTTTTGAGACATACTCCTGCTCTGTTGTCCAGGCTGGAGTGCAATAGCATGATCTCAGCTCACTGCAACCTCCACCTCCTGGGTTCAAATAATTCTCCTGCCTCAGCCTCCTGAGTAGCTGGGATTACAGGTGCCTGCCACCATGCCTGGCTAATTTTTGTATTTTTAGTAGAGACGGGGTTTCCACCACGCCAGGCTGGTCTCAAACTCCTGACCTCAGGTGATCCACCCACCTCGGCCTCTCAAAGTTCTGGGATTACAAGCATGAGCCACCATGCCTGGCCAGGTCTCCTAGGCTTTTAAGCATAAAAGTGGGATGCTGCTTAAGACTTCACCACATGGAGTGGGTAACAGTGAACTTCAAGAATCTCATTTGAAAGGAAATATTTCAAAGCTGTCTGGTAAGGTTTCAACCAGGATTCCTGATTTGGTTACTGTATAACATGCTGTATGTGTTGAAAATCCAGTATTATTTAGGTCAGACTACTGTTGAATTGACATGTTTGTGTAGCTTATTTTTTTTTTTTTTTTTTTTTTTTTTTTTTTTTTTTTTTGACAGAGTTTCACTCTTTCTGCCCAGGCTGGAGTGCAATGGCACATCTCCGCTCACCGCAACCTCCGCCTCCCGGGTTCAAGTAATTCTCCTGCCTCAGCCTCCCAAGTAGCTGGGATTACAGGCGCCCGCCACCATGCCCGGCTAATTTTATGTATTTTTAGTAGAGACGGGGTTTCACCATGTTGGCCAGGATGGTTTCGATCTCTTGACCTCGTGATCCGCCCGCCTCGGCCTCCCAAAGTGCTGGAATTACAGGCGTGAGCCACCGCGCCCGGCCTCGTGTAGCTTATTAATGCCATGGTTTAGCATGAAAATAACACCACTCCATTCCTTCTTCCAAGACATAACCAAGTTTTTGATTCTGTCAGCAGAACCAGTCACTGGCAATTGCACAATAGCGTGTTTTGTGGTTGTTCAGAAGCATAATTAGAGCCAGCATTTTCTGGTGCTTTCTAAGTGCAAGGCCCTGCATGCATTTACAATGTAAGTGCTTTCTGTTCACTTCATTTCACCCTCACAACAGCCTTTTAAGATTTTAGCAGATGAGGAAACTGGGGTCAAGAAAGTTTGCCTAACTTGCTTCAAGGTCACCTCTGTGTGGTGGTCACACTGCCATGAGGTTTTGGAGCGAGGGTTGAGCCAGCACCTGTTGCACTGCAGAACTTAATTTTTTTTTTTTTTTTGAGACAGAGTCTTGCTCTGTCGCCAGGCTGGAGTGCAGTGGCGTGATCTCGGCTCACTGCAAGCTCTGCCTCCCAGGTTCAAGCGATTCTCCTGCCTCAGCCTCCTGAGTAGCTGGGACTACAGGCGCGCACTACCATGCCCGGCTAATTTTGTATTTTTGGTAGAGACGGGGTTTCACCATGTTAGCCAGAATGGTCTCGATTTCTTGACCTCCTGATCCGCCCGCCTCGGCCTCCCAAAGTGCTGGGATTACAGGGGTGAAACACCGCCCCGGGCCAGAGCTTGATTTTTTTAAAACACTGTACATAAGAGATTAGACTTACTCTTCATGATAAATATATTTGTGTTAATGTTAACAATATTTTACCCCATATTCTCCAATGCCAAGGCAGTGAAACAGGAAAGTATAAAATGAAAAAAGCTTGCATTCTATTTATAGGATGTAACTTTTTTGATCCTTTGGGATACTATTTCATCTCACCAGACAAGCTTCTATAATTTCAAAGTCTCTCTCCTAGAAAGAGACAAATAAGAAGGTCGGTGCCAGGTATGAATCAACGCTGAGTCACCTGGGGCTGTGTTTTGTCAGTGAATTTCAACAAGTCTTTGGGTCACAGTTTCCTTCTGTGTATCAGGCAGGAACAGCACTTTGTTGTTCTTACATTGGTTATAAAGCACTTTCCTACACACCATGTCGCTTGACCCTAACAATTCTATGAGATAGGAAGGGGTTACATTGTGATTCCATTTACCAATGAGAAGAGGGAGACTGCCAGTGACAAGTACATTTGCTCAAGATGCTCAGTAATGCAAGGGCAGAAATCCTGGACTGCTGATCCCCAGGTGGCCACAAGCAGCCCAGCAGGCTCAAGCATCAGGGTCCAGGGTCGACGGGACGTTCAGTTTTTGCCTGGAATTTCCTCTCTCAATTTCTTTTTTTTTTTTTTAGATGGAGTCTTGCTCTGTCGCCCACGCTGGAGTGCAGTGGCTGGATCTCAGCTCACTGCAAGCTCTGTCTTCCGGGTTCACACCATTCTCCTGCCTCAGCCTCCCGAGTAGCTGGGACTACAGGCACCCGCCACCTCGCCCAGCTAGTTTTTTTTTGTATTTTTTAGTAGAGACGGGGTTTCACCGTGTTAGCCGGGATGGTCTCGATCTCCTGACCTCGTGATCCGCCTGTCTCGGCCTCCCAAAGTGCTGGGATTACAGGCTTGAGCCACCACGCCCGGCCTTCCTCTCTCAATTTTAACATGGTTAATAGATGTTCAACTTGAAGGTGACAGGAAACAAATATTCTGTTTGGCAAAATACAAAAGTGCATTTCCAAGTGAACACCAAGGTAGGTGCCAGGAAATGACAACAGGCCACCTTAGTCAACGGTGATCGATTACCTTATTTCACCAAACCTAAGATGCTACTGATTCTAGAATGCACCATTATTTTGTACCACTAAGATAGAAAAGTACTTGTCATCAAACTGTCATACAATATTGATTCTGAGATGCATTCTGACCTCATATGTTGAAATGCATCTTAATATCAATGAAATGCGGTAATGCAAGGCTGGATTTCTTGAACTGGGGATGATAACCTGCTTAGAAGTCACTAGCTCATTAACTTGTCAGTATGACTGAGTAGCAGCAACGCTGAGTAGTGGGGTTATCAGTGAGGAGAGAGGAGCCCAGACAAGGAGGACATCACTCCTGCCATCCAGGAACCCACATCTTGGTTGGAAGGACTGTCTAGGAAAAGTTGGAGAGCCTGGAGCTGCAGAGCTCTCGACAGCTCTTTGGTAAAAGCAGCTGTCGTGTAAATGAATTCTCAGGTCTCCTTTGTCTCCTCAAATTGTCAACATAAACCAAATTATAAAACACTCAGTTCTTCTGCAAAAATTCTGACGAGGTATTTGAGAATCTAGGGGTCAATTTCTTGACACTTACTTTTTTTCAATGAAATGTTAAAGAGGGAGCTAACATTGACTAAGTACATGATATATGTCAGGCATTGCCCTAATTCACAAAATTATCACATTTCATTCTCAAAAATGACCTTAGGAGTTGGGCAGTATTATCTCTGTTTAAACAGTGAAGAAACTGGAGTTCAGAAAACCTAAATGGGCAAGGCAAGCCAGTCAGGCTTGAACAGCTGAGTTGGTTTAAACCCAAGTCCACCTGAGCCTCAAGGCCACGTACTTTCCACTGGACAGGACGGAAAGCATGGGCCTTGCAAAGACTTGTAAAAGCTTGAAAATCACTGCCAGACTAAACCAAGGAAGGCTGATACCCCAATTACACAGTAAATACCAAAACCTCTTCTGCCACGGGACACCTCTCTCAACTTGCGGACCTGTTTAATCAGCAGGGTGGCCGTTCATGGGTGAAGAGGGTAGCGTCATGGCACACTGCCAGCAGCGGGGGAGATGGCCTTGCGGGGGTGGGCCCGGGGACCAACAGCTAGTGAGACGGCTGCTGCCATAATTCACATTGGCTCCCCAACGGCCTGCCCTCGGCAGTAGCATGGAAATAGGACGTAAAACGGATAATAAATCCACAGGATTTAGGGGAGACAAAAACAAGGAAAGATTGTCAGGAAAAAACCAGCGCATTTTAGAACAGCAGTCACCTCCCAGGGTGACCCTGCTCCCTCCCACTCTCCCCAGGGGACATGTGGCAATGTCCAGAGACATTTTTGGTTGTCATCCTTCGGAGTGGGGTGCTACTGGCATCTTGTGGGTAGGCGCCAGGTATGTTCCCTCTTCAACAACGAATTACTACTGGGTCCAAAATATCCATAGTGTCGGGGCTGAGAAACCTGACTCTGGAACAACCTTAGGGAAACAAAAATGGTGAACACATTGCCCTTACCAAGCAGCTCATGAACCAAAAAGGCAAAGAAATCACAGAGAGAGACTGGCTCTGCATGGACTCCAAGTGCCCACCAGGAAACTGACCACGCACCTGTCCAGTCACCCCTGTGACCTACCACTGTGTGCACCTGATCCACGCCAGGCTGGAGAGGAGCTGGAGAGGAGGAGAACAGGCATGACGCTGGCCCTCAAGGTGTCACCGTGTGTCTGGAGGAGACAGGCATGTGCAGAAACACACACCTGGGCCCGTAAATACGCGTGTGCTCGTACACACAGGCAGAAAAACCGGAAAAGGAATGCACCAAAATCCCACCAATGATGACTCAAAATCATCATTTTCTTCGTGTTTTCAATGAAAATATGAACGAATTAAAAATTGAAAAAAAAGTCAGGCCGGGTGCGGTGGCTCACGCCTGTAATCCCAGCACTTTGGGAGGCCGAGACGGGTGGATCACGAAGTCAGGAGATCGAGACTATCCTGGCTAACACGGTGAAACCCCATCTCTACTAAAAAATACAAAAAACTAGCCGGGCGAGGTGGCGGGCGCCGTGGTCCCAGCTACTCAGGAGGCTGAGGCAGGAGAATGGCGTAAACCCGGGAGGCGGAGCTTGCAGTGAGCTGAGATCCGGCCACTGCATTCCAGGCTGGGCAACAGAGCAAGACTCCATCTCAAAAAATAAAAATAAAAATAAATAAAAAAATAAAAAAATAGAAAAAAAAGCCAATTTTTTCAGTGAACACGTTATACTTTTGTCAGTTCTGATAAAACAGGCACATCTCAGGGCCACATGTTCTCGCCAGTGGCCCCACTCTGTGGTGCGGCAAAGGAGGCCAAGATGGGGAGGGAGCAACGGAGCAGAGGAAGGATCAACGATTTTGTTTGTTCGTTTTCAGACAAGGTCTCCCTCTGTCACCCAGGCTGGAGTGCAGCAGTGCAATCATAGCTCACGGCAGCCTCAACCTCCCAGGTCAAGTGATGCTCCCACCTCAGCCTCCCAGATAGCTGGGACTCCAGGTGTGCGTCATCACACCTAGATACTTTTTAAAATTTTTTGTAGAGACGGGTGTCTTGTTATGTTGCTCAGGCTGGTCTCAAACTCCTGGCCTCAAGCCATCCCTCCCAAAGCGCTGGGATTACAGGAATGCGCCACCACGCCCAGCCTGTTCCCACTGTTAACACTCTTCCCTGCCAACAGGTGAAACCGCTGTCTTTCATCCACGTAAGTCTTTCAGCAAATGTTTACTCAACACCCACTGCATGTCAGGCACTGTCCCATGGACTCAAGATACAACAGTGGACAAGACATACAACAATCCCTGCCTTGCGGTGTTTCTATTTTAGCAAGGGGAAGCAGACAGAGGACCAGTAAGTGAAATATAAAACACCTGTATGTTCCATGGGCATAACAGAGAGAAATAAAGCAGAGAGAGGGCTAGAGAATGGTGAGAGGGTTATGATCTATATAGGAAAGTCACAGAAGCCCTTGCTAGGGTGAGGTCACAGAGGTAAGTGGAGGTTGGCTACCAAGGGCTTGTAAGCCAGTGTGGGAACTTGGCTTTGTCCCGCATGAGATGGAAGGCCACCGGAAAGTTCTGAAGAGAAAAGTGACAAGATCTGACATGTCACAACAGGACTGCTGCCCTAACTCACTCAGAAAGACCAATTAGGAGGCGCCGCCTAATGAGCCAGGATGAGCCGGGATAAGAAGGGTAGAGGAGGTGAGAAGTCATCAGAGGGGCTGGGAATGTTCTGAATTTGGATTTGGTAAGAATCACTGATGGGTTCGATGTCGGAAGGGAGAGAAGGGAAAAGTCAAGACTGACTCCAGGGTTTACAGCATGAGCAACAAGGAGGATGAGATGGAGAGGGCTGTGGGAAGGCAGGGACGACCTCACAGGCGCGTAATTCTGCAGAGAAGGTGCTGCGTCAGCAACACCGGTCTGGAGTTCAAGAGAGAGGAGCAGGCAAGACACAAAAACGCGAGGTTCCTAAGGGTAGAGACAGGACCGACAGCCATCAGTACAGCGGTCACGCGCCGCCTAGCGACAGGGAGGCCTCCTGAGAAGCGTGTCATTAGGCCATGTCATCACTGTGTGAGGTCAGAGTGAACCTACACAAACCTAGATGGTAGAGCCTATTACACATCCAAGTGAGATGCTCTAGCGGATTGCTCCTGGGCTGCAAACCTGCACAGCATGTGACTGTACTGAATACTCTAGGCAGCTGGAACACAGTGGTAAGTATTCATGTATCTAAACAAATATAAACACAGAAAAGGCACAGTGAAATATCTTATGCGACCACTGTGGTCTATGCAGTCCATCATGAACCGAAACATCTTTATGCAGTGTATAACTGTACATAGAGAAGATAAGAGGTCCAAAGAGATACAGAAAATCAGGTAAGCTGCTGCCAAGGAGCAAGAAGGGAAACTGGAAGAGTAAGATGCCCTGGAAGCCAAGTGAAGATCGTGCAGCAAAGGGGAGGCAATAGGCCAGGAGGCGTGGCTCACACCTGCAATCCCAGAGCTCCCACCTTCCCAGAGGCCACGGTGGGAGAGTCACTTGAAGTGGAGTTCAAGACCAGCCTGGACAACATAATGAGACCCTATCTCTACAAAAAATTTAAAAATTAGTTGGACATGGTCGTGCGTGCCTGTAGTCCCAGCTACTCAGGAGGCTGAGACAGGAGGATCACCTGAGCTTAGGAGTTGGAGGCTGCAGTGAACTATGATTGAGCCACCGCACTCCAGCCTGGGTGACAGAGCGATGCCTCTAAGATCAATGCACCTGCGCATGAAACTGGAGACCTTTTTCCTAATAGTTATCTTCTAATTATATTTAA
Source organism: Rhinopithecus bieti (assembly GCF_001698545.2). Lineage (NCBI taxonomy): Eukaryota > Metazoa > Chordata > Mammalia > Primates > Cercopithecidae > Rhinopithecus > Rhinopithecus bieti. Next base: position 3,299,552 of record NW_016804048.1, read on the forward strand.
TAAGACCTTAGTGAATACTGGTGCTGGGCAACCTGGAACTAAAGAGACGAGTTAGAGATGGTAACGACAGCCTGGAATGAGGGCCTAGAATTGTTTCCTTCGGCAACGACTAAGAGCCTGTGATGTGGGGCATTGGGTGTGGAGCACTCACGGAACCCCAATCCGGTTCATTTCACCACTTCTCAATCTGACCACACAGATGGGTGAAATAGATTCCACCCGTAATGGCAGCACCTGAGGTCCTAGCCTGAGCAAGGGTCGCCTCTGTGCCTCCTCCAGGTTCTACTGCTTGGCCTGGGCAGCTTCCTCTGGTTTCCTGTTCCCTCTGCATTTCTACTCTATACTGAAAACCACCTTCCATGTACAGCATCCCAAGTTGATCTTAGGCACAGGATACGGGAGATGGAAGACTTGAAAGGTTCTGGAATACTGCACACTTGCTACTTGCACATAGTAGAAGTTATGAGAACAATAGCTCCTAAAGTTCAGGAGCTATATATATTTTTTCTTTTTTTCAGTTTTAGAGACAAGGGTCTCACACTGTTGCTCAGGCTGGAGTCCAGTGGCACTATCGTAGCTCACTGCAGCCTCACACTCCAAGGCTCGAGTGATCCTCCCACTAGAAGAAACAGACAGGAACAGAGAACAGCTGGGGCCGCCAGCTACTCCCAACTCAGGGCCTTTGTGAGACACCGAAAGCTGAAGGGCGGGGAAGAGCCACGCCAACACAGAGGGGACCAGGAGCAGTCAGCAGAGGGAGCACAGACGCGAGGGCCCTGAAAGAGCATGGGTGTTCATACAACTTCAAGGAGGCCCCCTATCAGGAACTGGGTGGGAGAGGGCACCGTTCAAGACGAGGCTGCAGAGGCAGGGGAGGCAGGCTGTGGAGGGCTTGGTAGACCACGCTGCCAAGTCTGGGTTGTGTTTTAAGCTGCAGTGATGGTAAGGAGGGTATTCTAGGGAAGTGTGAAATCTCCCTATTGATGTCAGGAATGATACACAAAACTGGCAGGAAAGAGGACTCAATGTGCGCTGGCTCAGTACCTGACACCTCCATAAGAGATGCCATTTGCGGCGGCCGGGCGCAGTGGCTCAAACCTGTAATCCCAGCACTTTGGGAGGCCGAGACGGGCGGATCACGAGGTCAGGAGATCCAGACCATCCCGGCTAACATGGTGAAACCCCGTCTCTACTAAAAAATACAAAAAACTAGCTGGGCGTGGTGGCGGCGCCTGTAGTCCCAGCTACTTGGGAGGCTGAGGCAGGAGAATGGCGTAAACCCAGAAGGCAGAGCTTGCAGTGAGCTGAGATCCGGCCACTGCACTCCACCCTGGGCCACAGAGCAAGACTCTGTCTCAAAAAAAAAAAAAAGAGATGCCATTCGCTTAGAGAAGCTGGGAGATTGAGTAGGTGAGAGCAGGGCTTGGGGGGGACAGTTGTCCCTGGGCCCTCACAAGTTAAAGGACCTGACCCAACCCCCTAGGTCAGGCACTCACCCCCACGCTGGGAAAGGGCCTTGATCGGGAAAGCAGGTGGGTCCCATTACTCAGCTGGAGGCCCCCTGCCTGGCCAGGTGCACGCTCACTAACAACGGGTCCCTGACAGTACCCAGCCTGTTGCCGGGTGTTTGGATGTTTGGTAGGGCTGACTCTGAGTGCTCATAGATGAACCAGATGCCTTTAGGTGGAAACGCATTCGCAAGTCGGCCACAGGGGGTGCCCCTCCATTCCCTCTTGTGTTCTAAGCCCTCTCCTCTTCCCTCACTCAGTTCAGCCACCCACCTGGCTCCTGGGGCCCCCAGGTGGGAGGTCCTCAAACCTTTCCCTTCACAGGCAAACTGCTCTGTCTCACAGGGTAGGTGGCCCTGGCCTAGGGGAAAAGGAAGAGTCTCAAGCAGGGTCTCCCCTACCTCGTATTTAAAGCTATTTTTTTTTTTGAGATGGAGTCTTGCTCTGCTGTCCAGGCTGTAGTGCGGTGGCGAAATCTTGGCTCACTGCAACCCCTACCTCCTGGGTTCAGGAGATTCTCCTGCCTCAGCCTCCCGAGTAGCTGGGCCTACAGGTGCCTGCTACCACGCACGGCTAATTTTTTGTATTTTTAGTAGAGATGGGGTTTCACCACGTTGGTCAGGCTGGTCTTGAACTCCTGACCTCAAATGATCCTCAGCCTCCCAAAGTGTTGGGATTATAGGTGTGAGCCGCCGCGCCCAGCATAAAGTTGATTTTAGATATTACTTCACAGAGGTTACCTTTTTAAGAATAACAAAATACTGGG
>NW_016804048.1:3302398-3308108 GCF_001698545.2 Rhinopithecus bieti
AAAAAAAAAAAAAAACCAAAATGCAACAAGTTACGATTTTGGACGATTTCCAAATCCATGGAACATATCAGCATTTGCTTCGTTTAAACGACAGATGCCTCGGAGATGGGGTCAGCAGGACCCCTTCCTTTTCAGCCAGGGACTTGCTGGATTCTCAGCCGCGCAGGACCACGTCAGCACAGCTCTCCTTTCCCATCGACCTGCCTGCCTCTTCCTTCCCTTCGTGGCAGCTCACCCTGAGCATCTGTGCTCTCCCAGTCATTCCACAAACCTCTCTTCCTGTCGTGTAATGATCAGAATGATCCACAAACCTCTCTCCCTGTCGTGTAATGATCAAAATGACTCCTATGCCTGATGGGACACAGTCAATGTCAATGAGACGCATTTCCCTGGAGAAGGGCGACGCATGCCGACATAAATAGTGGGTGATGTTAGTGTCCCACATAAAGCCGCCTCCATCTTTCAAGGCAGAGCAAGTCCAGGGCAGGTGCCAAGGGGTTCTAGCGGCCATGTCAGCCAGCCCGCATCAATATCGCCATGAAAGCTGTTATGTCTAGAGCCCCACAAGGCTCCAGGCATGGTCCAGGTGCTTTATGTATGCTAGTCCCAGCCACCACATACCACATAGCAACTGTGTGAGATAGGTATAAAGTTACTGTTTCCAGTATACAAGTAAGAAAAACGAGACACAGAGAAGTCAGGTAACCTGCCCTGCCTCAGGTGACACAGCTGTGCTGGGGTTCGCATCCAGGAAGTCTGCCTCAAAAGCTCTCCTCGTCCCAGAGTATACCCTGCCAGCACAACTGAGGATGCCCCCTCTTCCCTCACTCACCAGCCCCTGCTCCCAAGGGTGATATTCTAGTTCTCAATTTATATACACAATCTCTTTAAAAGTTCAATTGCTTTGATTGCAGGTCTCATACCCCCCAAACAAGATTTCTAAGAAAATTCAGTAATTCTTTACTCAAAATTTCTCAGGAGAAACTTCTCAACAAATACGGGTGAAATCTATAACCTTAGGGAGGAGTCTATGACAGGCACTCAACTCTGCCCCAACCGCCCAGAGCAAGACAAGCCTCCTGTCATCTGGGGGGTACTCACCGGTAGGAGCAATGTGTGTGGGGCCACTGGCCTCTTGCCCATGTCCATCCACTGGTTAAGTTCAGAAAGTGTCACCAGCGCAGGCACGACACCAGCAAAAGCCCAGGAGCTCAGGGCTGCTCTGCGGCTGCACACCTTCGGTTCTGGGCCTGACCTCTCTAAGAGAAGCCAGACTGAGAGCAGCAAACAGCACGGCCACGAGCTGGCCTCAGAAAAGCTTTGTTACTTTACATCTTTCATAACATTATATTTTTTATGTTACAGTTTTTGCTTCCCAACAGGACTCAGAGCAAATCCAACAATTAATCATTTGCAGATAACTCTAAAGTGACCTTTGGGGGCTAAAGTGTGTAAACCAGGAACTTTTGAGTCCATTGCCTTTTCTGAGCCAAGGCCAGCTATCATTTCCCAGGCCTCAGGAAATCCACTGTATAAATTAGACAGGAGTAACCTTTTAGGAGTTAGCATTTCTGGGGACTGAGGCTACAGAGGAGAGGAGACTGTACACCCCTTTAAGAAAGGTTGGGGTACCTCCCCCCAGGAACGCAAGCACCAGCCCCAAAGTCACCCAAAGCTGGAGACAGAGGCTTGTCATAATCTCCCAGATACCAGCGAACCACAGAGGCCCCTGGCAGGCCCAAGTCCAAAGCCAGGAGCACAACCTGAGCCTCCAGCTTGACCACAAACCCTGCCTCTGAGACCACGACTGGTGAAACAGTAACTCTGTGAAAGCAGCAGGCCCAGAGCACCCACCCGCCCTCTGGTGGGGACACCCCAGGCCTGTCCACAGCTGAGGGATTCCCAAACCTGAAAGAGCTGAAGCTGTTCAGAGTGACAGGACGTTAGAGCTGGAAGGGGCCTCTGGGACCAAGTAACCCAATGCTCTCACTTTATAGAAAAGACAAGCAAGGCCGGGCAAGGTGGCTCGTGTCTATAATCCCAGAACTTTGGGAGGCTGAGGCAGGAGAATCACTTAAGCCCAGGAATTCAAGACCAGCCTGGGCAACACAGCAAAACCTGATTTATACAAAAAATTAAAAAAAAAAAAATTAGCCAAGTGTGATGGTGCATGCCTCCTACGGTCCCAGTCACCGGGGAGACTGAGGTGAGAGCATCACTTGAGCTCAGGAGGTTGAGGCTGCAGTGAGCCATTATCACACCACTGCACTCTAGCCTGAGCAACAGAGAAAGACTCTGTAAAAAAAAAAAAGGGGGGGGGAAGAAAAGAAAATATTACTGAGATCCACAGAGAAGCTACCGTGTGCACCCCCACCCACTCAAACACAATCCCCAGCAAAACCTCAAGAAAACACAGTGAGGCAAAGAACAGGACATCCAGGTGAGTTGGCTTCTTAGGGGAGTTGGAGGTTTGGGGTGCCAAAGACCTTCTCAGAGAACGTCCCTGTCCCTTTAAGGGCTGCACTGCTGCCAGTACCCTATGTGCTTACCCAAAGGGGATCCGAGAGCCTGGCAGCCAGGCTGGGCAATGATTACAGTCAGCACAGCCCCCTGAGGACCTTAAGTGACAGCCAGAGTCTAGGCTTCCTGAGATCTCCGCGCACAGTATCTGGAAGGGTTAGGGGAGAGCATCTTCCCCCAGTACCAAACCAGGTTCCAAATCAACCAGGAGGAAAGAGTTGGGAAGAAAGCCACATGGGTGGAGAAGCAGTGGGGAGAGAGACCAACTTTAGAAAGTCTAGAAGAGGATTCATGCAGCACAAAAAGACCAAACTGCAACCACAGGGGCGAAGAAGTCAGGAAATGCTGCCGCAGCAGCCAGCCCAGTGGCGAGACCGCAAGCCAGTGGGTCAAACTGGGATGGAGGGGGCGGAGGTTTAAATTTAGCCAGGTAAACAGAGCCGCGCCAGGGGGTGGAGAGGGCCTGGTAGGGGCTGTGCAGTCACCTGCTCCACAGAGTTGGGGGATTTCTCGCTGAAGGGAACAGTCCAGTCAGAACTGCACCAAACAGTTCCCATTTTCCGGGTTCCTCCAGCATGCTGCTTCGGGGAGTGCACAGGCTGCACCCCAGCGATGGACAGAAGGTTAGTTTTACTTTAAAGGGTGGCTCAGATTTAAAATGAGCATGTCTTTTCATCTATATGGCAATATCGATGCACAATTCCTCTGCTGGATGTTTCTGGACTCCTAGATACGGTGAAGACACTCAACAGAAACCAGCCAAGGCTGCCCTTAACTGGAGCTCCGACATGCTCTCATTGCCCCCGGGGTTTTACATCTATGGCTGTTGTGTGTCTTCAGAGACCTGATGGAGTTACCAAACAACCAGGAACTACCACCAGGACCAAACACTCTGAGGACTGCATTCGGGAGTGGCACTGGAGCAAAGGTGGGCTCTGAAGACCTGCTTAGAAGATTGAGGAGATAAATGGCAGGCGGTTTGAAAAGGAGCCAGAGAGAAGCAGCAGCTCTCACAGACGCGAGAGCTTTTGTGAACTGACTGGTTTCTATTTCAGAGAAGACAACGACTATCACTTCATGTGAAAACTTTCCTCCATGGTAGAGAAGCCAGGCTGTGACAATCCAGAAACCAGCAGAACTGTCCTAGAATTAAAAATTAGAACAGACCAGCCTAGTCCTCTGCCTTTCTTGATTTTGAAGAAGAGCAAAAAATCTTTCAGCTGCCACTAGAGTCAGAGGGTGAAATACACAAGGGAAGAAGAATCCCAGATTTTTTCCTTTTGCAGCATTTGGCTCCCAGCAATTTTGGCGATATCCCTTTAACTTATGCTTTTTGGACAGAAGAACATTTAGAAAGGGTGGTTTCAAGTCAGTAAGAAACCCCTGGTGATATTACAATCACCAAATGAACTAAAGAGGGGACTGGTTTCAGACACCCTGGAGAAACACAGAGACACACACCCTCACTCACCTATTCATATTCAAATAGATATGATATCAGAGCCTGGGAAAGTACGAAATCCATCGGTGGAAAAAGACCAGCAAGCTCCTCCGAGCCTGGCTCCTGCTCCCCTGGCAGGCAGACCCCACAGAGCGCCGCTCGCCCTTGGCCTGACTGTCTTTAAGAAGAGAAAGAAAGGGAAGGGGAGATGTCTCTTCCCGCTGCCCTTGGGTACTGACCCATCCACTGTCGCTTTAGGTTCCTTTACTTCCTTCACCTCCTGCCCTGTGGCCCGCGCCACCTGCACCTGTTAGTAAAAAGCCCTGGCTGTAACTGTGACCCTTCCCTTGGACTGCTGGACTTGTCATCGCCATGAAGACTCCAGCTCCATCACTCCTCTCACAAGGGTGCCTAAGAGTCTCTTTCAGCACCGCCGTCCTTCCAAGGAGACACACCTCCTCCTTCTTGCTATTTATAACCACAAATCTTGTGTGTCCAAGAGAGAACAGACACTATTTTGAGACGGAGGAAAACCACCCTTCAGTCTTTCACCTCTAATAGGTCGGTGTGTTTGCCAGGACCTGTGTGTGAGCCTAGGCAGGTCCTAGGCAGGGGTGTGGGTGCAAGCTCCAAGTCTGGCGTCCACTCCTCTGTGTCTGAGATGGGGAGTCCTGCCTTTGATAAGTGAATTCTGCCGGTTAATCGGACGGCAGGAGAGGCTGGGTGCAGGAAAGGGTCCTTAGGCTCTCTGAGGGCGTGCCCGCTGCTGCCTGGGCTCTCTGTTGCCTTAGGGGCCAGCCACAGGAGGGGGCTCCCTAAGCGCCCCCCCCCCCCCCGTGTGCTTGGATGAGTGCTGGTGGCTGGCTAGCAGCTGACCCTGCCCTGCTGAGCCAGGGTTTGCGGCTCCACACTGACGGCAATGGGCACAGACGTCCCATCACAGCTCTGGTGAATGGGCACATTCTGGGGCCCCTGGAGCAGCGTGGGGGATTGATTCCGTGATCCCTAGCCTTTCTCCTGCAGGTACCAGGCGGAACCTCTGCCCAGGGCAGTAGCAACTGGAAGCTGTTGCCAACGTGGCCAGGTGGCAAAAGCAGTGAAGAAGGGCCCGGGGAAAGTGGAGAGGGACACCCGACACACACACCCCCTCAGCTGAGTAACCAACCCAGGGCCGGAGCCACCTCAGTTTCCCTGCCTGTAAAACAGAGCCAGTCAGGCTCCCCGCAAACCGAATTGCCTCTCCCAGCGATCTGCAGCATGCAACTATCCCGGAGTTTGGCTCTGACTGGCGCGCTGGCCACATGTCCACCGAGGCTCCAGGAAGGTGGAGCAGGAGGTCACGTCCCGCCTCTCCCACGGCGGGGACGTGGAGCGCTGGAGCAAGCGGAGAAACACAAAGCTGAGCGGCACTCGGGCTCTACCTGCCCGGTCCAGGCAGAAATGCAGGCACCAACTCGCTTCTGGCGGGTAAAGTAATCCAGATGTGGTCCTCGAGCTGGGCTGCTCGATGCCGGCGCAGACCTCGGCGGAGGGTCCAGGCTGGGCCCGACCAAACCCGGGAGAGTGAGCGCGAAGCTCAGAGGCCCACCCCCCGCCCCTCTCGGACAGCCGCGGGCAGTGCCCGGCCCCGCCTGCGCTGCCGCCCCCGGAGCCTACCTGCCCGCGCCCAGGCCCGGCGGTCCCCAGCTTTGTTCGCCGCCCCAGCCCGGGGCGACTCCCTTCCCCCCACCTGACCCCGCCGTCGCCGCC
>NW_016804048.1:3309037-3329397 GCF_001698545.2 Rhinopithecus bieti
TGAAAAACCCAGTCTCTTACATTCTGAAAAACCCAGTCTCTTCCTGAAAAACCCAGTCTCTTACATTCTGAAAAACCCAGTCTCTTCCTGAAAAACCCAGTCTCTTACATTCTGAAAAACCCAGTCTCTTCCTGAAAAACCCAGTCTCTTACATTCTGAAAAACCCAGTCTCTTCCTGAAAAACCCAGTCTCTTACATTCTGAAAAACCCAGTCTCTTCCTGAAAAACCCAGTCTCTTACATTCTGAAAAACCCAGTCTCTTCCTGAAAAACCCAGTCTCTTACATTCTGAAAAACCCAGTCTCTTCCTGAAAAACCCAGTCTCTTACATTCTGAAAAACCCAGTCTCTTCCTGAAAAACCCAGTCTCTTACATTCTGAAAAACCCAGTCTCTTCCTGAAAAACCCAGTCTCTTACATTCTGAAAAACCCAGTCTCTTCCTGAAAAACCCAGTCTCTTACATTCTGAAAAACCCAGTCTCTTCCTGAAAAACCCAGTCTCTTACATTCTGAAAAACCCAGTCTCTTCCTGAGTAGGATGTCACCCTGCTAAAGAAATTGCCTTCGAATGCAGTACAGTGAGGGAAGGGAAATACAATAGTAGTCATCAAAGACTTCGCCTTTTTAAAATTGGTAACCAAACAAGGCGACGCCTCCCCCTTTCAGTGGGGGAAGGGGCAGCAGGGAGGGTCAGAAAATGGATGGAACCAGGAACCCACCACATTGGCCAGGCAATAAGGAGCTATTGTCCTCTGGATTTTACAATAGGAGGGTAAGAGCTGTTGTAGCAAATACACCACTAATTAGAGGGCAAGGCTTCTTTGGAACTGTGTGGGCCGGAGGTGCACTGGGACCTTTCTCACCTCGGAGTGAATGAATGGGGTTTATGAGACCAGGTTCAGCAACCATAAATGAATGGCCTATAATTGTTGTGGGGAGCCTGCCTGTGCTGGAAGGAAGCTAGTTCAAGGCTTTATCTTAGGGACAGATGGGACAAGGAGAGTTGGCCTAAAGCAAGTAAAAAAGCTTTGAATCCATTTTGCCAAATCACAAACAGGCTCAGTTTCTCTCTTCCTCAGAATAAAACATCAGTTCTGGTGTTACGGTCTTTTTTTTCTTTTTCTTTTTCTTTTGAGACGGAGTTTTGCTCTTGTTGACCAGGCTGGACTGCAGTGGCACAATCTCGGCTCACTGCAACCTCCTTCTCCTGGGTTCAAGCGATTCTCGTGCCTCAACCTCCCGAGTAGCTGAGATTGCAGGTGTGCACCACCATGCCCAGCTAATTTTGTATTTTTAGTAGAGACAGGGTTTCACCGTGTTGGTCAGGCTGGTCTCGAACTCATGACCCCAAGCAATTCACCTGCCTCGGCCTCCCAAAGTGCTGGGATTACAGATGTGGGCCACCGTGCCTGGCCATGGTGTTAGGGTCTTTGCGGGAGGTCAAGGGAAAGTCTTGTCCCCAGACGCTGATTACTCCAGAATGCAACATGGGAGAAACCAAAGATTCACTTCATTTGTTGAGCCCTAAACACCCAGAGATGAATGAGACCAGTTCCACCCTCAGGAAGTTTACAGTCTGAAGAATGAGGTGTGGAGAGGCCAACCTTTGATTTGAAGCCTAGAACAAGAAACAAGGGACGACTTTGCTTGGCCCCAAGCTGACAGTCTAGGATGAGAGCAACTGACAGACGACAGCAACCCCAGCTGAATGCTCTGCGAGTCCCCCACCTCCCACCATCTCTGTCCAAGATGAGTCAAAACTTGTGGCACCGGGAGGGAAGCTGCAGTGCCCCCAGGAAAGGAGCTTGTGGCTGAGTAGCTGGGAAAACATTTGAATCGGGAGACAGCAGAGACGTGGGCCAGATTCCCCAAGGGAAGTGGTGAGCACCCCATAGCTTGAGTCACTGGACTGCTGTGGCATCTACCTCCAGCTCTGAAGGAGGCACTGATGGGAACGCAGACAAATCTCACCCATGTGTTGTCTGTGACTGTTGGGTGGGGTCTCTTGCCTTCTCTTCCAAATAAAGCACATCCCAATTTGGCATTTGTGATTAAAAAGAAAGGATGCAAGAAAGTAAGGAAGAGAGAGAAGAAAAAAAGAGAAGAGAAAGAAAGAATATTTGGCCTCATGCAAATGCGTAACGATCACTGCTCTTTTTATTCAGGACGCTGCTTCCCGCTCCTGGTCCTGCCCTCCCAGGCCCCAATCCACACTCAGAGGTCCCTTCCCAGCAGGAAAGTCTAAGGAAAACCCTATCAGAACTAGTCAGAGAGGAGGCTGAGACTCGTCCGTGTGCTTAGATCTCAGTGGCTTTCCTGCCAGGCACATCTAGGGCTGAGCACTGGTCCTCAGCCATGATCTTTGGTTGACTGCTCCATGTTACCACCCCCAGTGCCGGGGGAGGAACTTCAGGAACACTGCTGTTCGGCCGCTTCTGGGTTCAGGAGGAGAGCACCCCTGTTGCAGGGCATCCCTCTACTCCATCCCAGTCTGCTTCTCTGGCACCTTTCAAAGGTGTTCTTTAAGAGGCACAGAAAATTTCTTGGGGGAACTGATGAGCCTTCAAAGCCCAGAACAAGACCAAGAGGCAAAGCTAATAATAACCTTTTATCCCGACGGCTATTTCACAGGTATTTGACCGCATTGCCTGTGGTATTGTGTTATTCAGTGTTCAGTTTCTGCTTGTTATCTGGACGTAACATAGAAGTCAGTTTGGCTAAGAAAGAGGGCTTTTTAAAAACTGGTAGCATCTGACCCAAATATCCAGACACTATCCATAGATTACCACCACAGACTCACAGTAGCCAAGACAATTTGGGACAGCTGGATTGGGGGAATTCCTTTTTTTTTTTTTTTTTTTTTGAGATGGAGTCTCCCTCTGTCGCCTGGGCTGGAGTGCAGTGGCATGATCTCGGCTCACTGCAAGCTCCGCCTCCCGGGTTCAAGCCATTCTCCTGCCTCAGCCTCCCAAGTAGCTGGGACTACAGGCGCCCGCCACCTCGCCCGGCTAATTTTTTGTATTTTAGTAGAGACGGGGTTGCACCGTGTTAGCCAGGATGGTCTCGATCTCTTGACCTCGTGATCCGCCCGCCTGGGCCTCCCAAAGTGCTGGGATTTTAGGCATGAGCCACTGTGCCCAGCCAATTGGGGAAATTATAAGTGCTGAAGGCAGCAGGGCTGATAAGAAGGAAACTGCTATCATGAGTTCTAATCTGGCTCTGCAGTGGATCCCTAGAGGGAAAAGATCATACCAGGATGTCAGCAGCATAAAGGAATTTTTATAAAAGCAGGAGACAGTTCTTAACACCTCATATGTGCATAGAGCTTACCAGTTTAAAAACTGCTTTTCTTTTCCTCCCACCTCAGCCTCCTGAGTAGCTGGGACTACAGGTGAATGCCACCACACCCAACTAATTTTTATATTTTTTTGTAGAGATGGGGTTTTGCCATGTTACCCAGGCTGGTCTTGAACTCCTGGGCTCAAGCAATCCTCTGGCCTTGGCCTCCCAAAGTGCTGGAATTCCCGGTGTGCACCACTGTGCCTGGCCGATATGGTTTGGCCGTGCCCCAACCAAGTCTCATCTTGAATTCCCACATATTGTGGGAGGGACCAGGTGAGAGGTAATTAAATAATGGGGGCAGATCTTTCCCGTGCTGTTCTCTTGATAGTAAGTCTCATGAGATCTGATGGTTATTACAAGGGGAAGTTTTCCCACACAAGCTCTGTTTTTGCCTGCTGCCAACCACAAAATATGTGACTTTGCTCCTCCGTGCCTTCTGCCATGATTGCAAGGCCTCCCTAGCCATGTGGAATCGTAAGTCCAATTAAACCTCTTTCTTTTGTAAATTGCCCAGTCTCAGGTGTGTCTTTATCAGCAGCGTGAAAACAGACTAATACAGTGGCCCTCTCGTTGTATCTTAATGGAGATTCATCAGAATGGTGACAGCCTTACTCATCTCACTTGGACGGCTCTCCTCTAACCACCTCTCCCCAAAAGAGAAGTTAGTGCCCCTCCAGGGAGAAGACGGCATGGCTGCTGCGCAGGGCGCCAGGTCAGTCCTCACAGGTGAAATTCAGACTCACCACCTGTGTGATCTTGAGCAAGACACTGATTTCTCTAAGCCTCAGGTTTTCTCATCTAAAAGATAGCGGTGGTAAGATCACCTACTTAAGGCGATGTGAGAAGTCAGAGAATACACATAAAGAATCCAAGTACTGCGCACGCCTGTAATCGCAGCACTTTGGGAGGCTGAGGCGGGCAGATCGCTTGAACTCAGGAGTTCCAGAACAGCCTGGGCAACATGGCAAAACCCTGACTCTACAAAAATACAAAAATTAGCTGGGTGTTTTGGCGTGCACCTGTAGTCCCAGCTGCTCAGGAGGCTGAGCCAAGCGGATCACCTGAGCTTGGGAGGTTGAGGCTGCGGTGAGCTGTGATTATACACCACTGTACTCCAGCAGCCTGGGTGACAGAGTGAGACCCTGTCTATTTCTTGCACATAGTATATATTCAATAAGTAGTAACGATTGTATTATTATGATGAAGTAGACATGACCTCACTTTCTGTCATCCACTCTAATGGAATGCTCTATCCTTGAACTCCTGGATTTTAATCCCTATTTTTTTCTCCCAAGACAGGGTCCTAAATTGTCTCTTTAATGAATTTCTGCTTTACTAATACCTAGAATGAAGCAGTTGAAGGTGTCACTGAAAACTGGCAAAATCTGGAGGCTCTAGTCAACTGCAATGGGAAGAGTTTCATCATTTCATCAGTACCACTCGTCAGGGTCCCATAAAAAGAAAATGGGGGCCAGGTGCGGTGGCTCACACCTGTAATTCCAGCACTTTGAGAAACTGAGGTGGGAGGATTGCTTGAGGCCAGAGGTTTGAGACCAGCCTGGGCAACAAAGTGAGACCCCCCCCCAACCCCGCATCTCTTAAAAACAATCAAACAAACAAAAGAATGGCGAGCAAACGGGAAAAACTAATGAATGTGATCCCGTTAATGAACTACTCAAATGCTTGACAAAATCAAGGCACTCTTTGGAATTATGTTTGACAAGAAATACCATTTTCCCTTTGGAGACTCTAACATCCCCATATGCCTCCTCTTTTTCCCTCATCTCAGCTTTGACTGAAGCCCTTTAATGCTTTCTATACTGAGGGACATTTCAGAGGAAACGGAGACAGGGTCCCTGCCCCCAAGGAGCTTTGCTTTTATGGTGGGGCCAGGACATAAGCAAATGGAGACGAAATGAACATCAGATGCCCAGGCCACAGGCCTCTGGTGCCAGAGCCCCCGGCGGCTCAAGGCCATCAGGACTAAGGGTGGTGGCCAAGCTTCTCCTTCCCTCTCTCTTACTCAGGAGCTGGTTTCCCCCGGGGAAGGTCGCTCACCTTCTTGGATCTTCACCTGTAAAGAGCTTGGGTCTAAATACTCCCCAAGAGTAAGCAAATCTATGATGGAGCCAAAGGGGAGATGGAGAAAGATGGAGGTTTGAGAGGAAGACAGTGAATCTGACGCCAAGACACTTACTTTTAAGGGTCAAGGGGGTATTCAAATGTTGACAGCAAGAAACGGGGACGTAAGGAGCGTTAGAGGTCAGGGTGGCTGGAGGTGCAGTTTCAAGAAGTGAGCCGATAAATACAAAGGCCAGAGGGCAAGGCGAGAGAGATGGCCGGGTGGGCAACCTGTGTAGACAGGACCTACAAGTTTAGGAAGAGGAGAGGGCAGACTGGAGGGTGCAGGAGGGGTCCTCGGGTCGAGTGATGTGTGCTCCACAATAAGGGAGCCACAATAAGACACGCACAAAGGCAGAGGCAAAGCCAGGAGCACTGGCCGTTCCATTGGTAGAGGGGGCTGGCAGCAAGGAAGAGAGGAAGCCAGGAACTCAGCAGGGGGTGGCATTCCAGAGCGGGGGCAGCGCTTCTTCCTTCCTCTCCAGAGACTGTGAGGACGACAGAAAACGCAGATACCAAAGGAGAGGCCCGCAAGGAAAGGGAGAAAGGATGGCCACAGTGCTCCCACAAGGACACTAAAGTGGCCTCTCCAGCTGTCAGGGGAGGCTGACCACTCCAAAGTGGCTGCCCTGTGTGGGAGGCACACCTGTGCCAGGCGACCAGAGGGTGTCTCAAAGTTGTTCACTCACAAACAGCTCCTTGAGGGGCTTCCTAGGGCACTGAGGGTTGAGTCCCTGGTTTATCAGAATCTCCTGGAAAAGGACGTTTAAAATCCAGTTTCCAAGGCTGTGTCTCTGGTCTGTGACTTCTAAGGCTCCACAGGTCATTCTGATCCTCAACTCAGCCAAGGATCCCAAAGGCCCAGCATCCAGTGAGGTTTGCGGGATGGGAGAGGCTTGCGGGATGGGAGAGGCTTGCGGGATGGGAGAGGCTTGCGGGATGGGAGAGGTTTGTGGGATGGGAGAGGTTTGCGGGATGGGAGAGGCTTGCTAACAGGTACAGGGTAGCCCAGAAGAGTTGTGGCACCCCCCGCCCCAGGTCCAGGAAACACATCACTAGGTTCCCTGGGGCCACACTGCAGCAGAGGGTGGCAGAGAGGCGGGCAAGAACTGGAGTCTGCGAGGTCTTTCACCATCCTGGCTTCTTCCTACTTGGTCTTGCTAGAGACCAGGTGTGCTCAGCCTGAGCTGAGACTGGGTCCTGGGTTCCGCCATTGTGTTACCTTTTGCTAAATGGTACTAACAGGGATGACAAAGGAAACCCACAGGTAATCCAGACGTCTCAAGGAAGTAATGGTTTGTCTCCTGACCTATGATTATTATCAAAAGCATTTATAGGCCGGGCGCTGTGGCTCAGGCCTATAACCCCAGCACTGTGGGAGGTCGAGGCCGGCGGATCACCTGAGGTCAGGAGTTGGAGACCAGCCTGGCCAACATGGTGAAACCCTGTCTCTACTAAAAATACAAAATTAGCCGGGTGTGGTGGCGCACACCTGTAATCCCAGCTACTCGGGAGGCTGAGGCAGGAGAATCACTTGAACCCGGGAGGCGGAGGTTGTGGTGAGCTGAGATCACATCATTGTACTCCAGCCTGGGCAACAAGAGTGAAACTCTGTCTCGGAAAAAAAAAAGAAAAAAAAAAAGCATTTATAAACGATTGAATTCCACCCTATGAGCTGTGATGCTTTGCTAGAATGTCTTATCTGAAGCACTTGTTTGGCTTCAGAAAAAATGGATTATTTCACCAGAGACAAACAGTAATAAGTGAAAATGCATCATTGTAATGGACAGTTGTTTAACAATTGAAGTTTTTAAATATTCAAACGTTAAGCTGAAAGCATTTAGCCTGGCACTCTTCCTCTCTCACTGATGCTTTTCTCTCTATGTATTTATGCAGTCAGCCCTCCCTATTCGTGATCCCGTGTTCACAGAGTCAACCAACCTCAGATTGACAATATTTTTATTTTTTAATTTATTTTTTTGAGACACAGTCTCGCTGTGTTGCCCAGGCTGGAGTGCAGTGGCACGATCTTTGCTTACTGCAGCCTCCGCCTCCTGGGTTCAAGTGATTCTCTTGCCTCAGCCTCACAAGTAACTGGGACTATAGGCACACACCGCGACGCCTGGCTAATTTTTTGTATTTTTAGCAGAGATGGGGTTTCACCGTGTTGCCCAGGCTGGTCTCTAACTCCTGAGCTGAGGCAATCTGCCTGCCTCAGCCTCCCAAAGTGCTGGGATTGCAGGCATGAGCCACCTTGCCCAGCCTAATTTTTGTATTTTTTCAGTAGAGACGGGATTTCACCATGTTGACCAGGCTGGTCGCGAACTCCTGAGCTCAAGTGATCCACCTGCCTTGGCCTCCCAAAGTGCTGGGATTATAGGCATGAGCCACTGCATCCAGCCAGAAAATGTTTTTTAAAAATAAAAAATAATACTGCAACAATAAAAAATAATATAAACAAAAAGCAATGCAGTATAACAACTACTTATATCACATTTACATTGTATTGGGTATTATAAGTAATCGAGAGATGATTTAAAGTATTTGGGAGGATGTGCATAGGTTATATGCAAATACTATCCCATTTTATATCAGGAACTTGAGCATTCATAGAATTTGATAGATTCTGATATCATCAGGGTCCTGGAACCAGTCCCCCAGTGGGTATCCCGAGACAACTGTACAGGCATCTGGGTCCTAACATGTAACTAACATTAGCATCCTTTGTCAATTGTTGAGGTTCCTAAGCATGTTGGTCAGTAAAATGACTCATAGAAAATAGCAGTCACTGCCAGGCTTGGTGGCTCACGCCTGTAATCCCAGCACTTTGGGAGGCCGACGTGGGTGGATCATGAGGTCAAGAGATTGAGACCATCCTGACCAACATGGTGAAACCTCATCTCTACTAAAAATACAAAAAAAAAAAAAGAAAGAAAGAAAAAAAATTAGCCAGGCATGGTGGTGCACGCCTGTAGTCCCAGCTACTCTGGAGGCTGAGGCAGGAGAATCGCTCAAACCCAGGAGGTGGAGGTTGCAGTGAGCTGAGATCATGCCACTGCACTCCAGCCTGGTGACAGAACGAGACTCCGTCACAAAAAAAAAAAAAAGGCAGTCAGTTTTAATGCTAATTAGACCCTAACATTCCTCCATTCCTAGAAGTCTTCTCCGAGACTTCATGCATTGGCCATACTAAAGAAGGTGAGGGCCAGGCATGGTGGCTCACGCTTATAGTCCCAGCTACTTAGGAGGCTGAGGCAGGAGGATCACTTAAGCCTGGGAGATGAAGGCTGCAGTGAGCTATGATCGTGCCACTGCACTGTAGCCAGGTGACAAAGCGAGACTCTATCTCTAAAAAGAATTAATAAATAAATAGAGAGGATGATATAGACAAAGGTGATTACCGAAGAGATGGAAATTATATCCAGTGATTTTTTAAATTTCATGTTTCAAATTATGAGCCTTGAACGCCTTTGTGTTCTCACAGAAGAATGAACAGATAAATATCATAGGTTTTTGTAGGCTTAGAAAGATATTCGAGGTGCTGATTTTCGTGCCCCAAACCTAAGTCCATAGGAGAGAAACAGATAAGGAGAGAACAGGGCAAGAGGGAACTAGCCTGGGAGAGAGAAGCACCATCTAGTCACTTTGTCCTCATGCAAAATGCTGACGATCTCTTGTAGACCCATACTCGTATGTCCCCCTCCCCTCAGCCTGGAGTGCAGTGGCATGATCTCGGCTCACTTCAACCTCTGTCTCCTGGGTTCACGTGATTCTCGTGCCTCAGCCTCTCAAGTCGCTGGGATTACAAATGTGCACCACCACACCTGGCTAATTTTTTGTTTTTAGTAGAGACCGGGTTTCACTACGTTTTGCCATGTTGGCTAGGCTTGTCTCAAACTCTTGGCCTCAACTGATCTGCCTGCCTCAGACTCCCAAAGTGTTGGAATTACAGATGTGAGCCACTGCGCCCAGGCCCTCTTCCCCCACTTTTAATTTTCCTTTTGCCTTTCTTGTAGCTTGATAACATGACCTCTATCCCCACCTGCTTGTTTTATTCTTGGGCTGACATTTGTGGTGCTCTTTAAGCTGGAATTTCTGGAAGCAGAAAGCTACAAGATCCACAGCAAAAGCTACAAAATGCAGTGGTGGAATTTCAGGCACCAGGGCATCTGCATGGAGGAGACATTCCAGGGCTCCAGAGTGGGTGGGGAAGCTGCAGAGAGCCTTCCAATACCTTCAGACCCTACCACCCAGGCAGCAGCCTACCCAGAGTCCACTCCCTTGGGCGACTCCGCTTAGGGCTCCCCCATCATCTAGCTGGTGGCAGGCAGCCAGGAGCTACTGGCCTTCTTTAATTTAAATGTACATCCGGGTTTGCAGTAAGTTACAGGGACAAGGGTCTCCAGGATCGACCAGGGAAGGCCCTGCCCAGGTAACCAAGCCCATGTCAAGCAATCTACAGTCCTCAGGCTTCTTCCGCCATGGGTGGGGTTTTGATTGTGTTTTAAAGATGCCTTCATTGTAACAATTAAAGGATCAGAATAAATCTGGCCACAATCAGTACTTTAAAACCTTCTTCCCTTGCACTTAGAGAACGCTTGGCATGGCCCTGCTTGCCACGGTGACTGACAACAATGACCCAGACAGACAGAGGACACTCACTCGCTACACATACTGAGCACATAAATATTTACTTAGGTACAAGCAATGGCCTGAGTGCCTTTTATGCGGTAGGGAGAGAGGAATGAATCATGCAGGTTGGCAGCTGGAACAAGACAGGGAGAGGAAGGGGAGTCTCTTCTCTGGGGAGCAGCTGTCTAGGAGCTGCCAGAAATAGGAGAGGGAGGACTGGAGCTGGGGGAACTTGAACGTGGAGAACCCTGAGAGGATGAGAGAGAGGACGACCGGTGGGCAGCCCTGGGATGACCCAACCTCTGCCTGGGAGGAGCCTCAGGCTGCTGCCTGCCAGCCAGTGCCAAGGGCTGGAGGGGCCCCAGCAGAGTCTCACTACTGTTTGGAACAAAGAGTAGTAGAATCTCAGCCCTGCTCCCAGAGGGTGGAGGACAGGAGGCAGGGAAGAGTACACCTGGTGAGGGAGGGTTCACCACAGGGCCCCATGGAACTGCCAGGGGCCTGCAGTTCCACCCTACCCAGTCCTGGGCTCCAGAAGCCACCTGCCAAGAAGGTGGGCCAGGTGCGCACCGTGCTGCAGAAGGTGTGTCTTCTCCCATGCCAGTCACCCCTGTTCACACCCTGCCCCCAGCCTAGACCTGGTTTTTCCCACAGAACCCCACCGAGACTTTTGTCTCTTCATCTTCCATCTCACTGGGGTCAAGGAGTGGCTGACTACCTGGTAGCAACAAAGGACGTTTTGAGCCGCGGAATCCACAGGTTTCAACTGGGATCCTGGGGCTGGGAACAGAAGTCCCAACACCAGGTAGGGGGCAGCCTGTGGACATGCAGGAGGCAGTCCCAGCACCAGGGAGGGGGTGGCCCCACGACAAGGTGGGGGCAGCCCAGTGTGCATCCCTTCCTGTCTAAATCCTCATCACTCGGCTGGTCCACCAACAAGAACTGCTTAACCTGGGGCTGCTTCTATGACTCCCCATTTGACCACTTCTCTGCCCCAGAGGGCAGCTGAGAGAGAAGGAAGGAAGGAAGGAGATTCTCTTTGGTCCTTGTTCCTGGCTTAGGTAAGAGAATGGGGGTGTTTGCTCCTCCTGAGCCAGGTCCTGGCCACCCCCTTTCTGCTGTCCCTCAGTAGACACCTGCACTGTGATCCTACGCATGGCGACTGGTGGAGGTGGAGGTGACGGGGTCATGGGAGGGAACATCTCCAGCACAATGCAGCTTTAAAACCATTGCCTCGGCAGCACGGACTCTGGAGTCCAGCTCCCAGGAAAAGCTTCAGATTAGGATATTTCTATTGTTACTACATGTAGGCACTTCGTCAATTGCACTGTAGCTTTTCTATACTGTATTTGCATGGGGTTGTGAGGAAGTATGTGCAGGGATAGCAGCTCCCACCCAGGACTAACTTCTGCAAGATAATTATGATAGCATCGGGAAACAACAGTAATAACCCATTCTAGTTGAGAGTTTATTTGTAACTAAGGAATTTAATCCTTACAGCAACACGATGAGGTTGGCTCTATTATCCCATTTCACAGATGAGAAAACTGAGGTTTAAAGAGGCCAAATTACTTCCCACAATCACACAACTAGCAGGAGTCCAGGTCAGGCTTCACACCCAGTTGTAGAAAAGCCTGTCTATAAAGAAATCTGGAGACCTTTGCTGGGTTTAGGCCAAATTCTGCCCCCAACCACCACAAACTGGGAAGTGGTTCTTCATTCCTACTTTTCAGAGCCTACCTTCCTACAATCACTCAGGACAGGAAATCTACCACGCTGGCCCTAATCCTATATATAGTGGGAGAGGATGCATTGGCTGGAAAACTTGAGAGAAATGTATAAGATGAAGTGCTTTTTATATCATCTGTTCAAATTCACAGTGAGGCAGGAAACCAGTTTTCCCCAAACTGAGAACTGAGGAAAGGGCCGTCCTTTGAATCTTACCTCCCTTTCTCACCCCTGTGGCCAGAGAGGTGTTGCTTTTAATAAAGCAGTTTCCAGGTGGTGCTTGGAACTCCATGGAACAAAAACCCAAGAGAAATGGCTTGGGGATGGGGTGGGGGCTGCCACTTCCTTCATTTTTCTCGGTTTTCTTTTACTTCCACCAAGCTTGAGATCACAAAACAAGCCAGAGACCCCACCAAATCACAGGGTGGGGAGCTCCCCCTAGTGGCCCAGTGGGCCCCCTTATAGACCCCCCGGGGGTCTCAACAAAAGGGAAAGGAGCAGATGTTTGAACAAGTCTAGAGTCTTGTATAAGAGAAAATGGTCCACTCCTGGGCATACACCCAAAGAATAGTGCAGGGACTCAAAGAGATATTTGCACAGCCGTCCATAGCAACGTTATTCACAGTGGCCAAACAATCCAAGTGTCCATCAGTGGATGAGTGTATAAACAAAAATGAGGTGTAACCACACAATGAAATATTATTCAGTCTTAAAAAGGAATGAAATTCTGCCACAGGCCACAACATGGATGATCCTGAGAGACGTTATGCTAAGTGAAGTAGTCAGACACCAAAGGACAAAAACTGCATAATTCTGTTTCTATGAGGTACTCAGAGTAGTCACACTCAGAGATACAGAAAGTAGAATGGTGGTGGCCGAAGACCTGGGGGAGAAGGGAATGGAGAGTTATGGTTTAATAGGTACAGAATTCCAGTTGGGGATGATTAAAAATTTTGGAGCTGGTGGTTGCACAACAATGTGTGTATACTTAATGCCACTGAATTAGACACTTAATAATTGCTAACATGGTAATTTTATGTTATGTATCTTTTATCAAACACAAAAAAATAAAATAAAACGAGAGAAAATAATTCCACCCATTTTGTGGAAAAGCACATCTTTTCCCAGGTTTCTAGAAATTTTGCCAAATCACTCAATTTAGGTTGAAATTCTCTGTACTTAGTCTCAGCCTAGAATGAAATCTAGGGTAAATATTGTATTGAAATTTATTTCATTAGTAGAATAAAATGTGGTCTTAGGCTGGGCGTGGTGGCTCACACCTGTAATTCCAGCAATTTGGGAGGCAAAGGTGGGTGGATCACTCGAGATCAGGAGTTCGAGACCAGCCTGGCCAATGTGGTGAAACCCTGTCTCTACTAAAAAAAAAAAAAAAAAAAAATTAGCCAGGTATGGTGGCATGCGCCTGTAGTCCCAGCTACTTGGGAGGGTAAGACAGGAGAATTGCTTGAAACTGGGAGTCAGAGGCTGCAGTGAGCCAAGGTTACACCACTGCACTCTAGCCTGGGTAAGACAGCAAGACTCTGTCTCAAAAAAAAAAAAAAAATTGTCTTAAGGAAGGATAGGCAGGTCAATGGAACAGTATAGAGAACCCAGAAACAGGCCTACACAAATAACATCCAACAGATTTTTGCCAAAGGTGCAAAAGAAAATCAATGGAGGAAAAATCGTCTTTTCAACAAATGATGCTGAAGCAATTATACATCCATAGATTAAAAATATGAATCTCAACCTAAACCTCACATTTTACACAAAAAATAATTTAAAATGCATCATAGATTTAAATGTAAAATATGACCAGGGGAAAATCTTTAGGACTCAGGGCTAAATAAAGAGTTCTTAGACTTAATACCAAAAGTATGATCCATAAAAGGAAAAAAATCAATAAAGAAAAAAGCCCTGTTAGGATAAAAAGACAGGTTATAGACTAGGAGAAAATGTTTTCAAACTATATCTGACAAAATTTTATATCTAGAAAATAAGAACTCTCAAGACTCAACAGTTAAAAAAAATCCAATTAGAAAACAGGCAAAAAATACGAACAGGTATTTCACTAAAGAGGATATACGGATTGCAAACAGGCACACAAAAGGACATTCATGGTTAACCATTTGGGGAAATGGAAATTTGAAATCACAGCGAGATATCATTACACATTTATTAGAACAACTCAAATAAAAATAGTGACAACGCCAAATGCTGGCGAGGATGTGAGGAAACTATGTCTTTCATATATTGCTAGTGGAAATGTAAAATGGTTCAGCCACTCTGAAAAACAATTTGGCGGTTTCTTAAAAAACAATTTCTAAACGTAGATTTACTATATGATCCATGAATTGCCCACCTGGGCATTTACCCCAGAGAAATGCCAACTTATGCTTACACAGAAATCTATACTTAAAAGTTCATAGCAGTTCTATTTGTAATAAGTGAAAATTGCAAAAAGCCCAGATGTCCTTCAGTGCGTGAGTGGTTAAACAAAACTCTGGTACATCCATATCATGGAATACTACGGAGCACAAAAAAGAAAGAAAAAAATTGTTGATACATGCAACAATTTGGATGGATCTCAAGGGTGTTAGGCTGAGAAAAACCAGTCTCCAAAGGTTACTGGATGAAAGATACCTGTATGATTTTTGTAACTTCCTGTGTATCTATAAGCATTTCAGAAACAATGAAGACTGGGATAAAACCCACTGCAACTCTGCAAGACAAGGAAGAGAAGGGAGGTAAGTTTATGAAGCAATTGCCCTGTGCCAGGACGTCCAGGACGCGGGCCAGGCAGTCTGCATGGGTCATCTTGTTTGATTCCTTCAGGGCCTGTGAAGTTATGCAGCATCCCCTGTTACAGACAAGGAGATCAAGGCCTCAAGTGGTGTAATTGCGTTTCAAACCAAGTCTGTCTGACCCTAAAGCCTCCTGTCTTTTAGGGAGCCGAAGTGTATATGAACTTTTTTTTTTTTTTTCCTGAGGCGGAGTCTCGCTCTGTCACCCAGCCTGGAGTGCAGTGGCCAGATCTCAGCTCACTGCAAGCTCCGCCTCCCGGGTTCACGCCATTCTCCTGCCTCAGCCTCCCGAGTAGCTGGGACTACAGGCGCCCGCCACCTCGCCCGGCTAGATTTTTGTAGTTTTTTTTAGTAGAGACGGGGTTTCACCGGGTTAGGCACGATGGTCTTGATCTCCTGACCTCGTGATCCGCCCGTCTCGGCCTCCCAAAGTGCTGGGATTACAGGCCAGAGCCACCGCGCCCAGCCGTATATGAACTTTTGAAGCTGAGCAGTCACGTCAAAGAAAAATAAGTTTTGCGTTGTCTGCCAAAGTTACCTCCATCTCAGAAGTGAGCCTGTGCACTTTATTTCGATCAGGCATCATTGATTGAATGGTTTATCTCCAGTTTATTCTGTTTGATATCATCCACAGAAGCTAATCAGAACACAGCCCTGCCTTCTGATAGTTTATATCCTTCCTTAAATGCGACTTTTGTTATGTCACTCTCTTTTTTTTTTTTTGAGACGGAGTCTCGCTCTGCCGCCCAGGCTGGAGTGCAGTGGCAGGATCTCAGCTCACTGCAAGCTCCGCCTCCCGGGTTCACGCCATTCTCCTGCCTCAGTCTCCCAAGTAGCTGGGACTACAGGTGCCCGCCACCTCGCCCGGCTAATTTTTTGTATTTTTTAGTAGAGATGGGGTTTCACTGTGTTAGCCAGGATGGTCTCGATCTCCTGACCTCGTGATCCCGCCTGTCTCGGCTTCCCAAAGTGCTGGGATTACAGGCTTGAGCCACCGCGCCCAGCCTTTTGTTATGTCACTCTCTAGCCCAAAAATCTAGGTAACTATTTTTTCTTTTATTGATATGTAGTATTTTATGTTTATGGAGTACACATGAGTGTTTTTTACATGCACAGAATGTGTAACGATCACATCAGGGTGTTTGGGGTATTTATCCCTTGAGTATTTATCATTTCTCTGTGTTGGTGTCATTTCAAGTCCTTTCTTCTACTTCGAAATATATATAATATTGTTGCTAGATATAGTCACTCTATTCTGCTATCAAACATGACAACTTATCAACTTATTTCTTCTTCTTCCTCTTCTTCTTTTCTTTTTTTTTTTTTTTTTTTTTTGAGATGGAGTCTCGCTCTGTCACCCAGGCTGGAGTGCAGTGGCGCGATCTCGGCTCACTGCAACCTCCCCCTCCCGGGTTCATGCCATTCTCCTGCCTCAGCCTCCCAAGTAGCTGGGACTACAGGTGCCTGCCACCACACCCAGCTAATTTTTTGTATTTTTTTTAGTAGAGACGGGGTTTCACTGTGTTAGCCAGGATGGTCTCTATCTCCTGACCTCGTGATCCACCCGCCTCGGCCTCTCAAAGTGCTGGGATTACAGGCATGAGCCACTGCGCCCGGCCTTATTTCTTCTATCTAACTGTATGTTAGTACCTATTCAATAAGCTCTCTTCATCTCCCCTTCCACCGACCACCCTGTCCAGTCTCTGGTACCTATCAATTCTACTCTCTATGTCCATGAGATCAAGTTTGTTAGCTCCTGCAAATGAGTGAAAACATGCATTATTTATCTTTCTGTACCTGGCTTATTTCACTTAACATAATGACCTCCAGTTCCATCCATATGGCTGCAAATGACACAATTTCATTCTCCAAATAGTATTTTTTTTATGTCCAAATAGTATTTCATCGTCTGTATATACGACATTTTAAAATTCATTCATCTGTTAATGGACATACAGCTTGTTTCCCTACCTTTGTTATTGTGGCTAGTGCTGCAATAAACATGTGAGTGAAGGTATCCCTTTGATATACTGATTTCTTTTCCTTTGGATAAATACCCAGTAGTGGCATTGCTGAATCGAATGCTAAATCTATTTTTAGTTTTTGAGAAATCTCCATACCACTTTCCATAGTGGTTGTACTAATTTACATTCCCTCTAGCAATGTTTAAGAGTCCCCTTTTTTTCCATATCCTCCCTAGCATCTGTTATTTTTTTTTTTTTAACTTTTTGATAATAGCTATTCTAACTAGGGTGAGATGATATCTCTTTGTAGTTTTGGTTTACATTTCCCTGATGGTTGGTGATATTGAGCATTTTTTCATATATCTGTTGGCCATTTGTATGTCTTTTGAGAAATGTCTATTCATATCCTTTGCCCATTTTAATTTTTTTATTATTTTATTTTATTATTATTATTTTTTAAGATGGAGTCTCACTCTTGTTGCCCAGGCTGGAGTGCAGTGGCGCGATCTCGGCTCACTGCAACCTCCGCCTCCCGGGTTCAAGCAATTTTCCTGTCTCAGCCTCCTGAGTAGCTGGAATTACAGGCACGCACCACCACACCCAGCCAATTTTGTATTTTTAGTAGAGATGGGGTTTCGCCATGTTGACCAGGCTGATCTCAAACTCCTGACCTCAAGTTATCTGCCTGCCTCAGCCTCCCAAAGTGCTGGAATTACAGGTATGAGCCACTGCGCCCGGCCTCTTTGCCCATTTTTAATGAGATTACTCATTTTTTATTATTGAGTGTTGAGTTCCTTGTATATTCTAGATATTAGCCCCTTATTGGGTGAGTAGTTTGCAAATATTTTCTCCCATTCAAGAAGTTGTCTTTTTACCCTGTTGACTGTTTCTCTTGCTGTACAGAGGATTTTTAGTTTAATAGAGTCCCATTTATCTATTTTTGTTTAGGTTGCCTGTGCTTTTGAGGTCTTAGCCATAAAATATTTGTCTAGTCCAATATTCTGAAGAGTTTTCCCTTAATAGTTTTATAGTTTCAGTCTTGTATTTAAGTCTTTTTTTTTTTTTTTTTTTTTTTTAAAGACTGGTCTCATGCTGTCGCCCAGTCTGGAGTACAGTTGCATGATCATGGCTCACTGTAGCCTCCACCTCCTGGGCTCAAGTGATTCTCCCACCTCAGCCTCCTGAGTAGCCAGGAGTACAGGTGCACACCACCGCACCTGCCTAATTTATTTATTTATTTTATTATTATTTCTTTGAGATTGAGTTTTGCTCTTGTTGCCCAGGCTAGAGTGCAATGGCGCAGTCTCGGCTCACAGCAACCTCCACCTCCCAAGTTCAAGTGATTCTCCTGTCTCAGCCTCCCTAGTAGCTGGGGTTACAGGCATGTGCCACCATGCCTGACTAATTTTGTATTTTTAGTGGAGACAGGGTTTCTCCATGTTGGTTTGGCTGGTCTCAAACTCTTGACCTCAGGTGTTCCACCTGCCTTGGCCTCCCAAAGTGCTGGGAATATAGGCGTGGCCCACCACGCCTGGCCTAATTTTTTAATTTTTTTGTAAAGATGGGGTCTCATTATGTTGCCCTAGATGCTGTGTTTAAGTCTGTAGTCCATCTTGAGTTGACTTTTGTACATGGTGAGAGTTAGGGGTCTAGTTTCATTCTTCTGCATATAAATATCTAGTTCTCCCAGCACCATTTATTGAAGGGTGTCCTTTACCTAATGTATGATGTTGGCAGCTTTGTTGAAGATCAGTTGGCTGTAAATATGTGGGTGTATTTCTGGGTTCTCCCTTCTGTTACATTGATCTATGTGTTTGTTTTTATGTCAATACTATGCTGTTTTTGTTACTATATCCTCATAGTATGTTTTGAAGTCAGAAAGTGTGATGGATTCAGCTTTGTTCTTTTTGCTCAAGATTGCTTTGTCTATTCTGATTCTTTTTTGGTTCAGTATGAAATTTAAGACTGTGTTTCCTATTTCTGTGAAAAATGATGTTGATATTTTGACAGGGATTGCATTGAATCTGTAGATTGCTTTGGGCAACATGGTCATGTTAACAATATTAATTCTTCCAATCCATGAGTATGAGATGTTTTTCCATTTGTTTGTGTCCTCTTCAATTTCTGTCATCAGTGTTTTGGAGTCTACCTTTTAGAGATCTTTCCCCTTATTGGTTAAATTTATTCCTAGGTATTTTTATTTTTGTTGGCTATTGTAAATGGGATTGGCTTCTTGATTTTTTTCTCAGCTAGTTCATTATAGGTGTATAGAAACACTACTGATTTTTGTGTATTGATTTTGTATCCTGCAACTTTATGGAATTTATGAGATCTAAGAGTTTTGGTGCAGTCTTTAGTTTTTTCTAGATATAAGATCATGTAATCTGCAAAGAGAGAAAATTTGATTTCTGGTTTTTCAATCTGGCTTCCTTTTATGTCATTCTCTTGCTTGATTGCTCTGGCTAGGACTTCCAGTTCTATGTTGAATAGAAGCGGTGACAGTCAGCACCCTTGTCTTGTTCCAGTTCTTAGAGGAAAGGCTTTCAACTTTTCTCCATTCAGTATGATATTAGCTGTGGGTTTGCCATATATGGCTTTTATTTTTTTAAGGCATTTTTTGTTTTGCCTATTTTGTTGGAATTTTTTTTTTTTTTTTTTTTTTTTAATTATAAAGGGGTGGTGAGGTTTATCAAATGCATTTTCTGCATCTATTGAGATGATCAGATGGGTTTTGTCCTTCATTCTGTTGATGTGATGTATCACATTTATTGATTTGCATATGTTGAACCATCCTTGCATTCCTGGTATAAATCCTACTTAATCGTGGTACATCATTTTTTTGATGTGCTGTTGGATTTGGCTTGCTAATATTTTGTTGAGAATTTTTGCATCTCTGTTAATCAAGGATATTGGCCTGTAGTTTTCCTTTTTTGTTGTGTCCTTGTCTGGTTTGGGTATCAGGGTAATGCTGGCTTTGTAGAATGAGTTAGGGAAAATTCCCTCCTCTTCAATTTTTTGAGATATTTTTAGATAAAGAGGATTGGTATTGATTTTTGTAGGTTTAGTAGAATTCAGCAGTGAATCCACTCAGTCCTGGGATTTTCTTTGTTAAAAAACTTTGTATTATTGATTCAGTCTTGCTACTCATCATTGGTCTGGTCAGGTTTTCCATTTCCTCCTGATTCAATCTGCTAGGTTGCATGTTTCCAGGAAATTTATCCATTTCCTCTAGGCTTTCCAATTTGTTAGCATATGGTTGTTCATAATAGTCTCGGAAAGGTCAGGTGCAGTGGCTCATGCCTGTAATTCCACTATTTTGGGAGGCCGAGGCAGGCAGATTGCCTGAGGTCAGGAGTTTGAGGCCAGTCTGGCCAACATGGTGAAATCCTGTCTCTACTTAAAAAAAAAAAAATTAGCCAGGCATGGTGGCATGCCCCTGTAATCCTACTTACTTGGGAGGCTGAGGCAGGGGAATAGCTTGAACCAGGGAGGTGGAGGTTGCAGTGAGCTGAGACCGTGTCACTGCACTCCAGCCTGGGTGACAGAATGAGACTCCGTCTCAAAAAAAAAGTCTCTGATCATCTTTTATATTCCTGTGGTATCAGTTGTAATGTCTTCTTTTTCACTTCTGATTTTGTTCATTTGGGCCTTATCTCTTCTTGGTTAGTCTAGCTAGCGGTTTATCAATTTTGTTTGTCTTTTCAAAGAGCCAACTATTCATTTCATCAATCCTTTGTAATTTTTTTAGTCTCTATTTTATTCTTCTCTGAT
>NW_016804048.1:3331563-3335765 GCF_001698545.2 Rhinopithecus bieti
AGCCAGGATGGTTTCGATCTCCTGACCTCGTGATCCGCCCGTCTCGGCCTCCCAAAGTGCTGGGATTACAGGCTTGAGCCACCGCGCCCGGTCTTCTTTTTCTTTTTTTTTTTATTTGGGACAGAATCTCACTGTGTTGCCCACGCTGGAGTGCAGTGGTGCCATCTCGGCTCACTGAAACCTTCACCTCCTGGGTTCAAACCATTCTCCTGCCTCAGCCTCCTGAGTAGCTTGGATTACAGGTGTGCACCACCACGCCTTGCTAAATTTTTATATTTTTAGTGGTGACAGGGTTTCACCATATTGGCCAGGCTGGTTTTGAACTCCTGATCTCAAGTGATCCGCCTACCTTGGCCTCCCAAAGTGCTACGATTACAGGCATGAGCCACCGTGCTCAGCCATATTTTTAAATGCTCGACACCTCTAATCATTGGGGAAATGCAAATTAAAAACAAAATGAGATATCACCTCACACATGTTAGAATGCCTATTATAAAAAAGACAAATGATACTTATTGGTGAGGCTGTGGAGAAAAGGGAACTCTTGTACAGTGTCGATGGGAATGTAGGTTAGTACAGCCATTTTGGAAAACAGTATGAAGGTTCCTCAAAAACATAAAAATAGAATTACCATATGATCTAGCAATCCCATTTCTGGGTATATATCCAGAGGAACTGAAATTCATATGTTGCAGAGATAGCTGCACTCCCACATTCATTTCAGCATTGTTCACAATTGCCAAAATATAGAAGTAATCTAAATGTCCATCAATAGGTGACTGGATAAAGAAAATGTGGCATATATACACAATGGAATACTATTCAGCCTTTAAAAAGAAGGACATTCTGTCATTTGTGACAACATAGATGGAACCAGAGGGCATTATGCTAAGTGAAATAAACCAGGGGCAGAAAGACAAGACTGTATAATCTCATTTACATATGGGATCTAAAGAAGTTGATCTCATAGAAGCAAAGAGTGGCAGGGCTGGAAATATGAGGGGGAGGGATTGGGAAATGGAAGAGGTTGATTAAAGGATAGAAAGTTTCAGTCAGACAGGAGGAATAAGTATTGGTGACTGTTCTGCACAGTGACCTCAATAATAATGTATATTTCAAATTGCTAAAAATAGATATTTAATGTTCTAGCCACACACAAAAAAATGATGTTAGTGAGGTGAGGGAATGTTATTCAGATTGATTGAATCTTTCTATAACATACAGATAGATCAAAATATCTCATTGTACCCATAAATATGTACAATTATTATTTGTCAATTAAAATAAGTAAAACAAATTGAAAAAGGAACTTAAGTCTAGCATACAGTCGGCACTCAATACAGGCTTGTCGAATAAGTTCATTATGAACCTATCACATATGGCCTTTTATTTGCATTAAATGTGTATTTATGAATTCATTTTACCTTTCTAACCAGATGCTAAGTTCCTTGGCTCACACTGTTTTATATTCTCAACAGCCCTTAGCTCAGATTGTTAAATGATTTTAAAACAGCCACTAATAATGAGAGCTCATTCTCACTCTGCAAATGAGTAGCCACTCTCACTGCGGTCATCTATGTGGATGACCTTGCTTTAGACAAGTCACTGCTGGGGTGCTGGTGAGCTTGGGGTCCAGCTGCCACTGACATTCTCCTTGTTCCTTCTCTGCTTTTGTGGAGAAGTTTGAGTTGCCAAGGTCCCAAGACACACAATCTCTTAGCCATAGCCCGTCCATCCACCTCCCTCCTCATTATTTCCTTCAGCAATTATAACTTCCTTAGGGGGCTGACTTGGCTCCTTCAGTTTCAAGCCCGCATCTGGCATGAACTCAGACACCAGCGCTCACAACCCTGGTCATCCATCTCTGGGGATAAGCAAATCAGGAAGGAGCCATGGAAAGCGTCACTGAAGAAGAACGGGTTAGAGGCTGGGGAAGGGGCTGGGGCTGTTGCCATGAGTGGGCCTGACCTCACGGCCTTTCATAAATCACATGCACTGGACTGAAGCTTGAGAGAGACACGCCAGAGGGAGGAAGGTGTTTGGGAAACTCACATGACTGTGAAGAATGAGCCTGTGTCAGAGGCAGTGAGTGGGAAAAGCTGCTTCTCCTTTCCGTTACCCAGGTTCTCTGAGCCAGCGTCGTGGGGCTCTGGTGACCCTCCTGAGCCGGTCAGACCTTGAAGGCATCTGCTCAAGGGGGCTTTTCAGAGAGGCTTTCTGAGTGTTCTTGAGCCTTGGAGCACAGGAGTCAGACTACGTTTCTAGCATCCAACCTCATTCCCCAGGAAAGCACCGTGGGGTCCACGCAGAGAGGCTCTGGTGAAGGACTCGGCCATGTGTGTTTTGCTGCTGAGTCTCCTCAGGCAGAGGAGAACCAGGATCATAACCTTGAAGACCACAGTGACTCTGTATAGTGAGAGAGGAATGGGAAGGGAGTAAATGGCTGGACTTCTGTCTCTACTGCCATCATGTGGGTCAGGTCCAGGCTGTCAAACGAACAGGTACTGCCGCAGGTACATTTCCCACCTCTCGCAACAGTGTAGACACATGCAACTCTTGGTTACTGCTGACACCTCATTCCTGTGCCCCAGTGGGGCAGCATGTTAGCACGAACTGTGCAGAGCAGGCTTGGTAGGTCCCCAGGAGTCTGGGCCACCATGCAGAATTGCAACAAGAGGAAAATTATGGTATTCCCAAATATTTCTTTAAAGGCAGGGGTTGGCAAGCTACGCTTCCCCATCAAATCCAGCTCAGTACCTATTTTTGTACAGGCTGCAAGCTAAAATGACTTATATTTTGAAGTGGTTGGAAAAAAATTTTTTAAGAATAATATTTCATGACATGAAAATTACATGAAATTCAAATTTCAGTGTGCACAGATAGTTTTATTGCAACACGTGCCATCTTTGATATGTTGCTTTAGCACTCTGATAATGGCATCGGAGACCGTATGGGTTTCATATGCTAAAATCAAGACTGGCCAATAATTAGAGATACAATATGCAAATATAGGGCCCCTTGTTTAAAAAAAAATTAAGAATTCCACGATGGCAACAGTTGAGCATTAAACCAAGTGTGGCCCCGAAACCCAGAGTCCTGTGTGACTGCCTGTGAATCTGGCCCTGGCTAAAATATTTACTGTCTCTCTGGCCCTTTACAGAAAAAAATTGCCAACCTTTGCTGTAGGGGCTAAAATAACAACAAATGTTTTCTCTTTTATTTTATTTTATTTTATTTTTTTCTTGAGACAGAGTCTTGCTCTGTCACCCAGACTGGAGTGCAGTGGCGTGATCTCAGCTCACTGCAAGCTCCACCTCCTGGGTTCACGCCATTCTCCTGCCTCGGCCTCCCCAGTAGCTGGGACTATAGGCGCCCGCCACCACGCCTGGCTAATTTTTTTGTATTTTTAGTAGAGACGGAGTTTCACCCTGTTAGCCAGGACAGCCTTGATCTCCTGACCTCGTGATGCGCCCGCCTCGGCCTCCCAAAGTACTGGGATTACAGGCCTGAGCCACCATGCCCGGCCATGTTTTCTCTTTTCTTTCGTACTATTAATGTTAATCTCCAGCAAAAAATGCAGGGGAAATTATTAAGGTATTTCTAGATACTTTGAAAAGGAAGTATTAAATACTAGGACCCAATATGGGTTGACTAAAAATAAATAATTCCAAATTAGAGTCATTTTCTTTTCTGCCAAAATGACCTATTGGGATGGGAGGGTGTGTGAGGCTGAGCAGGCGAGTGCCATATATCCGTGCAGCAGTCATTCCACTCAGGCAGTCACCCACATCGATACCAAAACTATCAGGAAAACTGTGTGATTCTTCATGCATGAAGTTAAATTCAATGTGCAAATATTTTTTCTTATTTTTCAGTCACATAATAGCTCCTTCAAAAGTACTTCAGGCCAGGAGCAGTGGCTCATGCCTATATTCTCAGCACCCTGGGAGGCCGAGGCGGGCAGATCACTTGAAGTCAGGAGTTTGAGACTAGCCTGGCCAACATGGTGAAACCTCATCTCTACTCTACCATACAAAAATTAGCCGGGCATGGTGGTGCATGCTTGTAATCCCAGCTACTGGGGAGGCTGAGGCAGGAGAATCTCTTGAACCCAGGAGGGGGAGGTTGCAGCGAGCTGAGATCGCACCACTGCACTCCAGCCTAGGCGACAAGAGTGAAACACTATCTCAAAAAAAAAAAAA
>NW_016804048.1:3339418-3350226 GCF_001698545.2 Rhinopithecus bieti
CGGGCGCGGGTGAGGCGAGGCGAGGCGGGGTGGATTCTGCCCGCTGCCAAATGCAAGTGCAGCCTCTCCAGCCTGCGTGAGCTGCCGCGCGTCTCTTGCTGTTAAGGGAGAGGAAGGAAGAGGAACTCAGGAAGAGGCCGTTCGCTGAACAGACGCCCTGTTCTGCAGACCCTGATATCCAGTCAAGACTATTGAATCACTGTCCACAGAGACACCTACATACACACGCGGGTGGGGAATGAACCTGAAGTCTTTAGGTGAAGTCTGTCAGGGCCCACTGCATGCCACAGACCTTCCTAGGTTGCAAAGATTCTGGGCAAAGCATCCATGCTCTCATGAGGGTATCCTGGGGAGATTTAGAAGAATTCTGTGGCCAGTCCCAAGCTGTGCTGATAATTTTTAACACCTAATGCTAGTACCAATACTTTTGTTACAACAGGAAAGACCAGTGGGTCTCCTGACGCCATTTGGCCACTGAAGTCTAGGTGGCCAGAGAACGACCAGCACAGAGCTGTGCCCACCACCAAGGCACCCTCCCTCCTTCCTTCATCTTCACTGCCTCCCTCAGGCCAAGGAAATCAGAGATGCCAGCTCCACGGAGCTTTGTCACATGTAGGATGGGGTGGTCCCTGTCCCAGGTGCCACAAGGTCCTGTCCTTGCAAGCTTCTGTCAGATTGTGCGGATGAGATGCAAGTTCAGTGATGCAGAATCTCAAGAGCCCCTCACGGTGCAGAAATGTCATCAATTCAAGCATTCCGGAGTTGAACCGCCGGGGGAGGGGGTGACGCTGAGTGGGTGTGGGGGGAGGTGCCTGAGGTGGCAGGGCACTTGTGGGGAGTCGTGGAGCCCAGTCTGGGTGGAGGTGGAGCCGGCTCTTTGCACTGTGAAAGCTTCTCTAGCTGGTCTGCCACGCCGGGTCCCGTCTGGAGGCCCGTGCTCACTGCGGAGTCGTGTCTTCATTCTGATTCCTGCCCTGGGTGTGGTGCCCTTACAAGCAGGACTATCCCGTGTGTGTCTTGTGGGAGGCTGACACCGTCCCTGCCCCTGCTGGAGCAGCATCTTATGTTTGGAGGAGAAAGGGTGTCTCTGGGTTGGGGGGTAAGGAACGGGTGCTCTTTGTCGGGGAGGACCCACTGGGACTTCACTCTCTGCGAGTCTAGCAAGTGGGCATTCTGGCCAGTTCTCAGTCTTGCAGGAGTTGGCCCTCCCTCCCCTGCCTTGCTCTGGGCTCTTTAGGCATGAAGGAGGTTCCATTTGCTAAGGAAACACTATGAGGAGAGTAGAAGCAAGAACAGTTTAGAGGTCTTGCCAGGCTCCTGCGCCACCCTGCTCTGGCCACCGGGTGGGTGGCTGTGTCGGGGCTGTGCCTCACTCTGCCTGTCCTGGCTGGACGCGTGGGCTCACCCCCACCCTGCCGTCTTCCTCCACTCGATTCCTTCTGGATTAGCTCAGCGTAGCATTACCCCGAAGACTCTGTCCAAGCTGGCAAGAATCGTGCATTGGGCTGTTTGGCTTTTAATAAAGTTTATGATTTAAATCTTGTGCTCTTAACACCTTCTTTGCAAGCCTCAGAGGGAAACAAAAATGTTGAAGTTGTTGACTCATTTCCTTCGTAACATGGAGACCCTCACATTCGGCCAGGGCCTGTGTGTGTGTTAACACAGAGTCGGGTTGTGTGGCTGTACACACGCACACACACGTGCGCGCACACACACATGCACTCAGAGGAGAGGAGGAATCTTCGGGAAGACTGGCTGTATTTCAGTACCTGGCAAATTTCCAGAACATCAGATGAGCCCTTAAGCAGAAAGACTCCTCTGCAGAACTAACACCTGCAGTAGATTCGGAGCGTTTGCCTCCTCACCAAAGTCAGTACTGTTTCCCTGGAAGTAAAGAAGGAGACTCATCAGGCCTCTTGTGTGCCCCTGGGAGGAAACACAAGTTGGAAGAGCACCAGAGGACCTGTGTGGAAATTTCAGTGTAGGGGAGTGAGGAGAGGAGAGGAGGCTGTGGTCGGATCCTCACACAGGATCCTGAGGCTCTGGGGTCAAGCCCCAGCTGCTTCCCTCCTGGCTGCTTGCACTGGAGATGAAGTCAGGCCCAGCACCAAGGCAGCTAAGGCTGCAGCAGACCCTGCTGTCCTGGACCCTGGCCTGGAAACAAGGAATTCCACAGAGGCAGAAAATGGGATTCCCCTTGACCTCAGGTAGCCACAGCGTAGGCTTGCTCTGACCTGTCCCGCCCACAGGGGAAGCTGGAGTCATAATGGATGTCCATGCTAATATTTCAAGGCCCGACACATTTCCAATGACATGGGCTGGAACTGTGCCAGCTGCGGAAAAGAAGGTCCTGGAATACGAAGCCCTGGGAGCCCTGCAAGTCCTCAAATCAGTGCTGCTCCCTTGGCAAGGTCAGCATGTGTACAGGCACGCTTGACTGGGTGTGCAGGGGACCCAAAAGCAAGAACAGACACATGCCCTGCCCTCAAGGGGCTTGCAGTCAATGAGGAGAAGGAAAGACAGGAGAAGGAAAGCAGGCCACCTGTTTTGGGTGGGAGGCAATGGAGATCAAAATGCTATCTCTGTGGAGGCTGCCTGGGGACTCTTCAAGGGCCTTTTGTGACGTTTAGTCCGTGTAGGAGGGTTCAGAGATATTGGAGCTAGGGACGGCTTGCATGCTGCAGCCTGAACCCCATGACATGACATCCTGACAAAGAATCCAATGTTGGGCTCCAGTCTCCCAATGTTGGGTCCCCTTTGTCACAGTGACTAACAGGCAGGGAGACAAAGCTCTCATTCAAGAGACCATCCTGGCTGGGCGTGGTTGCTCAGGCCTGTCATCCCAGAGCTTTGGGAGGCCGAAGCATGTGGATCACCTGAGGTCAGGAGCTCGACATCAGCCTGACCAACATGGTGGAACCCCGTCTCTACTAAGAATACAAAAAATTAGCCGGGCGTGGTGGTGGGCACCTGTAATCCCATCTACTTGGGAGGCTGAGGCAGAAGAATTGCTTGAACCCGGAAGGCGGAGGTTGCAGTGAGCTGAGATTGTGTCACTGCACTCCAGCCTGGGTGACAAAATGAGACTCCGTCTCAAAAAAATAAAAAAGAAAAAAGAGACCATCCCTGCAGGTGGATGATGTGGCCCCAGATGATGAGGCTGGTGGATTGGCATCTGGGCTTTTTTTCCCTCCTCAAGCAGAAACGATCTGATGGTTGGCATCTGACTTCTTGGGGTGGGGTGGGCACCACAGCCCTGCCCGGAGTGGCCTTTCAGGAAGGCAGGCCCAGAGGCCTCTGTGAGGGCTGGAGGGGGTCTTGGTAGCGTGAAGAGGCCAGCAACACCCTCACGTCTCCAGGAGAGCTCCCATTGCAGGCCTCAGTGCTCCTGTCTCTAGCTGGTTTCTACACCCATGGAGGATTTTAGACGCAGGAAATGGCCCTTGGAATAGGGTCTGGTCAGAGCGGCATGACCTCTATAAGGGTGACGGTCCTGTTCTCAAGAGTCTAGGCTTTAGGACAAATGATAGGAGGGTTTCCTCACAGCCTCTGAGGATGATGCCACCGACTTCCCGCAGACACCGCCCAGCAAGTTCCCAAGCAGGAGCCAGCTGGCCAAGGCCGACGGAATGAAGCCATGGGTGCTGGGCCCTGCTGTGTGCACGTCGGGCCTCACGCGGTCCCCTAGTCCCCTTGCCCACCTGCCTTCATGTGCAAGGCCAAGGTTCCCACAATCCGGGCCCCACTTTGCCCTGAAATGGAGAGCTGGTTCTTTGCCATTCCGCAGGACAAGCGTCCTGTCCCCACTGCCCTGTAGGCCCCATAAAGGTTGTGCTCAGGGAGGAGCGGTGAGGCTGGAGGCAGCCTCCCCTGAGACAGGTCAGTCCCCTTGGAGCCAGCCTCCCCCCATCCCCTGCAGCTGGCCCCATGGGAGTGCCCAGGCGTGACAGTGGGATGAGAAAGGCCAACTGGCTTCTTGCCTAAAGGGCCAGATGGCTCCTCAAAGCTGCTGGGTCATCCTGACATCAGTACTTAGGAGAAAAGCCAAGAACTTCAGGATGGAGAAATGTGGCACGTCTCCCATCACCTGGACCTGCCCTGCTTGTCTAGGGTCGCTGCCTGTGTCCTGGGGTTTACCGCTGACCTCAAGGCCCAGCCCTGGCTTCTGCGGGAGGCGCGGTGGTGGCTGGGGCACCGTCGCGCGGAAGTCCTCTTTCCTGGGTGTGTTCCCGGCACGGGAGTGCTGCACAAATGCAGAGGCAGGAGTCCAGGCACATCAGCCCTTTACATCCTGCACACAGGGCAGGTCCAAGTCAAGATGCAGATTCCCACAACCCTGAAGAATAAAATCATAGTAATAAAAAAGTGTAAGCCCAAGATGAACTAAGCAGGAACCATCTTTCGAGTGTGAATTCTTTCAGATGCCAGAGATGGCTTTTTGTTATGGAAGTTTTTCAGACATTTCATGCTCTTTTTTTTTTGCCCACATCTGACTCTCCCTCTTCAAAGGAGCGTGGCTCAAGTTCTTCACTCGTATGAACAAGGCTGAGGCGACCAAGTGCTGTGGATGCTGAGACTGAGGAGATGGGAAGGTGCCAAAGTGGTCAAGACAGAACTAAGCGTTAACTCGGGAAGGGAAAGATGAATGTCGCACGCTGGAAGCAGCAGGGAGAGTTGGGAAGAAGAGTGCTTCACGGCGGGACCCAGCCGAAGGCTGCAGATGTCCCAGGCCACCGTGTAAGCCATTGCCTATGGCAGAGGATGGCTTCTTCCCCAGACGACGCGGGAAAGGAATGGTCCCTGTGGACAAGGTGGGCTGGCATGGCATTACCGAGCCTGCAGACCTCATTCCTGTCCCATCAAGGGCCTGAAGGAGAGACCATTCATAGGGCTTTGTTGCCTCATTCCCAGGAAATAAACGGTGCCCAGAGCCAAACGGAGCCTGAAATCCTGATGTGACACATCCACCCCAACGGTGACCAAGCCATGCATGTTATTTTCCTCTTTCCTCTGAAACCCCCAGCCACCATGTGGCCCTGATGCCTCAACCCCTCTGAGGCTGTCAGGGAGTCTGGGTCCAGAGAAAGGTTTGGAAGCGATGGACCCACTTTGAAC
The DNA here is from genome assembly GCF_001698545.2 of Rhinopithecus bieti. Taxonomy (NCBI): domain Eukaryota; kingdom Metazoa; phylum Chordata; class Mammalia; order Primates; family Cercopithecidae; genus Rhinopithecus; species Rhinopithecus bieti. The sequence continues at coordinate 3,344,534 of NW_016804048.1, forward strand.
CCAGGTCCAGTGAACTCGCTGTGTAACCCAGGGCAACCTAATCTTTGATTTCTAGTTTCTCTGCCGGAGAAGTGGGTGAAGGGAGGCAAAATCCATACCTCATGTTGAGTAAATGAAGATTCAGTGATGCCCTTTCAAAAGGGCCCACCTGCCTGGATGCAGTAATAAACAACGTCACATGTCAGCTGGCATTTTGTTCACACCTATATCCTAGCACTTAGGGAGGCTGGGGCAGGAGGATCGCCAGAGCTCAGGAGTCAAGACCAGTCTAGGCGACATAGTGAGACCTCATCTCTACAAGAGTTAAAAAATTAGCCGGGTGTGGTGGCGCACACCTGTTACCCCAGCTACGCAGGAGGCTTAGGCCGGAGGATCACTTGAGCCCAGGAGGTCGAGGCTGCAGTGAGCTATGACCGCACTCCAGCCCGGGTGACAGAGCCCGATGTGTCTCTCCATGAATCAGTAAGAACATTCTCCTCCCCTTAGGGAAGCAGTGTCCCCTCATGTAGCGTCTCTGCACGCGGCCTGGGGAGCCCTCCCTCAGGTCCCAGGCTGGCAACTCCAGAATGGGTGTGACCAGGTGTATTTCCTTTCCTTCGCTTTTTTATATCAGCCCCTGGGGAGGCGTTACCTTGTTGGTAGCTGGGGAAGGGTCAGGACCCGTGGGGCTGTGAGATCGTGTCTCCCAAGCTGGCCTCCTTCCTAGGGCACTGGGGACCTGCTTTCATGCAGCACCTGTGGCCATGGCCACGCCTCGTCTCTCTGAAGCCAGGCAGTAACGCACGTCCTCTGTCCACTTGCTGTCCCGAGCGCCCTCCTTGTACTTTCTTACCTCCCTGGTCTTGCTCATCTGTCTTTTGGACCTCCCTTCATCCCCTTTTCTGGCAAAATCCACCTGTTGAAGTTGTGTGACGAGCACTGCCTGCCCTCGTGCCCCACTGCACTTCACTGGGCTTAGCTGTCCCCAGCAGACTGTCCTCCCCTGGGAGGTGACCACAGCAGTGGGCTGAAGAACACACACTCTGGAGACAGAGTCGGGTGTGAATTCCAGTCTCACCACGAACATGCTGTGTGATGCTGCGAAGGTCCTGCATCCACTTTGTGCCTCTCCTGTAAAACGGGGTAACAGTACCCGCCTCGTAGGACTGCTATGAAGGTGAACTGCCACCAAACCTGTGCAGTGCTCAGAACTGAAGCTGGCAGGTGGTCCACATGTCACTAGCTTTTATTGTTTGTAGCCTGGAGTGTAGAACACAGGGAAATACAAATTCTGAACGGAGCGCTACGGTGGCCCTGTGTCAATGTGGATTGCTTGGATCTTGTCGGGGGAGAGGCCTGGATGTGTTGTTTGGGCACGTACAATTGCAGGATGTGAATATTTAACTGATTCAGGAAAAATTCAAACACAAGAATAAGGAGAATGGACTTACAAACCCCATGCACCCAGTTCCCCAGCTTCCTAGTTACTTACCTCTGGCCCATCTTTTTGTCTCCACATCCTGCTCCTCACCCTCGCTCCTCCCCGACAGACACGCTGGATTATGTCTGAGCAAATCGCAGATGTGAAGAAAGCAATTTATGCTCTGTGGTCTTAAAGGAAATTTCAAAAAGGAAAAAGATTATCCTACAGCACCTTCATTATGACCTAGGCTGAGGACAGGGATGAAGAAGGCGTTCTTTCAGAGGGGAAGGAGAGGCTGGGAGGTCAAGGGGCAGCCCAGGGCTGCAGTCTGCGAGTCTGGGCCCTTTCCAGGACGCCTGGGAAAGCTCACGAACCTCACACCAGCTTCCCCCAGCCCCAGAGCCTAACTAGTTATTTTTGTTTTGAGATAGGGTTTCTCTGCACCTCTAGGCTAGAGTGCAGTGGTGTAATCACTGACGCTCACTGCACCCTCCATCTCCTGGGCTCAAGTCACCCTCTTGCCTCAGCCTCCAGAGCAGCTGGGACTATAGGCACATGCCACCATGCCCTGCTAAAGTTTTAATTTTTTGTAACGGGAGAGGTCTCACTATGTTGTCCAGGCTGGTCTTGAACTCCTCGCCTCAAGCGATCTTCCCACCTTGGCCTCTCAGAGTGTTGGGATGAAAGGTTTCAGCCAGAGCCCCCAGTCCCTAACTAGTTCCTAATCATTTCTGAGCCAGCCTGAGATATTCTGCCTCAAAAATAAAGTACTAGTGATCTTTTCTCAATTCAGAAAAAAAAAATTAATGGATGGAATTCTTAAAGTTTCCACAGATTTTTGTCTGTGTTCACTTGCCTGCAACTGGGTGCTGGTAGAATGCAGGGTGAATAAATAGTAAAAAATGAGATGAATGGGAAACCTTGGAAACAGCTGACCAGGGTAATCTGACAGCTTTCCGTGGATACATCTGCTTGTGGTTGTGATTTTATATTGTGCAGAATAATACATGCTCTGCTAGTGAAACTGTTCCTGCTTCATATGATGAAAGTACAAGCAACCTCAGCCCTGCGGCCCTGTCCACAGCGCCCTGTCTCCCACGCACTCCTCCCCTGGCAGAGCTTCCTAACAGCTGCTCTGGCTGCAGAGAGAGAGGCCGGGGAGGGGGACCTGGGCACTGGGAGGGCTGACCAGGAAGAATGAGTTTGGACTCTCTTGCTACAATTCCCAAGAGCCAACACCCAGTGTGTGACAGAATTTACACGGGCGAGGGAAGGAATGCAGGAAGCTGACTTGATTCCTTTCTCGGGTAGACACAGAAGTGTGGCTAAGCAGAAAAGTAATTCTCTTAAAAGAAATCCCCCAGAATAATTTCTTACTGAGCATAAGGCCCAAGACAAATACCAAAGCTGGAAATGACAGCCGCGTCCAAGCGCAGGGCTTCTCAGCTCCTTTCAGTCTTGGAACTCACACTTGGGTGACACAGCCTGCCCGCCTCAGAGTCAGTGCATCAGAACACGCCCCACGGAAGCCTGAGTCCCAGTTCTGGGCAAAGCCCTCCCTCGATGGCCCGCCCTTACGGCTCTTCTATCTTGGCACGAGAGTAACACCATCCCTCAGTGCTGGGCACCTACTCCAAGCTCTGCGACAGTGAGATCTGACACGGATAACCTGGCCCGGGGCTGAGGGTGTAAAGAAGGAAAAACGGAACTGGGAATTCACTTTGAGAGCTGCCAACCTGGAGATCAGGCGGGAAGGGAGAGGAGGCTCACTCCTCCGAGGTCACAGCAGGCTGGGGGAGGCGGCACCACGCCCGTCAGGGCTGTGTGGGGACTCCCACACCCACGGTCAATCCTGGGACCCTGGCCCGCGGGCTGCCTGCCACTGGAGTTGGCCTCTTGGGGACTGCGGGCCTTGTCCATCTTTTCTAGCATTTGCGGACACATCTTGCTTAGACGAGCAGCTGGGTGAGACTCAAAGGAGGACACAGCACACAGTTTTTAAATAACTTTATAATTTCCTGGTGGATTTAGTTTGTGAATAAAAAAGAAAAAATGAACAAAGTGTTTACAATAATTATCAAGGCAAAGTTGAATATAACACAATTTCTTTGTAATGTCATTATCCTGTCAGTAACACAACTCCAGCAGGAACACACACATACAGTTGAAGGCAGCGGGTGCATTTGCATCACAGACACCACCATGGAGGCTGCTACTGTTACCAAAAGGAACTCAAGCTACAAGGGGGCAGGTGCTCCTCGGCTCCTCCAGTAAAGTGCAACACTTCCTTCCTGTGCCGCAGGGAGCAAGTCACAGGCCCCACTGGACATCCTGCAGTGCCCGGAAGGTGCCCGGGCTAGTCCTGCCATGGGCCAGCAGGCCCGAGTGGGTGGTGCTGCCCTCAGGATGTGTAGCTGCAGTAGGTGGATGCAATACTGGCGTGGCGTGGAAAGAGGGGCTGGACCCAGAGGGCTTGCTTTGGCCGGGGTGGATTCTCTGGCTTTAGTAGGGTTCAATTCCTTTCTTGACAGTGGCTTCTCTGGGCCCAAGAGAGACAGCCTGGGCCTAGGAGATCTGGGGTCGAAAAAAGCTCAAAGGGAAAGAACTGAGGGCCCGAAGCCAGAAGGAACTGACATGGAATACGGTCTGTTCCACCTGGACTGCAAGCTCCAGGCTGGACAGTGCTCACCCGTGCTGGGCGGTCACTGGATGAGATAGCACCATTGGGCAGGAGAGGTCCTGTGGCCTGCTGGGCAGGGCTGCAGGGTCAAGCCCAGGTTACCATGCAGTATTAGGCACACTGAGCTAGGACCCACATGGGGTGAGGGTGGTTATGGGGTCACAAACTGTGAAACCTTTACCCAGAGGTCCTGAGCATGTATAGGAAAACCCTGGCACAACTGCGCGGCTCTGAGTCCTGGATTCTCGTTCCTGTTGCTCGGCAGGTCTCTCGCCCAGGCGGGCACTACCGTGAAGTGTGCTCCACGCTTCCTAAGCTGCCAGCCCGGGGTCACCTACGCCAGCTTGGCAGGAGGAGGGGAGCGTGGCTACCCTGTAACTTGAATTCCTTTATTAACAAGATATTGGTTTGCATGTTTAAAACACAGCTCTTCTTCATTCTACAACTACGTTTTAATCTTTTAATAATCTCAACAGACACAATGTAACTGCCCCGATTCTCTGAATCACACAGACAATCGACAAGCAGAGAAAGAAGAGGGGAGGTGGGATGGGACGAACACCCGCACCCAAATCAATCCCGAAAACCACTTCCCCCCAGAGTCAGGAGAAGTGCCTACAACAGGGTCACAGCACTTGCCAAACACATTGGAAAAAGTCAGGAGACAGGTGGTTACAGTTTTGACACTAAAAAGTCTGGAGACAGTTTTGCTTAAAAGAGTAGGTAAAGACAGCCATTTTGTTCAGAAGGATTTCCCTGTAATGTATGTCTTTTCTTGCCTAATTATTCCCTAAGTTGCACGGGGGAAACTCCAGATCCTCTTTAAGACATTCCTTTGAGTGGTTCACGTCCCCTCCTGAGAAGCCCAGGGCTGGCGGTGATGGGTGGGCGGCCTTGCCCTGCGGAGGGCATCTGCGGCACTGCGGTCTCTTCTCTTCCTTCCTCCTCAGTTCCGAACCCAGGCAGGTGAAGATGAGGCCGGGCACAGATGTTAAATTACTGGTATTTGCTGACACGGGGTCCGCTGGGCTTGAGAAATGCCATGTGGTGTCATACTCCACGCAGCGAGGTCTTCCGTGCTTGGCTCTTTCCTCAAAGACTCTGAGGGTAGCCACCAGGCCTACACTCAAGTAACATGGTCAACAGGAGGGCGGTGTGGTCCTCGGAGGAACAGGACTCTGGCAGCAAATCCAAATGCCAGTGGATGGGCAGCCCAGAAACATTTATATTTTGGGTGATACATGATGGTTTCCTGACAACCCTGACCCTCAATAGGGAGGGGTTAGTTCAGCAGGTGGCTAAGACTGTGTCTGTGATGACATCGCCTTCCTCTTCTCCCACTCTGGGGTGGGTGAGTCCGCAAGTTCCTCATGGACAACCAGACTTCAATCGACAGAAAGTGGCAAGTCACAATGCCCCTCTCAACACTGAAGGCGGCCTTGAGTCCAGTCTGCTTTACAAGTTATTTCTAAAACCCAAGTATGAGGAAGTCCGAGAGCCACAGGTAGATCTTCTTTAGATTATAAAGTGCAAGGACAAAGGTTAAAAGGTTAGAGCTGAGATGAATTTGGCGATTCCCATCCATATATATATATATATATATATATATAT
>NW_016804048.1:3350598-3357613 GCF_001698545.2 Rhinopithecus bieti
ATATATTTTAAACGGAGTCTCTGTCACCCAGACTGGAGTGCAGTGACGCGATCTCGGCTCACTGCAGCCTCTGCCTCCCAGGCTCCAGCGATTCTCCTGCCTCCCAAGTAGCTGGGATTACAGGCGTGTGCCACCACGCCTGGCTAATTTTGTATTTTAGTAGAGTCGGGGTTTTGTCATCCTGGCCAGGCTGGTCTCGAACTCCTGATCTCAGGTGATCCACCTGCCTCAGCCTCCCAAAGTGCTGGGATTACAGGTGTGAGCCACCGTGGCCGGCCCCATCCATATTTCTTAAATATGTTAAAGCCCGTTCAAAATCTTTTCCATTTCAAATGGTATCAAAGTCCTTGCAAATCTCAACTGATACTTCCTCAGTGATTCAATGAGTACCGGGGGTTAGAGGTATATGAAAACATGAGACACTCATACTGTACTTCTTCAGTTACAAAACCCCGTTGGGATCACACCCGCTCTTCTTCTTGCCCTCTTTATGGTGACACTGATGGGAGGTGCAGATCTTTAGGTGCTAAAGGGCAACTAGACTTGCCAATGGAGGGGTCTGGGGAAAATGAAGGGCAACCTGCATTGCGTTTTCAAGGCTATAAAACTTCAGTAGCAGCTGCATGGCCATATGAAACCACGACTACTAGGAGAGGGGCGTGGCATGACGAGTCCTAGTGTGACAGGAGTGGCACATTTGGTTAAGTGTTGGTTCAATGATTTAGACTCAATGAGATACTCTGAATGCTACAAACTGCATCCACTCTGCCCTACAGCACAAAGGCAGGCCACGTTTATTACTGAACTCTTAGGCAGTCTCCACATCATTTGAGAAGCCAGAATAGTGCCCAAGAAGGGTCAAGATTCCTTGCTGTTCATAGAGACCAGACAGATGATATCTGTCCCAGAAATTTTTCTTCTCAGAAGCACCGTCACAGAGGGCTTCCTTCCATCAGTTGTTCCGGGCGGACAGTGATGGAGAATATTGAGATGAAGAGGAGCGTCACACACCCAGTGGCTGAGAGTGGCAGGTGCTGCACCTGATGAGAAAAGCCACGTGGGTGGATCTGGGGCACCTGCTTGATGCCTTCCTGGATAGACCAGGGAGAGAGCAGCTGGCCAGTGCCAGTGCCAGGCCACTTGTGTAGGCATGGCCTCGCCTGCTTTCTTGGTTCCACTGTGGCCCTGTGAAGGCTGTGATCATACCCTAGTGCTTTACAGTAAGGTGGATAAAGTGAGATTCTAATACTCCTGCCTTTCAGTACTGGGAGCTTTCTATATGGTTTATGGGCACTGCAATAAACAGAACTGAGGTAACTGACCACAAACGACCACCACTTACTATCTAACCCCTGCACCCCTCTCTGGCCAGCCTGGCGATCAGGAAGCATCTCAGTAAGAGGTTTATGAGCAGAGTCCATTTAAACCTTCGATAAGAAACATGCCACAGTTTCCTCTCACAGGAGAGGGTTGTTTCACAGCAGGGAAAAGGGTAGCTGCAGATCTGACCGCATCAGTTAATGGGACAGTCAAGGGCTGGTGGTGGGAAGTTCCTGGACTGATGAGGCGGTGCTGACTCTGCAGACTTTAAATTCTCGGAGCAAGTGGGAAAGGAGAGGAGAAAATGCAAAAAGAAACAACGAGTCCAGCAACTCTTTTCAGGAGATGTGAGTGTCTTCTGGGCTCTGGGGTAGAGATGGTCAAAGAACTAGATTTGGGTTAAGTGGTTTACTTCCTCGTGCCTAATTATTTACGACTCTGTTGTCTACGCTTGGGAAAATGTCCTTAACAATGCCAATACCTTCAACTGGATTTGCAGTCTTGGGGTCAGCTTTCTGATTGGCAACATGAAGCTGGCTGAATTCTACAAGGTACATGCAGATGTCAGCAAATGGCCACCCACAAGTAGATACTCAGAGCCCTCTAAGGGCAAAAACAAACAGCCAAAATCCAGAATCATCAAATGGAATCCCAAAGGCAAGTGGGTGACTGAGCCCCCCAAACTCACGAATTCCATTAGGGAACTTTTCTAGAAAACATACCTTAAGATCGGGGAGGGGAAGGACATGCTATTTACTGCTTTGACTTCAGCTGGTATGTCTCACAGAATCCACTGCACCTCTCCCTTACTGAGAAGTGGCCTTTTCAAGGATGGATGACTTGCACACAGTAGGCATTTCATAAATATTCTCTGAATGAAATAATCGAGGAAGGAATGTGTGTAGGACAAGAAACCTTCATTTATGCCAGAAGAAGGTTCCAGGTAATACATGAGGCTGAGGTTCTGAGAGGATGAGTCTAGGGCAAAGCTAGCAGGCGGAGTGAGGGATCAAAACTTCAGCAGCCACTGGGCTGCAGGAGCTCGGGATGCGGGTGCTGGGAAAGCAGGCAGCCTCCTGGAGGTGTTCAGGGGAAAACAGCCCAACCCTGAGGCACGGGCTTCTGCTACGGGGCAAAGTTGCAAGTGGGGACAACAGGGCCTCGTATGTCACCTTTGTATGTTCTCTTTTTAATTTTTTGTAGAGACAGGGTCTCGCTATGTTGCCCTGGATGGTGCTCTTTTAACCTCACATGTTCTCCTTCAGTTAGAGACATTTGATCCAATTGTATGATAAGGTCAACAGTCTCAAACAGGAGAGACTGGTGGAGAACACCTTACACCATCTTCTTGTTAACTGGCTGAGGAACAGAGTAAGGAAGGCTGGGACAGACAGGGCTGGGTGAAGACTCAGACCTTGGGGGACGAGTGCTCCCAAGCCATCGTGGGGCCTGCTCACGGCTCCCCGGTATAAAGCATCTCATGTGGAAAGTAAGCAGAAGAGACAGTGAAAAGAAGAGTCGATTTTCTCTTCCCTTCCCCTTCTCTTTTCTCATCTTTTGAGATTGTTTTTTACCCTTTTAGGAGAAAGCACCTATTGTGATATTAGATCACTCAGCTCTCTGGTCCACTGGAGGCATCCTCTCAGCCCGTTGAACTCCAAGTACATTCCTGGTTTCATTCGCACGTCACAGGACAGGAGATGAGAGGCTCCTCTGCTCCATGGCCCTCTGTCAGGGCCGAGCCACCAGCTTCCACAGTCACTGTTGACGACCAGGTGGCAGTTCTTCAGAGACATTCACCTTTTATCTACCCTGGACATCAAGGTTAGTGTGGAGACCACATCCAAAGCAGGAAGGCAGAGAAAGATGGCAGATGTAGAGACGGTGCTGGAATCACACTTCTTCAAGTGAGCAAGATGGGATGAAGTTTGTAGTGTTTGGTGCCAAGAAGGTTCCGGGCGCCTGTTCCTTGCAGTTCTCCTTTCTTGGCCCCTGGGTTGACTACCTCAGGCTTCCCCACAAAGCAGGGTCAAGAGGACTCTTCCAGGGCGTTGACCACTTGCTCTAGGATGTCGGGACAATGGTCTGCTATCTGCTGAAGAATGGCGTTGGCAAACTCCTGCAGTTCTGCATTGTCCCGTTCACCTTTCTCTAGCTCATCCTGAAGCTGAAAGGGAAAGGAGAGACAGATTTCAGATACAACAATCTCACTTGCACTGAGCTAAGAATTATGTTTCATCAATACATGACAAAGAAGGCACTTTCGATGTGAAGTCTCTCTGCATGAAAACTAACCATAAGAAAAGTGTAAGAGTAAGGATCGAATGTGTCTTCATGCAAGTGAGGCCCAAAAAGTCACTGGTTCTAGGCCCAAAGCTGATTATTTTTGCAGAGCTGTGGCTTTAGCCCTGGCCTCTCACTCTAAACAGAATGTTCTCTCCACCAAGTCACAGGCTCACGAACCTGCGTGAGAGTGGGAGAGAGGGGCATGGTGATCTCAGATAGGATCTCAACCTTGAGGAGTGACCCTTGCCCTGAGGGAACTTACAATTCAAAGGACTTCTCCATTTGCTGTGTGTCACTTTCATTCGGTACATTAGCCTGCCCCACCTGAGGCCTGCTGGTTTAGCTGAAGAGATTACTCTGAGAAACACAAGATAATCCCTTTGCTTAGAAGTAAGTATATTTCTAACTTCCTGTTGTTTTTAACAACCTCTTTCCCATTCCTTCAAGCGTTTTCACCGACATTTACTGAGCGCTACTCTGTGCTCGGTGCTGAAAGCTGAAGGGATTCGGTCCTTGTCCTAAAGACCCATTTAGGTGAATGGAGACAAGCACGTAAACAGATAAACGACCACCCAGCAGAGTGAGGCCACAGCTGAGGCTTGAGCATGTGCTGTGGCAGCCCGAAGAGCGACTGTCTCACCCCGGAGGAATCTGAGGAAACGCTACGAAAGAGGCATGGGGTCTGGATCTTGAGAGCTGACTAGAGTCTGTCTGGGAGATCAAAGACAGAGGAGGCTTAGAGCAAAAGAACAAAGGCTGATGCGTGGAGCTAGGACAGGCCTGGCCCAGATCTTGCAAAAAGGGAAGCCTCAGGATGGCAGGAATGTAAGGCACAGGGAGTGGGTGGAGAATGACAGGAAATGGAGCTGAAAACACACGCGAGGGCCGGACTGAGCATGTGAAGTGAGGGAGTTCCAGTGTGATCTGCTTCAAAACCAAACCCAAAGCAAAACCACAAAAAGGAAGTCCACGAACTTTTAAATGGTCCAGTGACATGAGCACCTTCACTTTCTTAGACTGAGCAGAAGGAAGAGTCCACCAAGGGCAGCTCCTGCGCCGAGCCCAGGTCGGGGTTAGGCGGGGCTGACGCGAGGGAGGGTCGGGGACGTGGAAAGGAACACACGGGTCTGAGCATCTTCAAAGGCAGGACTAAAAGGAGGAGGCGTTAAGTGAGGGAGAACCGGAGAATCATTTCTGACAGTTCTAGCTGGGGATACTGGACAAATAAGACCGAAAATGTAGGAGGCAGAGCAGGTTTTAGGAAAGAAAGGAGGAAAATTAAAAACGGCGTATAAAGTGTAGTTAAGAACACAGGCTCTGGAGTTAGGCTGCCTGGGTTTCAAGGGCAGTTCTGCCAATGAGTTATCTGATCTTGACTTCTCCGAGTCTCAGTTTCCTCATCTGTAAAATGAGGCAATAATAACCATGTCAGGCCAATGTCTTCAAGTTTAATTTTTTGGAGAGATGGGAGTCTATGTTGCCTACGCTTGTCTTGAATGCCTGGGCTCAAGTAATCCTCCTGCCTCTGCCTCAGCCTCCCAAAGTGCTGAGATTACAGAAGTGAGCTCCTGTGCCCTACCTCATACGGCTGTTTTAAGGATTTAATGAGACAGTCATATAAAGTGCAATGTAATGCCTAACAAATAGAAAATGCCTGACAAATATGAGGTGTTCTGTTATTAAATGGATAAGATCACCCAGCAAGAGCATATAGATTAAAAAGCAAAAAGGGAGCTTGGTACAGCGGTGCACGCCTGTAATCCCAGCTACTCGGGAGGCTGAGGGTGCGGGAATCGTTTGAGCCCAGGAGTTTGAGTCCAGCCTGGGCAACATAGTGAGACCCCATCTATCTTTCTTTTCTTTCTCTCTCTCTTTTTTTTTTTCTTTTTTGAGATGGAGTCTGCTCTGTCGCCCAGGCTGGAGTGCAGTGGCGCAATCTCAGCTCACTGCAACCTCCGCCTCCTGAGTTCACGCCATTCTCCTGTCTCAGCCTCCCAAGTAGCTGGGACTACAGGCACCTGCCACCTCGCTCGGCTAATTTTTTATATTTTTAGTAGAGACGGAGTTTCACCGTGTTAGCCAGGATGGTCTCGATCTCCTGACCTCGTGATCCGCCCGTCTCGGCCTCCCAAAGTGCTGAGATTACAGGCGTGAGCCTCTTTCTCTCTTTCCTTTCCTTTCTTTTTCTTTCCTTCTTTCCTTCCTTCCTCCCTTCCTCCCTCCTTCCCTCTCTCCCTTCCTCTCTCTCTCTCTCTATTAATTTGAGACAGGGTCTCCCTCGGTTGTCCAGGCTGGAGTGCAGTGGTTTGATCAGGCTTGCTGTGGCCTCGACCTCCTGAGCTCCTGTGATCCTCCTGCTGCAGCCTCCCAAGTAGCCGGCATTACAGATGTGTACCACCATGCCTGGCTAATTTTTGTATTTCTTTTTTCTTTTCTTTTTCTTTTTTTTTTTAGAAGTGGGGTCTAACTATGTTGCCCAGGCTGGTCTTGAAACCCCTGGCCTCAAGTGACCCTCCTGCCTTGGCCTCCCAAAATGTTGAGATTACAGGTGTGAGCCACCACACCCAGCTGAGATTCCATCTTAAAACAAGAAAAAAAAAAAAAAAAAAAAAAAAAAAAAAAAAAAAAATCCAGATGCTCTGAGTCAAGAATTAGCACAGTGCTTCTTAAATATATCAGAGTTAAGAATAGACCTAGTAATCTTCTTTCTGCTAAACGGTGACTAACAGACCAGGACACTGAGGGGCCAGATTTAGACGACATTGCCTTGATGTATCTCAAGCTCTGGCTGTGCCACATGAATAAGAATAATAGGGAAAGCTAGGAGGCTGGGTACCTTGTAAATACAGCTGCATAGAAAACACCCCAGAAATGCTGCTAAGTGAAAAGGCTACAAACTTTAAAGTCTCAGCAGAACTGACACCAACCAAGTTACAGAAGAGGTTGTGTGTGGTGTTGCTTCAGTAGCTCGATTCCAGCTTGATCCTTCCCGGGAATATTCCAGACAATTCTAGTTTATATTCTGAGCCAGGTATCTCTTCTTCACTCTCTACAAGTCACTTATTTATTTCCCATGAAATACAGCCGGGCACGGTGGCTTACGCCTGTAATCCCAGCACTTTGGGAGGCAGAGGCGGGTGGATCACTTGAGGTCAGGAGTTCGAGACCAGCCTGGCCAACATGGTGAAACCTCGCCTCTACTAAAAATACAAAAATTAGCCGGGCGTGGTGGCGGGCACCTGTAGTCCCAGCTACTTGGGAGGCTGTGGCAGGAGAATCGCTTGAACCCAGGAAGCGGAGGTTGCAGTAAGCCGAGATCGCACCACTGTACTCCAGTCTTGGTGACAGAGCGAGACTCTATCTCAAAAATAAAATAAAATAAAATAAAATAAAATAAAATAAAATAAAG
>NW_016804048.1:3359827-3362927 GCF_001698545.2 Rhinopithecus bieti
AGTCCCAGCTACTTGGGAGGCTGTGGCAGGAGAATCGCTTGAACCCAGGAAGCGGAGGTTGCAGTAAGCCGAGATCGCACCACTGTACTCCAGTCTTGGTGACAGAGCGAGACTCTATCTCAAAATAAAATAAAATAAAATAAAATAAAATAAAATAAAGTAAAAGTGCTTCACAAATACTGTAAAACTTTGGAAAATAAAGAAAAAAAAAACAAGAAAAAAATCACCCCGAATATTACCATCATCTAGAGATAACCACTGCTATATATTTTATCATGCCTTATTCGAGGCTTTATTTATGTCTGTATTTGTGTGTATAATACATTTCCAAAGAAATCCTAAAGGTTCTTTTTGGAATTTGATAATGGATTCTAACATTTATCCTGAAGTATAAACATAGAGAAGAGTCAAGAAAATATTTTAAAGAAAGAAGAGTGATATTAAGACTTGCTTTACCAAATAAAACATGCCATAAAAGTACAATAATTAGAAGAGTATTGGGTTGATACCATTAAAGGAGTGGGATTTAGGATATGACCAGGAGGCATATGAAGTCAATGAACTGTACTGGGTCAACTGGGCCCATTTATGGTTGTATTCTTGCTCATACCATACAGCAACATAAATTCCAAACTGGTTAAAGATGTATAATTAAAACCTATGCTGTGAAAATACTGAAAGTAAACTTAAGAGCATATTTTTTATAATCTTAGGATGGGAGACAGAAAAGTATTTTTAGCTTTATTTTGGGGAGGAGGGTAGGTGCTTTTAAATTCAGAAGTCATAAACGAATATAAGGGCAAGTTGGACTATTTAGAAATTTAAAATGTCTATGGAGACAGAAGAGCTATAAATGTAATTAAAGTACAAATGATGGCTTGAAAAACATAATAAATACAAAACAAAAAGACAAAGGATTGACATCAATGTATTATGAAGTGGTACTATAAGCCTAAAACCTATAACCTAATAGAAAAACAGGCAGAGAATATGAACAAAAAACTCACAGAAGAAATACAAATGGCTAACAAGCACAAAAATAATACCCAACTTCATTAATAATTAAATATGGCCAGACGCAGTGGCTCACGCTTGTAATCCCAGCACTTTAGGAGGCCAAAGTGAGCAGATCACGAGGTCAGGAGTTTAAGACCAGTCTGGCCAATATGGTGAAACTCTGTCTCTACTAAAAATACAGAAATTAGCTGGGCGTGGTGGCGGGTGCCTATAATCCCAGCTACTTGGGTGGCAGAGGCAGAAGAATTGCTTGAATCCAGGAGGTGGAGGTTGCAGTGGGCCAGGATCACGCCACTGCACTCCAGCCTGGGTGACAAAGTGAGACTCTGTCTCAGAAAAAAAAAGAAATATTGACCAGGTGTGGGGACTCACACCTGTAATCCCAGCATTTTGGGAGGCTGAGGCAGGCAGATCACTTGAGCCCAGGAGATAAAAGACCAGCCTGGGCAACATAGAGAGATCCTATCTCTACAAAAAATTAAAATGAAAAAATTGGTCAGGTGTGGTTGTGCATGCCTGTAGTTCTCGCCACTCTGGAGGCTGAGGTGGGAGGAACTCTTGAGCCCAGGAGGTTGAGGCTGCAATGAGCTATATGATTGTATTGCTGCACTCTAGCCTGGGCAACACAGCGAGACCCTGTCTCAAAAAAAGAACAAGAAGACCCAGCGCGGTGGCTCATGCCTGTAATACCAGCACTTTGGGAGGCTGAGGCAGGCAGATCACGAGGTCAGGAGATCGAGACCAGCCTGATCAGCATGGGGAAACCCCATCTCTACTAAAAAAAAAAACAAAAAATTAGCTGGGCATGGCGGTGGGCACCTGTAATCCCAGCTACTCAGGAGGCTGAGGCAGGAGAATTGCTTGAACCCGGGAGGTGGAGCTTGCAGTGAGCCGCGATTGCACCACTGCACTCCAGCCTGGGCAACAGAGCGAGACTCTGTCTCAAAAAAAAAAAAAGGAAAAGGAAAACTCAAAACAAACAAACAAGAAATATAAACTACACAAGATAGGTTTATGTTTTTCCCCGATCACACGGGCAGACATTTTGAGGTCACTGACAATCAGAGTTGATTAAGGCATGGGAAGTGGGACACTGAAGCAATGACCTGTGGGACAACTGTTAGTAGGGGAGAAATTTGGTCTCATCAGCCAAATTTAATTCTATATTTCCTTTGACCAAATAATTCTACTTTTAGAGTATATTCAATAGAAACACCAGTAAGAAATTTAAGAATCTATGTACACGTATGTTTACTAAGGCAATTTGTGGGAACAAAGAATTTTTTCTTTTCTTTTTTTTTTTTTTTTTTGAGACAGAGTCTCACTCTGTCACCCAGGCTGGAGTGCAGGGGCGCGATCTCGGCTCACTGCAAGCTCCACACCCCGGGTTCACCCCATTCTCCTGCCTCAGCCTCCCGAGTAGCTGGGACTACAGGTGCCGCCACCACGCCCGGCTAGTTTTTTATATTTTTAGTAGAGACGGGGTTTCACTGTATTAGCCAGGATGGTCTTGATCTCCTGACCTTGTGATCCGCCCGCCTCAGCCTCCAAAAGTGATGAGATTACAGGCGTGAGCCACCGCGCCCAGTTGGAACAAAGAGTTTTTAAAGACCTCAGTGAGGCCGGGCGTGGTAGTTCACGCCTGTAATCCTAGCACTTTGGGAGGTAGGCGGATCACTTGAGGTCAGGAGTTTGAGGCCAGCCTGGCCAACATGGTGAAACCCCATCTCTACTAAAAATACAAAAAAAATCAGTCACATGTGGTGGCGAGCGCCTGTAGTCCCAGCTACTCAGGAAGCTGAGGCACAAAAAAGCTTGAACCCCGGAGGCAGAGGCTGCAGTGAGGCGAGATCGTGCTACTGTACTCCAGCCTGGGTGACAGAGCAGAGACTCTGTCCAAAAAAAAAAAAAAAAAAAAGCCCTCAGTGGATGGAAGGAGTTTCAATTTTACTTTACATACTTCAGTACTGTTTACAGCACAAGCAACATCAATTTTGCAATAATAGACGAAAATATGTAACATAAATAATAAACACCCTTTAAAACTGTATATACTTTTTTTTTTTTTTTTTTTTTTTTTTTT
>NW_016804048.1:3363282-3372066 GCF_001698545.2 Rhinopithecus bieti
AGGCGCCCGCCTCGTCGCCCGGCTAGTTTTTTGTATTTTTTAGTAGAGACGGGGTTTCACCGTATTAGCCAGGATGGTCTCGATCTCCTGACCTCATGATCCGCCCGTCTCGGCCTCCCAAAGTGCTGGGATTACAGGCTTGAGCCACCGCGCCCGGCCTAAAACTGTATATACTTTTAAAGGCAAAATTCTGATACTCTACAACCTTAAGGAGGGAAAAATTGAAGTGTATAAAATATCCACTCAAAAAGTATTAACCAACTGGCCAATAAAAAGGAGCAAAGTTCTGACACGTTACACTATGTAAAGCTACACTACGTAAAGTATACAAAAACATGACGCTAAATGAAAGAAGCCGGTCTCAAAAGACCACATATTGTAAGATTCTATTCTTGTTTTAGTTTTGAGACAGGGTCTCATTCTGTTGCTCAGGCTGGAGTGCAGTGGCAAATCTCAGCTCACTGCAACCTCCACCTCCCAGACTCAAGTGATCCTCCCGTGTTAGACTCCCAAGTAGCTGGGACTATATGCAAATGCCACTACACCTGGCTAATTTTTGTATTTTTTTGTAGAGATGGGGGTTTTGCCACGTTGCCCAGGCTGGACTCGAACTCCTGGGCTCAAGCCATCTGCCCACCTTGGTCTCCCAAAGTGCTGGGATTACAGGCGTGAGCCACCATGCCCAGCCTGATTCCATTGTTAATGAAATTCCAGAGTAGCCGAATCCAGAGTTGGGAAGTAAGAGTAGCAGCTGCGTGAGGCTGGGGCAGGATGGGGTGATTGGCAGTGACTGCTAATGGGCGGGGGTTTCCTTTTGGGGTGACAAAAATGCTCGAAAATTGACTATGGTGATGGCTGCACAACTCTGAGAACACACTAAACCTACTGAATTATGTACCTGCAATGGGTGAGTTGTATGTATATAAATTATATCTCAATAAAACTATAAAAAAATTGGCTGGGCACAGTGGCTCACGTCTGTAATTCCAGCATTATGGGAGGCCGAGGTGGGCAGATTACTTGAGATCAGGAGTTCGAGACCAGCCTGCCCAACATGGCGAAACCCCATCTACCAAAAATACAAAAAATTAGCCGAGAGTGGTGGCGGGTGCCTGTAATCCCAGCTACTCAGGAGGCTGAGGCAGGAGAATCACTTGAACCCGGGAGGCGGAGCTTGCAGTGAGCCGAGATGGTGCCATTGCACTCCAGCCTGGGTGACAAGAGCGAGACTCCGTCTCAAAAAAAAAAAAAAAAAAAAGGCAACAACAAAAAACTCTTTAAAAAAATTGACTGAGTGCTCTACGCAAAACAGTGTAGTAACTGCCACAAAGAGGTAGAGATAAAATGCTACTGCCTTCAGTCTGGACAGAAAGGAAGGCGGGGTGGGGGTGGGTATTTTCTTGCCAGCAGGGGACAGAAAAGGGTCATTTCAATGGAAACATAGTATGAGGTGAGGCACAGAGGAGGAAAGGCACTGGGCTGCTCACTGCAGTTCTGGAGCACGGAATCACTGGCTCTTGACGGAAGCAATTCCAGCTCTTCAAGAGAGACAAAAGGCCCTGGGCTGGCCAGACATGGGCATCACTCCTGAGCAGACCCCCATTCCATTACACAGTTTCGGCGAGGCCACACCTAAGGGCACTGTGTTCTGTTTCAGACACCTCATTACTAGAAAAATGGAGACAAACTGGAGTAAGTTCAAAGAAAATGGCAGCATGACTAAGAAGCTGAAAGAATCATTTTATGAGGCAGGATTAGAAAACTAAACATGTAGACCTGAACTACGTAAAAACGAAGGGCAGGGAAATGTGATTATTACCTACAAATGCCAGGAGGGTGTAAACAAGAAGGGGGACGAGTGATTTAGCACTGGAGGAGGAAGTATAACAAGAAGTGGTGGAATAAGATTAAGGTGAAAAAAAAAATAGAGGCGGACTAGAAGGCTACGCTTTCTCCAGGGTCTAATGTATGCTATGCCTGGGAAAAGGTGTTTAAAAATAGAGGGAATCACAGAATTGAAAAGTTTAGAGAAGGAAGTGTTCCTTCACTGGTTGGAGTTGCTTTCCATCTGGTAGGCCTTTCTCTGTTCTCCAGGGATTAGGCACGGTTCACGTTTTATCTGAAAGCAGTATTACACGTGGGCACAGCTGAGCAGGGATACATTTCACCGGTACTTGATCCATTCTATTTTTTCTCGTTTTGAAAGAATCTCAAGGATCAACTTCTCTTGTGTAACTGTGATTACTTTTAAAATGTGATTTTTATTTTGTTGACTTTGATTGTAAAGCTTTAGTCATTCTGAAGTCAAAGGAGTACAGGCGTGTTGTTAAAGCTTTTAGATTGCTTAGGAAAGATAGGCAATGTGGGAAACCAAACTAAAAACTTAGATGAATGTGTTATACAGCACAGGTGTGAAAACAAAACCTGAAATGGACTAGCATCTCATTATACTAAAATGCAGCAGCGCCCCCTTGTCCGCGGTTTCCGTTTCCACGCTTTTAATTACCCTCAGTCAACTGTGATCTGGAAATATTAAATGGAAAATTCCAGAAATAAACAATTCATAAGTTTCACAGTGCATGCTGTTCTGAGTATTGTTATCACTGTCCTAGTTTACTATTAATCTCTGACTGTACCTAATTTATAAACTAAACTTTATCTCAGGTATGTATGTACAGGAGAAAACAGGATCTACAGGCTCCAGTACCATCTACAGTTTCAGCATCCACTGGGGGCCCTGCAACATATCTCCACAGTAAAGGTGGGTATCTGCATTTCTTTGCCATGTGCATCCCATGAAAAGAGGCAGGTTTTGCATGGCCTTGGGATGCAATGGATTCTGTGGATAAGTTGGGAAAGACGTGTATTAGCGTCTGAAACTTCCCCTAACAGATACTGCTCGAGGTATTCTTGCTCTCTTCGACTCCCTGCCCGCTACCCACGCCCCTTCCCACACCTCCCACACCTGCTTGTCTTCCTCACCTCCTCTTCAAGGCAGGCCCCTTAAGGCTTAAAACCAGAAAAGAATTTCCCAAAGAGTACAAATTAAATTGTGATTTAATGAAAGTGCTCATTACATTCTAGTCACAATGAATTGATTCCTTCTTTCCCCTTCCTTTTATTGACTTGTTAAGGCTACAAAGCCAAATGTAGTAGATCTAAGGAGTAATCCAATGGGATTTTCCATTTCCCACTGTCCATTTTCTAATACTGCCAAGTAATCCCACCACCGCAAGTCTTACGGTGAAACACATTGTCTTCTTGTTGACTTTATTAAAAACACCACAATTATGGGCAGCACGTAAGCTCACCCTATCAGTCCCCTAGATATGCAGATGCCATGTTCTGTGCATGTGCTGAAAGCTTTGTATCTAAACACAAACAATAACAAAACATCTAAACACACTCCCAGAGTAAACCAATTATCGCTCAACTGCAAAACAAGTTTGTTCCCATGAATTCTGCCAGCCTTTTCTGTAACTTAAGCATGAAGTCTCGTATCTCAGCACCTTAGTCTCCTCCATTATAACATTTCTACTACGAAATGTTCCTCAAGCCTCCCGGGCACTGCAAGATTTTGTGAAAAAGCCCCTTTCCACCAAACCTTACTTTAAGACACTCTGGAGGAAAGGACTGTTGGAATGACACATGTACAAATACGCACCTCCGGTAGAGAAAATGTGGAATACGCTCTGTTAAAATAGCATGTGCTGTATTCCAGGGTGGAGGTGTGAAAACAGCCGTGAGGGCAGCAGGGCTTGCTGCTGCTCTTAGTGCAAAGGGCATGGCTCACGGTGGCTCTGTGCTGCCGACTATGTGAGCACCCAGGGAGTCTGAGGTAACGTGTGCTGGACCCATCCTGCCTCAAAATGACCCCACCTGGCTTCTCCAGGGTGGCAGCGTTCCCTGCCCACACTCGAGCTGACTCTCCATGTCTCTGTCCCTTCAGTGAACTCTGTGTTTCCAACCCCTCCCCGCCCCTGGTCTTTCACTGTGGCTTCTGAGGGCACTGAATCCCGCCCGTCCTGAAAAGACTTTCGGAATCTCAATCTCTCAAGCGTAGAAGCTTTTCTCTTCCTGTAACGAAATTTCTCAAAAGAAGAGTCTACATGTGTCACCTGCATTTCTGAGTTCTCTCCTTAATAACTAAGAATTTAGTTTCTGCTATTTCACTGAAGTTGCTCTCGAAAGATTACAAAAGCCTCTCTAATGAAACTATAAAATATTTGGAGAAATTAAAAATGTCTTAAATGGAGGAATAAACATGATTAAGGATTCCAAGCCTCAATTCTGCAAAGGTGTGAATTCTGCCTCAACTAATCTCTACAGTCGATGCAAGCCAAATCGAAACTGGCAGGTGTGTATGTGAATAGACGGGCTGATTCCAAAGAGTAAGTGGAAATGCAGAGAACCAAGAACAGCGAAGACGGCCACCAAGAATGAAGCTACACAAACGTTCCTCTCTGGAAGAAGACTGTCACTGCAAGGTGGCAGCAATGAACATACGCAACACTGGCACAAGAGCAGATACACAGACCAATGGGACAAAAAGAGAACATGGAAAAACCCTACACATATATGGCCACTTGACTGTGCAGTGGGGCAAGGATGGTCTTTCTGATAAATGGTGGGACTATATGCAAAACAAATTTGGATTTCTACCTCACACCATTCACAAACATCAATTCATGATGAATACATATATAAATGTGAAGGGTGGAACAATAAAGCATTTACAAGAAAATGTAAGAGACCATCTTTAGGGAATATAAAGATTTCTTAAACAGAACACAGAAAGCAATAATCACAAAAAGAAAAAATTGATAAACTGATCTACATTAAAATTAAGGATTTCTGTCTCTCTTTTTTTTTTTTTGAGACGGAGCCTCGCTCTGTCGCCCAGGCTGGAGTGCAGTGGCGTGATCTTGGCTCACTGCAAGCTCCGCCTCCCGGGTTCCCGCCATTCTCCTGCCTCAGCCTCCCGAGTAGCTGGGACTACAGGCGCCGCCACCACACCTGGCTAATTTTTTGTATTTTTAGTAGAGATGGGGTTTCACCATGTTAGCCAGGATGGTCTTGATCTCCTGACTTCGTGATCGGCCCACCTCAGCCTCCCAAAGTGCTGGGATTACAGGTATGAGCCACCGCGCGTGGCCAGATTTCTGTCTCTTAAAAGACACCATTAAAAGAGTGAAAAGGGCAGTCCACAGATAGAAGATACATATCTGATGTATGCATATCCATAATATATAACTCCTATAAAGCAGTAACAACAGTTAATAATGAAAAACAGGCAAGACATTTGAATGACCACTTCACAGGAGTATACTGAAATGGTTAACAGACATATAAGGCCGGGCGCGGTGGCTCAAGCCTGTAATCCCAGCACTTTGGGAGGCCGAGACGGGCGGATCACGAGGTCAGGAGATCGAGACCATCCTGGCTAATACGGTGAAACCCGTCTCTACTAGAAAATACAAAAAACTAGCCGGGCGAGGTGGCGGGCGCCTGTAGTCCCAGCTACTTGGGAGGCTGAGGCAGGAGAATGGCGTGAACCCGGGAGGCGGAGCTTGCAGTGAGCTGAGATCCGGCCACTGCACTCCAGCCTGGGCGACAGAGGGAGACTCCGTCTCAAAAAAAAAAAAAGAAAACAAACAAACAAACAAACAAACAAAAAAAACCAGACATATAAAAAGGTGGATAACTCATTCGCCATCAGGAAAATACAAGTTAAAATCACAAGGAGATACCACTAAATGCCCACCAGAATGGCTGAAATTTAAAGACACACAATACCAAGTGCTGACAAGGATGTGGAACCACTTGATCTCTCCCACACTCCTGGGGGGAGTGTAAATGGGCATGACCACTTTAGAAAAACATCTGGCAGTATCTACCAAAGTTCAATGCCAAGGCTGAACACGTGGACTCGCAGGTACATGTAAATTCACCTGAAGACACTGATAAGAGTATTAAAACCTGGGAACAACCCGAATGTCCATACTGAATGAGAAATAGATGATAAATAATTTGTGGCACATTCATACAATGGAGTATCATAGAGCAATGAGATTGAATGAAGCGTATGTCTAACAAAACAGATGCAGCCCATAAACACGACGCTGAATGACAGAAGTCAGACGTAATAGAGTCTATATGGTATGATTCCAGGCATAGAAAGTTTAAAAACAGGCAGAACTAATCTGTGGGGTTTGAGGGCAGGCTACCCTTGGAGGAGGAGGAGTGACTGGAAGGAGGATGACAAGGGGCTTCTAGGCACTGATAACATTCTGCTGCTTGTTCCAAGAATTTGCTATATGAGTAATTCAGCTATATACATATGATTTGTGTACTTTTCTGTATGCAAGTTATATTTCAAAAATTAAGAAAAAAAAAACCCCACCAAGGACCCCCAAGGATTATCTAACTGTACGATCCAATCTGACCCGAAAACACCTGCTAGGCTGTCTGCCCTAGAGGCCCCCAACACCCACGTTTCCGGTTCTCCTCTGCCTGCCCCAACATTTCTTCCCTGTCCCGGTGCTGTTCCTATTCTTTCTGCTCAGTCTCACATGTGCAGGGGTTTCCTGAGGTCTAAGGAGACTGTCCACTGTTCTTCCTCTTAGATCCTCTGCTTAGGGAACCTTGTTTACTTTTAGCTTTAAAAGGGGGGATGATAATAACAGCAACTAACTTACTGGGCATTTATTATGGGCCAAGTATTATTCTAAGTGCTTTAGGGCATTAACACATTTAATCCACTTTCTTTCAAATTTATTTATTTTGAGGTAGGTGTTTTATTAAATTTTTTTAAATCACAGAAAAAATCACACGTATACAAAACAAACTGGCATTATAACTCTTCTATGTCCGCATCTAAATATAACCACTACGAAGGTGGATCCACACAGTTATAACCGTAGCTTCTTTCTCTACTGAGTTTCAGACGCACATCTTTCCAGTGCCTGATAAACATCCCTTGGTGAATGCTGCCTTTACACATCAAATCATACTGTTCATACTATTTAATGAATTGTTCGTTTCACCTAATAATTAAACAGTTTTTCATGTGATAAAATATTCTTCTAAAATGATTCATAACGGGCTGCTTTGTAATCCATTTTATTAATATATTATAATTTAACTCCAATAGACATTTAGTTTGTTCTCAAGTTTTCATTACTATATTGATGTATTATATTTTCCCATATGTAAATCTTTGCATGTCTATGATTTCTTACTTAAAATTCCTGTGTACAGCTTTTGAGTGTAAAATTCCCGTGTACAGCTACAAAGGGTGTAGACCTGTGTACAGCTTTTGACAAGTAACTGGACCATTCTAGAATAGCTGTACTAATACTCAGCCCGTAAGTAAGAAATAAAGCTGCCCATTTTCCCACTCTCTCAACATACTAGGGACTCCAACCAACCAACCAATCCCAACCTTCCCAATAAGACAGCACTGTTTTCATCTGCAGTTCTTTCCATCTGTAGTGAAGTCAAAAGTTGGGGTAAAACATTAAAAAACATATTTATTGGCCACTTCTTCTGTGAGTTTCCTATTAATGCTCTTTCCAGATCATGTTTCTTCTAATTTAGTTTTTTCTTTTGAAGAGAAAGAGTCTCGCTCTGTTGCCCAGGCTGGAGTGCAGTGGAGTGATCATAGCTCACCGCAGCCTCCAACTCCTGGCCTCAAGTGATCCTCCTGCGTTAGCTTCCCGAGTAGCTAGGACTACAGGAGAGCGCCACCACGCCTGGTTAAGTTTTTTTTTTTTCTTTTTCTTTGAGATGGAGTCTCGCTCTGTCGCCCAGGCTGGAGTGCTGTGGCGCGATCTCGGCTCGCTGCAAGCTCTGCCTCCCGGGTTCACGCCATTCTCCTGCCTCAGCCTTCTGAGTAGCTGGGACCACAGGTGCCCGCCACCACGCCCGCCTAATCGCTTTTGTATTATTAGTAGAGAGGGGGTTTCGCTGTGTTAGCCAGGATGGTCTCGATCTCCTGACCTTGTGATCCACCCACCTTGGGCTCCCAAAGTGCTAGGATTACAGGCGTGAGCCACGCCTCCTGGCTTTTTTTAAAATTAATTTAATTTTTTTTTTTGAGACGGAGTCTCGCTCTATCGCCCGGGCTGGAGTGCAGTGGCCGGATCTCAGCTCACTGCAAGCTCCGCCTCCCGGGTTCACGCCATTCTCCTGCCTCAGCCTCCCGAGTAGCTGGGACTACAGGCGCCCGCCACCTCGCCCGGCTAGTTTTTTGTATTTTTTAGTAGAGACGGGGTTTCATGGTGTTAGCCAGGATGGTCTCGATCTCCTGACCTCGTGATCCGGCCATCTCGGCCTCCCAAAGTGCTGGGATTACAGGCTTGAGCCCCCGTGCCCGGCCTTTTTTTTTTTTTTTTTAAAGAGATAGTTTCACTATGTTGCCCAGGCTGCTCTTCAACTCCTGGCCTTAAGCAATCCTCCCACTTCAGCCTCCCATAATGTTGAAATTACAGGTGTGAGCCATCACACCTAGCCTAGTTTTTTCATTTCTGATATCCTTGTTACAATCCTAATTCAAGCTCTCATGTCCTACCATCTTGCAACAGCTTCATAACCACTTCAACCCTGGTGTGAGAGAATCTTTCTAAAAGAGGCTGGAACAGTTCCCTCCTCCTCCTCCTCCAATATCTTAAACGATTTCCTTCCTACAAAAGAAAAGACAGGCCGGGCGCGGTGGCTCAAGCCTGTAATCCCAGCACTTTGGGAGGCCGAGACGGGCGGATCACGAGGTCAGGAGATCGAGAC
>NW_016804048.1:3374350-3387056 GCF_001698545.2 Rhinopithecus bieti
AAAAAAAAAAAAAAAAAAAAAAAAAAAAAAGAAAAGACGAAGTGTTTTGGCCTGGGAGCTACTGCTCCAACTTCATCTCCTGGTACATTCCTGCCATTCCCTGTCTTTGCTTTTCCCTTTCTCTCATTCTAGAGCGTGGACAATCTTATTTCCTACACATCTTTCTTCTCTATCTTTCTTCTCCTTCACAGTTGAACCCCTTTTCTCTGTAATGTCATCCCTAGTTAGAAGTGTCAACTGCTACAGTATTCATTTTGTCCCCTTCCAGTAGCTGGTTCTATGTTTAATTCCTCAACTGTTCTTCAAGCTCCTTGGTGAATTCTTTTTTGTATACCAATGTTGCCTTGTAACAAAAGGCCTGCACAGAGCAGACAATCTGAAAATGACTGGTGAATGAAATAAAGGAACAGATACTAATTCTGGGGAAAGGCCTTGATAATGTTCTCAAGAGCTATTTAAGTTCAAATTTGAAGCACGTCCAAACCAAAACAGTCTGAGGATACAGGCCCTTTGGTAGACAGCAGGGCACATAAACTATACAGTGTAGCACCCCACTCTGTTTAAAGTTCTTAAGAGATGGAATACAGGACAAGTATAAGATACAAAGGTGGCCTCTGGCAGAAATTCTCTGGCTTTTGTGTGCTGAATGTTATTAAAATGCATTCTGTTCTTAGTAGCTGTTCCAGCCCTCCTTGAACTCAGAGTAGTAATATGATTTCTAGAGGGACTTGAGCCAAGAATCACAAATGCAACAGCAACTCAATCTGAATGCTCAAAGCAACACAGGCTGGAAGCGTATGCAGCAGAGGGAAGGGGAGAATGCCTCAGCCCCTACCACTGCGCAGGAAGAAACCGACAGAGGAAGCTCAGACGAAGGGAACATTTCAGAGATGAGGCTCTCCAAGCACATGGCAGACAAAAGCATGGTTACGGCTGGCTACAGGCGAAATCACTCAGGCCCCCTTCCCTCTTTCAGTGTTAGGATAACTGCCAGAGAACAAGCTGACAGTCTAAAGAATAAGGAATGTGAGGTGGCTGAATGGAGGAAGAGAAGCAGAGTCGAGGGGTGGGCTGCTTGATTCAGGGAGACTGCCCCAAACATTTACCGCTCGGCACAAGTCATGATTTTAGAACAGAAATGACATTTTCTCTCTAGTAAAGATGTTAGAGAGAGCTACCAGAACTCTGTGAAATAAATTTGTAAAAGAGAAAAAAACAGTTAAAAGTTCTGTAGACTTGGCCTGATTTCAAGGTAAACAACTCTATTCATAGTCACAAAGCATGAGGTGAAACGGAGGATGTATTGATGGGTATAAAGAAGGGACGGTTACAAGAGGGGTCAGCGAATGAGTTCCGCTGTGGTTGGCAGTGACTCAGATTAATTCCTTTCTGCAGATGGTTTGGTGGAGGGCAGGAAATTATTCAGAAATGCCTAGTTTGGTCTAAGCAGACAAGAATCTAAACTTGAGGTTCTAACAGCTAAGTCCTAGGATGTGTCGGCCGTGAGGTCTGAGCTGTAATCTGGCGTGATGGTCGGAGCCTTTTGGAGCTGACAGATCAGGTGGAAATGGTGCTCGTCCTGGCCAGGTCTGGCCCACAAGCCCCCAGCTTGAATCTGCAGACTTCTTAGGACATATGAAGACATAAAATGACTTCCTACTTTGGAATTTCACACAACTGGAATGAATGGAAATGTATTTTGCCATAAGAGCATCTATTGAATAAGACATAAAACTTACATGGTTAGAAGGATCTGCAATCCCTCTAAACCTCAGTATTTTCTGCCCAGGCATCTATTTTTCTACAGGCATCTGGTCACTTTTTTACTCTACAGAATCCCTTTAGCACTTAGTACCAGGGAAAACTAAAATTGCTCTTGAAGAATTTATCCCATGGTTATTTCCCACTGATTAAAGTTAACTCCAAAGTCCTCTGTTCCTTTCAAGTCTGCACTTGCAGCAGACTGTGTGCAAGTGGGCTGGAAGTGGTAATGACTGTGAGGTTGCTATGGAGCCTTCCCCTTCTCCCTCCACGTACTGTTATTTTTTGAGATAGGGTCTCACTCTGTCCCCCAGGCTGGAGTGCAGTGGCGAGATCACAGCTCACTGCAGCCTGGAACTCCTGGGCTCAAGCGATCTTCCTGCCTCAGACCCCTGAGTAGCTGGTACTACAGGTGCGCACCACCACACCCGGCTCCCCCTCCTACTTTGTGAGGAACTTCTTTGCCGGGCAATGTATGAATTTGTTTTTCCAGGAAAGAAAGGCTGTTGCTTAGATCAAAAGTAAATAAGATGCTACTGCTCTCCCATAACTAACCATGAACAAAATGGCATAATAAAAACAAGAGTTTGGGCCAGGTGCACTGGCTCACATCTGTAATCCCAGCACTTTGGGAGGCCGAGGCGGGTAGGTCACGAGTTCAAGATCAGCCTGATCAACATGGTGAAACCCCCTTCTCTACTAAAAAAAATACAAAAATTAGCCGGGCGTTGTGGTGCATGCCTGTAATCCTAGCTACTCAGGAAGCTGAGGCAGAACTGCTTGAACCCAGGAGGTGGAGGTTGCAGTGAGCTGAGATCGTATCACTGCACTCCATCCTGGGCAACAGAGTGAGACTCCATCTCAGAAAAACAAACAAAAAACAACAAGAGTTTGGCTCCATTCGGGTCTGTCTATCCAAAGTCAAAATTCCACTGCTTAAAATTTGATAGGCCGGGGGCATGGTGGCCTGCTCAAGCCTGTAATCCCAGCACTTTGGGGATGCCGAGGCGGCGGATCACAAGGGTCAGGAGATCGAGACCATCCTGGCCTACACGGCTGAAACCCCGCTCTCTACTAAAAATACACAACAAACTAGCCGGGCGAGTGGGGGCCGCCTGTAGTCCCCAGCCGCTACTCGGGGAGGCTGAGCGCAGGGGGGGAAGGAATGGCGTGAACCCGGGCGAGGCGGAGCTTGCAGTGAGGCTGCAGATCCGGGGCCACTGCTTACGGCCACTTGCCTCCAGCGGCTGGCGCGCGCAGAGCGAGACTCCGTCTCAAAAAAAAAAAAAAAAAAAAAAAAATTTGATAGTTCACAGTCATGTCCTCCAGATTCAAGCGGTGATATAAAGGGACTTCCTCCTTTCTTCCCCTCATGAGAGAAGATGGGATTCCCTGGATAGGAGGGAATCTCAAGTATGTCATTACTTTCTAGTATTATCAACAACACTTTATGCCTGGCACGTAGTAAGTGTTCATTAAATATTTATTGAGTGAATGCTAGCCACATGCCTTAGTGGTAGCTAGATTTATCTTCTTTCCTCCCTCCTTCCCTTCCTTCCTTTTTTCCTTTCCTTTCTCCCTACCTTCCTTTTCTCTTTTTTTTCTTTAGAGACAGGGTTGCACTCTGTTGCCTACGCTGGAGTGCAGTGGTATGATCATGGCTCACTGCAATCGCTACCTTCTGGGCTCAAGTGATTCTCCCACCTCAGCTTTCCGAGTAGCTGGGACTACAGGGACATGCCACCTCATCCCGCTAATTCTAAAAGTTTTTTGTAGAGAGGAGGTCTCACTATGTTACCCAGACTGGTCTTGAACTCCTGGCCTCAAGCAATCCTCCCACCTTGGCTTCCCAAAGGGCTGGCATTATAGTGGGGAGCCACTGTGCTTGGCCTAGATTTTTAAATGTCAAGTCGTCATATATTTCTACCATTCATTTTCAAAGGTTAAAAACAAAACAAAAACAAATCAAGAGCTTCTCTGCTTCCCAGCTATGGCACTGAAAACACTGCAACTGACACTGGCAGCCCCCAGCCCTAAAAGAAATAAGACCATTAAGATTTCTAGTGAACCTATATAAAAACATAAATTATCATTTAGTTTTCTACCCTGTCCCCTGTCCCCGACCTGCAGCTCAGGCAAATACCCAACAATGGAACAACTAGACCTACAAACGCTACACCCAAAACAGGCCAGTTCTGAAATTTAGACTCATCAGCCCGGAAGGGAGCTACAAGAACTACCAGTTCCATTCTCTAACCTTACAAGTAAGACAGCTGAGGTCTCAAGAGGTACAGAGCCAGGTACACAGGTTAGACTGATAGATCTAGCTGTTGTAGGAAAACTTAATATGCCTCTCTCAAGCCTGGCCAGTGGTTAGAGGATCAGGCTCTACTGCATCCAGGTGCACGAGCTCTCCATGGAGAAAAAGAGGAAGTCTCCCCTGCCTGAGAGGAAAGCTTGACAAGGAATCTGGTCTTGCTAGCTATCAGACCTCTCTGAGCTGTCACATCACTCACAGTTGTTTATTATTCTTTGGAAGGTTAGAGTCAACCATTATTTTGTGAAAGTCAACAACTAAGAGACCAAGTAACCCAAGCAAAGGTGGATAAATGAATTGGGGTCAGTGGCAGTCTATAGGACCAGGAAACACATGTTGCTAACACCCGTCACTCCAAATTCACCTCCTCAGGTACAGCAGGAGCTGGAACCACGTAGTACAACAGATACAATGATTCAGTTTTAAACCGTTATCTGGACAAAAACCAGCACAAATGTTTGCTTTCTGATGATTATATTTTGTATTTGCAGACGTTACCAACATACTCACGTCTTAATTTCTAACTTACTTATGTCTAGACACTTCTAAAATTCTGGCTGTCTTCCTGCCTAAAGCATTCTTCCCTAGCTGAGATAATTTCAGTTTTTTCTATGTGATAGTCTGCGCCTACAGCCACTTTCCAGATTATCCTCTTTCCTGAAAAGTTAGATCTTTCTAATTTTTTAGAGAAAGGGTCTCACTATGTTGCTCAGGTGGGTCTTCAACTCTTGGCCTTAAGCGATTCTCCTGCCTCAGCCTCCTGAGCAGCTGGGACTACGGGTGTGTGCCACCATGCTCAGCAGGTTTTATCTTGATGTGGGTGTTACACCTTCTCTCAACAAGCTGGGAAGGGAGGTGAACAGAACGGGAGTTTGGCAAGAAAACAGAAAACATGACTGTAAAAGACAAAAATGGGAATAAAAAAAAAAAAAACTCAACAGGAGATTTGCATTGGTCTGATGAGCCTCTATCCACTAAGAAAACAGGGGACCATCTCTTGTGTAGAAATGTCCCTGGAACATCAAAGGAACGGTGACATGGTATCCCACTCAAATAACAAGCCAGTTACCCTTCTGTGTGGAGAGGTTGGATGAAGTACAGTCCTGAAGCAAGAGATGGACAGATGGACTCTAGAAGCCTTTATCAGGCCAAAGATTTGCTGATGCAGGCTTGAGAAAGTGTGGAGTGTCCTAAACAAAGAAGCAGATTTCCCAGCGAGGCAGAATTTTAATCCGGTTGTCTAAGTTGATTTGGTAATATCTCACATTACTTCTTACAAATCTATTAACTGAAGTGGACAGAGACATTCAAATTAAGGGCCCGTCATCATAAAACTGGAGAAAAACTTCCCTCCTTGCCAAAGGGACCCATCAGAGCAGCAGCAGGGCTCTGGGAATCGCAGACAAGCCAGGTTAGCTAGTCCGCCTAGTGTGTTTGGTTTGGCTCTAAGAAATGAAAAGTGTCAAAGGGAGAAGATGAAGAAAAAAAAAAAAAAAAAAAACAAACCCCCAAACCCAAACAACTAATAAGAAACCTAATGCTGAAACTGTCAGGGCGGTAAGAACAAGGCTTTGTTGCAGTTAAGATTTAAGTGCTAAACCAGCACAAAGCCTGATCCATGTCCAGCCAATCTCTCTGGCCAGGCAGGAAGAGAGAAGGAAGTTCCCCCCACAGCCACAGTGGCAAGTGCTCAATGCACCCTCTATGTCCAGGACTGCACTCTGCCTTTTCCAGTGCATGCTGTCTGATTCTAGGGCCACTGTGACAGGCAGAGACTGGAATGGCTCCCACAGACCTATGGATCTTGCTGGATTTTCTTTTAGCACAAATCTGACACATTCTTTGGGTGGTATCTCCTGACTCCCTGGTGAGATGACGAAATGACCCTTTAATGGAATACAAACTCCTGGCCCAGTAACTCACAAGGGCCATGGAAGGGGTTCCACGGCTGCCACAGCTCTGGGGTGACCCCGGACATATCTGCCCAGTTCATGGCACACCACAATGCTATGGTAAGTTGTGTCTGATTTGGCTGACATTGAGGAGGATGGGGTGGGGTGGGGTGGGGTAGGGCCTGGAGCTGCATGTTACTAATTTTGGATTGCTAAAGGGAAAAATGTTATGTGATTTGAAAGCTCTTGGGGAAGGTTGGGGTTGAAAGAAAAATATTCCCACAGCCCCCTAAAGCTCAGAGACTTTTGCTGTGTGTTTACTTAGGTGAAGAAGGGTGAGAACGAGGGACTCCTGGGACATTTCCAGGCCAGTCTGGCTCAATGAATGCTTCAGGCTCACCACACTTGTGAGCGCAGTTCCCCCAGAAAGTGTGGGTGCAGCCCCCCCAGAAAGTGTGGGTGCAGCCATGGCGCTCCAGGCCCCACACGGCTTCACATAGTTTATTCCCACAGGGAGGGAAGGCGAAGCCCGCACCACAGCAAGCGCTCTGGAAGGATCGCCAGGTCTTTCTTCTTCGCCTCTCTTCCTAAGGAAACAGCTGCAGAGGGCGGTGGGCCCCTCCTCCGAAGGAGCCAAGAGAGAGAGTGAGCTCCACACAGGCCAGAGGCCTGGAACCATCCACTGCACACGGCCCGTGGAGGCCGTTCCCAATCAACAGCTGCCCAGCGACTCCCATGTTGCAGCACTTTCCAATGATCCCAATGCCCGTACGACAGCTGCTGGCAGGCTGCAGGGCGCTACACCAGACAGTGCTCAAGGCTTCCACCAGCAGGACAGGGAGCAAGAGAGCTGCGTGGAGTCACAGCCCTGTAGGAGACTCTTAATAAGATATTCTTAGTTATCTACTCTTCCTTTTCCTCCCCCCAAGAAATCCATAGTGCTTGGTTAGTGCACAACACCTAGCACAGACATGTATCTATCTGCTGTTATGCATTACAGAAATACTCTGCTTGAGCTAGAAGGCAAACGTCCCTGCGGCATCCTGCAGAGGAGTTAACATTCGTGAAGAACAGTCACAGCCAGAGATGCTTCTGACCGGCTAAGAGGACTTTCTTCCCAAGGTTGCAGAGCGAAGCAGTGGGAAAACGTCTGAAATGGAAGAAATGTGTCTAGTTCTAACCCTGTCACTCAGCTTTACCATCTTGAGCCCTTCTGTCCTCAGCTTCATTATGTGAATAAAGGGGAGATTAGATGATTTCTAAATTCTTTCCAGATTTAATAATCTGTGGCTAAATACAGCCCATCCCTGGTTTGCCTTATGAAATAACAGAATAGTGATCCCTAACTGAGCCTGCAGGCTCTTTCTTTCCTTTCTTTTCCTTTCCTCTCTTTTCTCCTTTCTTTCCTTTTCTCTCTCTTTCCTTTTTGACGGGGTCTTGCTCTGTCGCCCAGGCTGGAGTGCAGTGGCACGATCTCAGCTCACTGCAACCTTCACCTCCCGGGTTCTAGCGATTCTCCTGCCTCAGCCTCCCGAATAGCTGGGACTACAGGTGTGCACCACAATGGCCGGCTAATTTTTGTATTTTCAGTAGAGACGGGTTTCACCTTGTTGGCCAGGCTGACCTTGAACTCTTGACCTCAAGTGATCCACCCGCCTTGGCCTCCCAAAGTGCTGGGATTACAGGCGTGAGCTGCTACACCTGGCCCCTGCAGGCTATTTCTAGTTGGAGTTTTTTGCTTTCGTGAAGGCTTCCTCCTGCAGCTTTTCTGTGTCGTATCACACAGTGCTAAGAAAACTCATTACTCCATCTTTTCCATGAGTCCTTACCTTCTTGCTAGTTGTATTCTGATATCTATCTGTGGCTTACTTACTTTTAGAAATAAGTATTTTTTGATTCAAATTTAGGCTCAACCCTTGTGAAAGGTTCATGTGATTTCTCATATACTTTAGATTGGGAGTCCCCAACTCCCAGTACTGGTATACAACTCCGTGTACTGGTCCAGGCCCTGCTAGGAACTGGGCCACACAGCAGGAGGTGAGGCGCTTGCCAGGAAACAAAGCTTCATCTGCATTTACAGCTGCTCTCCATTGCATGCATTACTGCCTGAGCTCTCCCTCCTGTCAGATCAGCTGCGGCATTAGATTCTCACAGGAGGGAAAACCCTGCTGTGAACTGCGCATGAGAGGGATCTGGGTTGGGGGCTTGTTACGAGAATCTAATGCCTGATGATCTGTCACTGTCTCCCATCACCCCCAAATGGGACAGTCTAGTTGTAGGAAAACAAGCTCAGGGCTCTCACTGATTCTACATTATGGTGAGTTGTATAATTATTTCATTATATATTACAATGCAATAATAACAGAAATCAAGTGCACAATAAATGTAATGTGCTTCAATCATCCCAAAACCATCCCTTCCCTGCCGCTCCCCGTCTGGGGAAAAACTGCCTTCCATGAAACCAGTCCCCGGTGCCGAAAATGCTGGGGACCGCCACTCTACATGTATCAGGTAGCCTAAAGTCGGAGAATCCTAAGAATAAAGATGCTTAATCATCAGGCCTGGGACACAGTGAAGAGGTTAAGCTGGCTTTTAATCTGGCCAGTGGGTCCCTTTTTTGAGCCCTACTTTTCCCAGTCACTCGCCATTGGTATCATCCCAGATACACTGGGCACGCTAAGGAGAAACTGACAACGTGCTGCCCTTCCTAGGAAACTTGCACTTACAAAGCCAGTGCCTCAGAAAGATGCCTGATTCAAAGGAACAAATCGAACCACTGAAATTTCAGGCACGCAGGTAGGAGAGATGAAGTCAGGTAGGTTGGAGCCTTATCCAACATCCCATCACACTTTTCTGTTAAATTGGCAGTAAGATGTTAATGTCTGAAGTTTGGTTTACAGTTTACATTAGAAAAGAGTAAGATTTTTTCAGTCTGATAACATTAAAAACTACTATTTATCTTTAACAAGAACACTATGAAAAAATCCCATCAATCACAACCTGATCTTTAGAGCTATTAAACATCATTGCACTTTACAGCAAGATCTGTTATCTTTAGTGTTAAAATTAAAGGCTCTCTCTCACCCCTTCAGCATATGCTAGGTAGGGGCATTTCCTTTTGTGCCTAGGTGGTCTTTTGTATAAAAAAAGGTAAACAAAGCAGTGAGATAGCATTTATACAGTGTAGAAGAATACCATAATCTTATCTCTGGAAAATTCCTGATTTCATTCACTTGCTAAACAAGCATCTACTTCATATTTTATGGCTTTATGTCTCTTACATAACTCTTTTAGAAAGGGCCAGAGACTCACTGCTTTTCATACAGCAGTCTTTATTGAAGTAACCAGCAGACCCTGAATGGCCCCTAAGGGAATATTCGGTAATTAGTGGACGTAACAGATTCGCCCGGACCCCCACCTTTTAACAGGCAGAGCCCCGCAGTTTATTTGGAATGCAGTTTCCAGAGCCGGTTTGGCAGTCAGTTATTTTGAAACCCTTAAGCATTACCCAAGTAGTAGTTAGGTTCGGCAGTTGTTGCCATGAGTCTATTTTACCCATAATGTTTGTGATGGGCTGAGCTGTGTCCCCACCACATTCATAGGTGGAAGTTGAAATCACCAGAACCTCAGAATGACGTGGCTGTGTTTGGAGACAGGACCTCTCAAGAGGCGATTCAGTTAAAATGAGGCAGGTCGGATGCTTCCTAATGCGATATGACTGGTATCTCCATAAAAGGAGGAAATCTGGACATACAGAAAGACGCTGCGGTGCACAGGAAGAGAGGACAGACCACGTGAGGACACAGCGAGCAGGCAGCCACGTGTACACCAAGGAGGGGGGCCTCAGGAGAAACCAACCCTGCCAACCCCTTGATCTCAGACTTCCAGCCTCCAGAACTGTGAGAAAATCAATTTCTGTTGCTTACGCCACGCAGTCTGTGGTATTTTGTTATGGTGGCCCGAGCAAGCTAACGTAGTATTGTCAGTGTGCAGTGCCACAGGAAATAACCACCGTTTCCTAACAGTGTATACACTGGAAGGCACCTTCTGACTTCTAACTCCAGACATCAGGAATATGTCCTGTCCCAGTGGCAACAGAGTTAGCCTGGTCCCATCTTTCCTCCTTGGCACCAGAAGGGGGTCTGGGAGAAAACCCACTACTGTGACAGTGGCCCCAGCATCAGGACATTCTCACAAGGCATGCAGGAGATTCTCCAGAAGGCTCGGGGAGTAACAGCAACAACAGCAAGGAGGCCTCACTAGTGCTGCTGTGGAGGGCTGGGACTTTTGGGACCAGGTGGGACTGCGGGAAGAGGGGCTGTGGCAGCACTGCCCCCAGCTCTCTAGGGGAAGCGGGGCTTTCTGGCATGGGCACAGGGGAGTCAGGTGGAGAATGGCAACAATGTCTGTCTGTAAACTGGAGAGGGTTCATATTTCACGGTTCCCGTCTGATTTTTACACCCGGGCAGTTATGCCCCACTGGGAGAGGGTGCGGCCCCACACCTTTTTGTTTAAATTTACATTGGTTGTCTAGAAATCACTGTTGTACATAGCTACTGTTCCTACAGGAACTTCACATCCTTCAGGTGGGCTGAGTGCCTCTGGCACGCCCCATTGTAGACACTCTTTAAGTTACTTGTATTTCTAGGCTGCCTCAGTAAGATTAGTACCACCAAACCTTTTGAAAAGAATTTAAAAGTCTGGAAGAAAACTGTGGGCAATTTATTTCAGATGCTCTGAACGGACCGGAAAACTCATTTCCGAGGTTTCTAGGCCCACTGGCTTTAGGTTTGCAGTGCCTCTGCAGGTCACGTTCATGCTTCTTTGGTATGTGCAAGGGCTCATTTTCTTCTCTGCTTAGTTGGGGGAGCATTATCTCTGGAAGATGACACTGGCGACAACAGACCCGTGTTCAATGTCCTGGATTATGGTAATTGTCAAGACTCATTAAAATTCCAGGATGGTAAGTAATTGTTCCTGCAGGGGCTCAGGGACCCAGGGGGGTGAACTTTCTTCTCCCATGGGAATACATTCGACA
Organism: Rhinopithecus bieti; assembly: GCF_001698545.2. Taxonomy (NCBI): domain Eukaryota; kingdom Metazoa; phylum Chordata; class Mammalia; order Primates; family Cercopithecidae; genus Rhinopithecus; species Rhinopithecus bieti. Next base: position 3,385,359 of record NW_016804048.1, read on the forward strand.
CAAAGGAAAAAAGCAATTAGGGCAGCTAAGAAACGCTAAGATCTCCATAAATGCAGAGCTTTGTATTTTATAAAATATTCCATATTCGTATTTTAGGACTCTCTTAGAGTCCAGTGTGAGGCCAAGCTAATAAAAACTAGACTAAAAAAGGCTTTTGTAGCCATGCACGGTAGCTCACGCCTGTAATCCCAGCACTTTGGGAGGCTGAGGTGGGCAGATCATGAGGTCAAGAGATCGAGACCACCCTGGCTAACACGGTGAAACCCTCTTACCAAAAATACAAAAATGAGCGGGGCGTCATGGTGCACACCTGTAGTCCCAGCTACTCGGGAGGCCGAGGCAGGAGAATCGCTGAATGGTGTGAACCCGGGATGCGGAGCTTGCAGTGAGCCAAGATCGCGCCACTGCACTCCAGCCTGGGCGACGAGTGAGACTCTGTCTCAAAAAAAAAAAAAAAAAAAAAAAGAAAAGTCTTTTGCATTCTTTGCTGCAAAGCTGAAGGTACGGAGAACTGAATTCACAATAGGATGTTTTATGTTCAGTTTTATTTAGACCTGGTGAGTCTGGGGTAGGTACCAGTAACGAGGATCAAGAGCTGCCCTAGTTTAGAGGTGGAGGGAAGACCTGGTAGGCGAGCCACGGACACCGGAACTCCCCTTCTCTGAGATACGCTATGGAAGGAAATGGCTGGAACAATCTTTTGTATCATAGCGCTTTGGTCTACACAGGTCTCCTAATATTTTCTCTTTCTTTCTCTTTCTGCACAAACAAGATTATTCAACAGTTAGCACAAGGTCCCACATGTACACCAAAACTCCATGAGGAGGTCTCACATCCATCGGGAGTGAACTGCAAATAATATGTAGTATCTGTGTAATTTCAACTATGTAAAAGAGTTCCTTATCTCCCTCATACTCACATCCCCATTTCCTCTTCCTTTCCCCAACTTCATCTGAGGGGATATTATCAGAAGGAAAGCAGCCATTTTGCATCCTAAGGTCCAGCTTAGTATCCACCCTGTCTTCCCCTGGACCTTTGGTGTGTCTGCCCAGCCTTCCCCACATTACCCCCCTCCTTCTTCTTTTTTTAAAGCAAGCTTTTCCTTGCCAGAGATTTCAACATCCAATTGGCAAGATACCCTTGTCTTCGCATTAAAAGGTTAATGGAATGGCAGCTGTCACAGGAAGAAGAAAGTGCCAGACTGTGTGAGAGCGGAGAGGAGAAAATTACTCTAAAATGTTTCTCATCAGTTTGTCAAGACACACACACGCACACACACACACGCACACACACACGCACACGCACACATGCACACACGCACGCACACGCACACACACACGCTCAGTCTCAGCCCCCCAACCCCTCTCTTCCCGTTCTCCAGCCCAGTCCTGATATGGACACACATTTATCTTCACAGTTCTGCAATTCTTTTTGCTGGGTTGCTGGACTTGCCTCCCACAGTCTCTCACACTCTGCTGCCCTGAGGTTTTTTGGACAAGAGTTCAGCATCTGAACTGAGGAAACAAGTTCAAACATCACAAAAAGAAGCAAACCAGATCAGAAACATTCAGGCTGGGAAGCAGAAGACAGTTTGCTGCCCTACAAAGAACCATTCTTTTTTCTTTCTTTCTTTTCTTTCTTTCTCCTTCCTTCCTTCCTTCCTTCCTTCCTTCCTTCCTTCCTTCCTTCCTTCCTTCC
>NW_016804048.1:3388465-3392012 GCF_001698545.2 Rhinopithecus bieti
AAAAAAGAAAAGTCTTTTGCATTCTTTGCTGCAAAGCTGAAGGTACGGAGAACTGAATTCACAATAGGATGTTTTTATGTTCAGTTTTATTTAGACCTGGTGAGTCTGGGGTAGGTACCAGTAACGAGGATCAAGAGCTGCCCTAGTTTAGAGGTGGAGGGAAGACCTGGTAGGCGAGCCACGGACACCGGAACTCCCCTTCTCTGAGATACGCTATGGAAGGAAATGGCTGGAACAATCTTTTGTATCATAGCGCTTTGGTCTACACAGGTCTCCTAATATTTTCTCTTTCTTTCTCTTTCTGCACAAACAAGATTATTCAACAGTTAGCACAAGGTCCCACATGTACACCAAAACTCCATGAGGAGGTCTCACATCCATCGGGAGTGAACTGCAAATAATATGTAGTATCTGTGTAATTTCAACTATGTAAAAGAGTTCCTTATCTCCCTCATACTCACATCCCCATTTCCTCTTCCTTTCCCCAACTTCATCTGAGGGGATATTATCAGAAGGAAAGCAGCCATTTTGCATCCTAAGGTCCAGCTTAGTATCCACCCTGTCTTCCCCTGGACCTTTGGTGTGTCTGCCCAGCCTTCCCCACATTACCCCCCTCCTTCTTCTTTTTTTAAAGCAAGCTTTTCCTTGCCAGAGATTTCAACATCCAATTGGCAAGATACCCTTGTCTTCGCATTAAAAGGTTAATGGAATGGCAGCTGTCACAGGAAGAAGAAAGTGCCAGACTGTGTGAGAGCGGAGAGGAGAAAATTACTCTAAAATGTTTCTCATCAGTTTGTCAAGACACACACACGCACACACACACACGCACACACACACGCACACGCACACATGCACACACGCACGCACACGCACACACACACGCTCAGTCTCAGCCCCCCAACCCCTCTCTTCCCGTTCTCCAGCCCAGTCCTGATATGGACACACATTTATCTTCACAGTTCTGCAATTCTTTTGCTGGGTTGCTGGACTTGCCTCCCACAGTCTCTCACACTCTGCTGCCCTGAGGTTTTTTGGACAAGAGTTCAGCATCTGAACTGAGGAAACAAGTTCAAACATCACAAAAGAAGCAAACCAGATCAGAAACATTCAGGCTGGGAAGCAGAAGACAGTTTGCTGCCCTACAAAGAACCATTCTTTTTTCTTTCTTTCTTTTCTTTCTTTCTCCTTCCTTCCTTCCTTCCTTCCTCCCTCCCTCCCTCCCTTCCTTTCTCTCTCCCTCTCCCTCTCCCTCTCTCTCTCTCTCTCTCTCTCTCTCTCTTTCTTTTCTCTCCCTGCTGCCCCTCAGGCCCTGCCCCCAACAGCGACATCCATTTGGCTACGTGTGCGACGCACCCATCTGTGCAGGCGCGTTCAGGAGGGAAGAACGAGCTGTCACGTCTGTGACTGATGACTGATGCGGTCCCTGAGCGAGGGAGATGACTTCGAGGTTCTGTGGCTAACACTGCCCCAGCATTAACACCCCCTAATCCACCGCTTTGAAGAAAGAGGGGTGCACGTCAAAGAGTGGGTGAGCAACACCGAGAAAACAAATGGAGAAAGGAATCCACGGAGAACAGGTCTGAGCCAAGTTCTGGAACAATACTTCTTGAGAATTAAAGATGGGACTAAGTGCTGGGTAAGGGACCTGGAATCCAGAGCTCAGTGACCCAGAGGGGCTGGCTGGCGAGAGCTCCCTCCCCTGCGGTTCAGCCTCTGACGGGAGGCTGGCATTCATGTCGGAAAAAAGAGAAATCGTACTCTACGGAAAATTTCTGTTTTTAGCTGTGCAGCAGCATCTGCCTATCGGTGGTACTGCTTCAAACAGCTCCAAAGGAGACTGGAGGTGGAGTATTGTTTTTTTAAACATGGCCATGTAACAAAATGCACAGATCTTTAAGTATACAATTTAATGAATTTTGATGAATTTATCTACCCACATGGCCATCTCCTCAGTCAAAATATAGGACATGTTCATTACCCCGAAGGTTCTATTTTATCCTGTTTCAGCCAATTCCTGTAAGTAATCACTGTTCTAATTTTTACCACCATAATTTATTCTGTTCCTGAATGTTAAATAAATGGAATAACACATTTAGTACATTTTTTGTGTGTGTGTCTGGCTTCTTTTGCTTAACATAGTGTTTTTGAAGATTCAGTTGTTTGTATTGGTTCATTCTTTTTTATTGCTGAGTAGTATTCCATTACATGCTACGTGATCATTTTAAAACACCTGTTCTCCTGTTAACGGATATTTGGATTGTTTCCACTTTTGGACTTTTTCCAATAAAGCTGCTATGAACACTCTTGTACAAGTCTTTTTGTGGATGTATGCTTTCATTGCTTTTGAGTAAGAAGAGGATTCCTGGGTTACAGGATAGATGTACATCTATAAGAAACTGCTTATCAGTTTTCTAAAATATTATGCCATTTTACCCTCTCACCAAAATGTATGAGTTCCAGTTGCTCCATATCTGCACCAACATTTGGTACTGTCAGTTTTGTTAATTTTAGCTATTTCAGTGATACTGTAGTACTATCTCTTTGTGGCTTTCATTTGCATAAACATTTATTCATGTGCTCACTTTGTGTATTTGGAGCGTCCGTTCAAGTCTTCTGCCCACTTAAAAACTTATGTTGTTTTACATATCTAATAGATATTAAATATCTATTAAATAGCTTTTGTTACTGACTTTTAAAATATCTTCTCAATACAAGTACTTTGTTGTGTATGTGTTTGTGTGTGTGTATGTATGTATTAAGTGACTATTTTTTCCCAGTGTTGATGACCAGAAGTTTAAAGTTTCATAAAGTCCAATTTACCATTTTGTTCTCTTAAGTTTAGTGTTTTATGTCTTTATGCTTGCTGAATTGGGGGTAGTTTTAGCAAAATATGTTATGTGCCTTTTGGTTTATATCTGGAATTAAAACACATTTCTTTATTAAGGCTTAAAACCACCACCCATTGCTACAAAGGTTCAATTTTATTTTATTATTATTATTATTTTTTGAGACAGAGTTTCGCTCTTGTCGCCCAGGCTGGAGTGCAATGGTGCGATCTCAGCTCACTGCAACCTCTGCCTCCTGGGTTCAAGCAATTCTCCTGCCTCAGCCTCCCAAGTAGCTGGGATTTTAGGTGCCCGCCATCACACCTGGTTAATTTTTGTATTTTTAGTAGAGATGGGATTTTCCCAGGTTGGCCAGACTGGTCTCGAACTCCTGACCTAAGGTGATCTGCCAGCCTCAGCCTCCCAAAGTTCTGGGATTACAGGCGTGAGCCACTGTACCTGGCTCAAAGGCTCAATTTTAGAACCCAAAACGTCGGCTTTATCTAAAATTCCTGGGCAACAAAGGTTTTAAAAAGGAAAGCTGCACTTTTGAAAGTATTCAATCATTTAACATACAGGTCATACATGTCTCATATTCATATATATTCCATATGACTAATTATGAGATGATCTGTGCCAAAGGGGTACAATATTGACAAGTATGGTGAGGTTGGAGAGGGGCGCTAAGTGATGGGGATTCAAGTTTAGTTTTAAAACTCTCC
>NW_016804048.1:3392158-3415497 GCF_001698545.2 Rhinopithecus bieti
CAAGCTCCGCCTCCCGGGTTCACGCTATTCTCCTGCCTCAGTCTCCCGAGTAGCTGGGACTACAGGCGCCCGCCACCTCGCCCGGCTAGTTTTTTTCTATTTTTTAGTAGAGACGGGGTTTCACTGTGTTAGCCAGGATGGTCTTGATCTCCTGACCTCGTGATCCGCCCGTCTCGGCCTCCCAAAGTGCTGGGATTACAGGCTTGAGCCACTGCGCCCGGCCCGAAAACTGCCTTTTCTAAACACTGGTTCATTTTTCATTCCTTGTATCTTCCCCTTTTCAAGTCTTTTTACCTAATTTATTTTTTGTGGAGTCCAAGTTAGGATGTCACATTCAAATACTGTCCTAAAATTGGGAGGAGGGGCTATTTTACATCCTTTTATACTAGATAATAGACAATCAGGGTTAGGAATAAAAAAAAAAAAAGAAAGAAAAAAAGAAAAAACCTTAGAAACTGGCTGACTCAAATCATCTTGCAATCCTGAATTCTTTTTATAAGCCAACCCAGTAGCTTCTCTCCTATCAAAGGAACTTATTTCATATTTGGCTGCCCATTCTTTTTGTGGAGAGATCTAGGAAGTTTCACTTTCTGTTAAACTAAAACCTGCCTTCTTGTAATGTTCACCATTAAACACCGTAACGGTAATGAAATGGATATCGCATTCAAATGTATTTACCTCCTGTAATGGTGTAGTGACAGGTGGGGCTTGGTGTAACTGGCAACACTCGTCACGGGGTAACACTGACTCAGTCTGTACACAAAGCTCCACCGGCCACTACACCATTTTGCTGCTGCCTGTGGGTATTACCTTAGGGTTGTCTATTTAGGCCAACACTTGTATTTTCAATACTCCTGTGCCTCTCAATTTTCACAAGAGGATTAAAATCTTAATCCTAGTTTACTAACTTTAGTTTTAAAAAACTTTTTATTTTAAAGTAATTTCAAAAGAACATCTTATACTAGAAAGTAAGGAAGTTTTCCAAGAGTGGTGGGCATATATTAGAAGGATGTGGGAAAAATCCTGGAGAATTTGATCACTGAAATAAATGATGATATCATATTATAACTCACTGAATAAAGCAGAAATCTGTAAGTCTATTCTGGTTTAGACTTCACCTGGATTCCTTAACTGCTAACATTTTACATTTGTCATATCATTCATTAATTAATTCTCTATCTTGATAAATATATGTGTGTATACACATCTGTCTATATCTGTATCCTTATCTGTGTCTCTATCTGTACCACTCTATGTATGTTTCCTAGTGTTAAATTCAGGTGATAATTGTTTGGCTACAGTACCACCTGTGTTCTCAGTGCGTAAGATGGAGAAGCACATATTGATGTGTCCTATTATTGGAGATGCTAGCCTTAATCACTTGGTTTAGATGGTATGTGTCAGATTTTTCCAATGTAAATTCACTACAAATACTTTGTGCTAATTAACTGAAACACATTTTTGCGTGTTTGAAGATATACTTTCGGTCTACGCAAATAAGTCTGTTCTCAGTAAACCTTTACCCAGTGTTTTCACATTCATTGATGATACTTGCCGAAATCAGTTACTACTATAATGGTGCCAAATAGAGATTCTCTAATTCCATAATTCTGTCTACATTACGCTGGCATCAGCTACAGGGTAGAGTTTTCCGTTCTCCCCCATTTACTGGTTCATTCATTCATTCACTTCTTTACACCATCACAGACTCACAGATTTCTATTTTATTCATTAGAATATTGGTTATTTCTAGTCCTGAGATCTGAAAGAAATTTCTCCCCCTGGGTCCTCATAACAAGTCTAATTGTAAGCAACATCTTCAGCATCCTTCCAGATATATAGCCATGAGGTTCAGAGATTTCTTTAAAAAAAAAATCTCAGCAATATCATAATGTCAAAGTTCATTTCATAGAAACCATTTTCTAGGAGACCCTAAATATTGGTGACCAAGTACTCAGCAATCTAATGTATGATTTAATATAGGAAATAAATTTTCAAGTCTTTGCAAAGATTTAGGCAATACTCTCTGTATCTTAGCTGTTATGATCTGTTACTATCATTACTTATTTTGATGCTCGAATTACTCAAGACTTTCCCCATGTTGTTTTGACATATACCCAGCACTTTGGGAACATTTCCTACTTTCTGGTATAAAACTGCTCTGGGATTCTCATGTGCTTTCCCACACACAGCCCTGGACTCAGTCCTCTCCCCAAAGAGCTCTGGTTCCTCTGAGTGGGAAAGGCGTCTGGAAACCGACATTTGAGCTCTCAGTGAGCTCTCTGTTCCTGGTATCACTGCTGGTCCCTTCAGCAGATAAGGTTAGAAAATACATACATGCTTTGGGAGGCCAAGGCGAACAGATCACCTGAGGTCAGGAGTTCGAGACCAGCCTGACCAACATGGAGGAACCCCGTCTCTACTAAAAATACAAAATTAGCCAGGCGTGGTGGCGCGTGCCTGTAATCCGATTCAGTTACTCGGGAGGCTGAGGCAGGAGAATCCCATGAACCTGGGAGGTGGAGGTTGCAGTGAGCCAAGATTGTACCATTGCACTTCAGCCTGGGCAACAAGAGCAAAACTCCATCTCAAAAAAAATAAATAAATAAGAGCCAGGCGCGGTGGCTCATGCCTGTAATCCCAGCACTTTGGGAGGCCAAGGCAGGTGGATCACAAGGTCAAGAGACTGAGACCATCCTGGCCAACATGGTGAAACTCCGTCTCTACTAAAAATACAAAAATTAGGCAGGTGTGGTGGTGCACACCTGTAGTCCCAGCTACCTGGGAGGCTGAGGCAGGAGAATCACTTGAACCTGGGAGGTGGAGGTTGCAGTGAGCCGAGATGGCGCCACTGCACTCCAGCCTGGTGACAGAGTCAGACTCCGTCTAACCAAAAAAAAAAAAAAAGAAAATACATACATGTGTATATATGCACATATACACATATAAAGCCACACATACACACAGAGAGAAATCTAAATCTATTTCTCTGTTAAAAACCATGAATTCATATCAATGCCTCTAAAACAATCCAATATGACAGGGCTTGTCCTTACTCTTTCTGTGTCTGGTGCTCTTATCTTCTATAATGACAAACACAAGCCCCAACATATTTTCTAATTTGCTTGATCTCCTGGTATATAACCAATCTCCCAACCATGTGGGCCACCTTCTTGGCCCTGGCCTGCTTTTCCACTCCTGCTAGCCGAATCCTCAGCCCTTGCTGGCCAAAAATGTTGGCCATATGGGTTGGCTTCTTGGTCCCAGATGACAAACACACCAGCTATGCTAGCAGAATCCATGGTCCTGCCAAATGCCCAGGGCATGATCCTGAGGACCTGCTCCACTACCAAATACGCCAACCATGCTGGTCAAACCCGGTGCCTTTGTCCTGCCAGCATTTTGGCTACATCAGTTGAATACTTGGCACCAGCCTCACTGACCATACCAGCTGATTCCTCAGCCACAATGAAGGGGAAGGGGCAGATTGACTAACTGTTTTTTTTTTTTTTCCTTTTTTGTTGAGACAGGGTCTCGCTTTGTGGCTCAGGCTGGAGGACAGTGTGCTATCTTGGCTCACTGCAGCCTCAACCTGCTGGACTCAAGTGACCCTCCCACTTCAGCCACCCAAGTAGCTGGGACCACAGGCATACACCATACTTGGCTAATTTTTTTTCCTTTTTTGATTAACTTTTAAAGTGTATGACTCTATACTTGAAAGGAACACTGAATAGCTACATTCTGGTATCTGTCAAAGACTAGATCCTAAACATACTGCTGCTTAATGTACAAAAAAATCTGGTCAAGACAACTATTTAGAGAGTATTGCCTAAATCTTTCCAAAGACTTGAAAACTTATTCCCAATGTTAAATAATATATTAGATATCTGAGTACTTGGGTAGCAATATTTATGGTCCCCTAGAAAATGGTTTTTATGAGATGAACTTTGGCCTTATTATATTGCTGAGATGTTTCTTAAAAAAATAAGTCTTCTGAACCTCATGGCTGTCCATATGGAAGGATGCTGAAGATGCTGCTTACAGTCAGACTCTTTATGAGGACCCATGAGGGAGAAATTTCTTTTTCTGTTTTTGTTTTAACATTGTGGGGTACTATAAACTGCATACTACAGACATGTCACTTAATGGTGGGGATACATTTTGAGAAATGCATCGTCAGGAGATCTTGTTGTGGGAACATCACAGAGTGACTTACACAGATCTCGGTGGTATGGCTGCTACACACTGAGGCGGTATGGTACAGCCTATTGCTCCTACGCTACAAGCCTGTATAGCATGTGACTCTACTGAATACTGCAGGCAACTGGAACACAGTGGTATTTCTGCATCCAAACATATCTAAACATAGACAAGGTACAGTAAAAATATGGTCTTCTCGTCTTATGCGAGCACTATGGAATAAGGGGTCCGTCAACGACTGAAATATTGTTATGTAGCGCATGACAATAATTAAATCTCTGACAGTGCCTGTGAGCTCACTCCTGGCTTCACCTTATTTTTTCTCTCTTCATTTTCTCTAGATTATTAGAATTATGGGGATGGGAATGCAGAAGGGAACGAAGTTCTTCTGTGATCCTGATGGCCCCACCTCTCTGACTGCCCGCCCTCTGAGAAGTACAGCTCCAGAACCACTCACTGCATCTGGAGTACTGTGAGAAGACCCGAGCTTCTGCTTGCTTATTCCATCTTCTGATGCGTGCTCCCCCTTGGCCCTACATTACAACAATATTATAAATGTAACTTCGAATTTTATATAATTCAAAAGAAGTAAAAAACATAACATGAACAAGATAAGAAAATTACCTTGAAGCAATAAAATAATGGCTGTTCTTTCATATATACAAGATATTTAGAAACAATATCTTCTTGGTCATAAGGTGTCTCAAATCTGACCTGACCCAAGTTTACTTAGCTGCTGGGACTTGACAAGATTGCAGCTCGGGGTAAAGTGGCCCTGAGTTCATTATTTCAACAACATATGCTTGGTTGAATCTACAGACAGGAAACCCAAAGAAATAGAAACCAAATACTTAAGCCTTCAAAAAATACCTGCAAACCAAACTATTTAAAGTGTGTAGAATTAACTACATATAGGTAACCAAAACCAAATCTATTTAATCAAACTATCTGACTCTGGCCTTTTGGTGTAAAATCACGATACATAAAATTTCTTCTGGCCGGGCGCGGTGGCTCAAGCCTGTAATCCCAACACTTTGGGAGGCTGAGATGGGTGGATCACTAGGTCAGGAGATCGAGACCATCCTGGCTAACACGGTGAAACCCCGTCTCTACTAAAAAAAAATACAAAAAACTAGCCGGGCAAGGTGGCGGGCGCCTGTAGTCCCAGCTACTCAGGAGGCTGAGGCAGGAGAATGGCAGGAACCTGGGAGGCGGAGCTTGCAGTGAGCTGAGATCTGGCCACTGCACTCCAGCCTGGGCGACAGAGCGAGACTCTGTCTCAAAAATAAAATTTTTTTTCTTCAAATTAGGATACTTTGACTGAAGAACAGTATTACGTCCCAAATTGGTCACCGCATTCATTTTTTAATTACGTGAGCCATTGCACTGGTAACAAATTGAAAAGCTGAAGTTCACTGTTGCAGGGAAATTGTGTTACACAGCACAGCGGTGAGCGAACAGGAGAGCCATGGGAGGCCCATAAATGTTTCCTCACCTCACTGGAAAGCTGAACACAGTCACTTGCAGCTACGAGAAAGATCATATACGTGAGTGTGATCTTTCCAGCATCCGCACCTGTGGATATCCAACTTTCCCACTCGGTTGCATCTTTTGAAACTCAGGAATTAATGTGTAGCACATGTTCAGTACTGCCTTTTAAAATCACACACAATGTTTATGTAAAACCCACTGTTACCCCTCTCAAAGGAAGCAGGACTCAAATCCTTGAGTTCTATGAAAAAGTTTGAAATTCTGAAAATGAAAAACGGTTTGCATTTATATACAAGGGAGAGGTGATTTGTCAAAAATGTTTCCATTGAAGTTTTCTCACAATTTTCATGGAGTTCAACTTAAGAGCCACTAACGCAATTCCCTAAGTAGATGTTAGTTCTGTGTTAGCTAATGTCAATGCCGGATCCATGGAGGCACTAACAAGGCTTCCAGTCCAACAGATGGCAATAGGGCTTGGTGGTGCAACCAGGGCATCTTATATATGAGGAGAAGTTCTAAGTGCAGTGCAGAACCCCTGGACCTGGAATTTCCGTGATCTGTGATTCTGAAAGCTAACTAACAGTGGTCAAATATGGGAGCATCCTAAAGTAAACAGAGAAGATGCTCAAATCTAAAACTGAACTTGAGAGGCCAGGAAGGGGGCTGGGGCATGCTGAAGAGAGGTTGATTAGTGGGTAAAAATATAGTTAGATAGAAGACCTAGTGTTCTATAGATCAATAGGGTGACCACAGTTAATGTTAATCTGTTGTACATTTTACGAAGATGAGAAGAGAATTTCAAGGTTCCTAGCATTAAGAAAGGAACGTATTTAAGGTGACAGATATCCCAATTATTCTGATTTATCTTTACACAGTATATGAATGTATCAAATTATCCATACTCCAAAAATATGTATTTCTATTGTGTATCAATTTTAAAACTCCTGAATTTCATAAAACCTTTTTCTTAGTGCTAGGTCAAGGCACTTTGTACCACAATAGTGTTCCCCCTTGACATTACCTCAATCTATTTTCTTTAAAGAAGGCTTCTTTAGGGCTCCAGGACCATAAAAAAAAGTTCTAAGAATCATCCTCTCTGAAAAACTTCAAGAATATGTTTTCTTCTATTATCAAATGACTAGCGGGCCTGAGTTCAGTAAGTAATAATGAACTGACAGCCTAACTAGTATGAGACCATATATTTCAAATTTATATCACACTCAACAATATTGTACATTGTTTATGGAAACATATATGTATTAAAAGCTAAAATATGGACTGTAAAAATGCACACCAATTTAGGACAGTGGCTGCCACTGTAGTTGAAAAAAGAAAAATACAGCTGAGAAGAGATACAAATACTTTAATTATTATTAGAGGCAGGAAAAAACAGAAAAAACGAAGTGTTCTTCCCCATCTGACAGAGTCAGCACAACTCTTCTGACCCAGAGTCTCCAGCAGACATCAACTGGGTGTCTTATAATTTAATTCAATTCTGACACTAGTTCCCTGGAGACAGTGTCAGACCCCCCAGATTAAGGGCTCAGTCCCACAATATCCACCCTCCAGCTTCCGATGCCAATCACAGGTTGTGAGCTGTGCTTCTGACTGACCAGTTATAAACCGGAGTTCCCAAGATCCCTTCCTCGTATTAGGTTAATTTGATAGAATGGCTTACGGGACTTGGGGAAACACTTTACTTATGTTTATCCATTTATTACAAAGGATATTTCAAAGGATAATACAAATGAACAGGCAGATGAAGAGATGCATAGGGCAAGGCATGTGGAGAGGGGTGTGGAGCTTCCAGATCTCTCTGGGCACTACCCTCCCGCACCTCCGTGTGTTCTGCTGGCAATCTGGAACCCATCTGGACACTATCCTTTAGAGTGTTTACGGAGGATTCATTAAGCAGGCATGATTAATTACATCATTGGCCATGGGCAATCAACTCAACCTGCAGCTCCCCTCCTCTCCCTAGAGGCTGGGTGTGGGCTGGAGCGTCCCAACCATCTACCACAAGGTTGGTCCCCTTGGCAACCAGTCTCCATCCAGAGCTCCCAGCCACCAGTCATCTATTAGCATTAAAAAAACAAACAAGCATCACTCCGGAGATTCCAAGAGTTTTAGGAGCTGTGTATAAGGAACTAGGGGCAGAGGCCAAACATATATTTCTTATTATATCACAATATCATACTCTATTTAGCATTTAAAAAGACCTGAAGCAGATAGGACAAAGTAATATTTGTTAATTCTGGGTAAAAAGGTAATGTTATATTCATCGCTATACTTTTCCAAATGCTTGAAATATTTCATTAAAGTTAATTTGATACAATCACACACAATAAAGAAAAAAGTCTGGGGACAAAAATAGAAATAATATATATATTATGTAAAAAATGGTAAGGGAAGGTTTTCACAGAGGAAACCTTCTTCTGGAATCTTCTGCAAATAATTTTTTGTGACTCCTAAAATATGTATGTTTAAGACTGCTTTCTTGGATGACAATATGGACACAGAATGACAGGGAGCTTGACATTAAGAAAGCCCAGAAGTAAGAAGATGTAAGGTCAAATTTTCCATGCTCAACATTCTAGAACAAGGGAAAATTCCAAGATTGATGTGGGGCTATCAGGCTGCTTCTTGGGAAAATACTAGCTGAAAATGATGATGGTAACAGCAATAACCACTACCACCTCTAAGCACTGTAATTCTCACAACAGCATTATGTCCATTGCAAGATGAAGGAACAGATATAGAGATGTGAAAAAAATTCAGATCGAATAGGAAGTGGAGGGGAAACAAAGCAAATTCAAGTGTGTCTGACTCTAAAATGTGTGCCCTTACCTTCCATCATGCACTGAAGCGGACCCACAGCAAGTGGTCCTCGTGTACGTCTGCCTGCCTATCATCCACGTACCCATCTACTAATTCAGTTCAATCCAAATGAATATATCATGCCCAAAGAAAACTCCAGAGAGTAAAAATGTGGGGGCAGACTTACAAAATGCAAAAATGAAAAGTCACTGCTATGAACACATTCAAGGGAGAACCTAGAAAGAAGTTCATCATGCTCTGCCAGCTAGCAATCCTGTTTAACTGTCATTAACTTACCACAGGAAGTCTGATAAAAAAAAACCTGAGAGTTCTATGGGTTAAATAATCTAACTTTCAAAAATGGAACGTTCCACTTGAAGTAAATCAATGCCAGTTCAGTCGATTGTATAGCACCAGGAATAAAATGACAGCATTCCTCGTATTTCCTAAATGGACCGTTATGGAATTCTGACACAATGGTAAGTCTTTACTTCCTAATTCCTTTTCAGGCTCTGCCTTGAATCTATTCATAGCAGTGAGTTTTAATTTTTCAGTTTATAACTCTGACAAAAAAATTTAAGTTCTCATCTCTGGATTTATTTTCTTATAAGAGACAGTGTCTTGCTCTGTTGCCTAGGTGAGACTGCAGTGATGCAGTCATAGCTCACTACAGTCTTGAACTCATGGGCTCAAGTGGATCCTCCAATCTCAGCCTCCTGAGTAGCTGGGACTACAGGTGTGTGCCACCACACCTGGCTAATTTATTTTATGTTGATTTTTTGTAGAGACAGGGTCTCACTACGCTGCCTGGGCTGGCCTTGAACTCTTGGCCTCAAGCAATCCTCTCACTTCCCAAAGCATTGAGATTACAGGCGTGAGCCGCTGGGGTCAGCCTAGGTTTTTTTTTTTTTTTTTTTAAAGATAAAATTTATTCATCCTTCCAATCTATCTGAATTATTTTTATTCTTTATGAGATAATAACAGGTTCTACAAGAACAAATGCCAAATGTACAACTGTCTCAAAAAAAAAAAAAAAAAAAGCTTAAGGAATTGAGAAATCTGAACTAGTCTATAGGGAGAACCTTTGATAAAGTGATTCATGATTGAACATATAGCCTGACATTCACTTGCTTTAATACACCACTACAGGGTGTTTCTTTGTAACTATTTTTTTTTTTTGAGACGGAGTCTCACTCTGTCACCCAGGCTGGAGTGCAGTGGCGCGATCTCGGCTCACTGCAAGCTCCACCACCCAGGTTCACGCCATTCTCCTGCCTCAGCTTCCCGAGTAGCTGGGACTACAGGCCCTGCCACTGCACCCAGCTAATTTTTTGTATTTTTAGTAGAGATGGGGCTTCACCACGTTAGCCAGGATGCTCTTGATCTCCTGACCTCATGATCTGCCTGCCTCGGCCTTCCAAAGTGCTGGGATTACAGGCGTGAGCCACCAGGCCTGGCCTCTTTGTAACTATTTAGGTAATAATATCTCATTAAGCCTAAAGCAATCCTGGGGGCCAAGTATGATCCCTATTTTAGAGTTGAAAAGACTAGGTAGGGCTCAGAAGGATTAAGAGTTGTTGCATGTCCCAAAGCCAGAAAGTGATTGAGCTGGACTTTGAACTCAGATCTGTTTTACCCAGTGTCATTATTTTTCTACTATGCCACTCTGTGCGCACCTGTGTGTGTGTGTGTGTGTGTGTGTGTGTGTGTGTGTGTGAGAGAGAGAGAGAGAATGAGTATGTGTAAGATGTGGGGACCATTCTCTTGAGTATGTTCCTTGGGTTTTATTTTTACTTGGTCAAAAGAGATTTTTCAAACTGGTTGAGCAGAAGGACACCTCGACCGGTGTTGCGGCAGGGGTTGGGGAAACGGAGTTTCCCTCTGTCCCCCAGGGCTGAGTACAGTGGCGCGATCTTGGCTCACTGCAACCTCTGCCTCCTGAGTTCCAGCGATTCTCCCGCCTCAGCATCTCAAGCAGCCGGGATTACTGAAGTGTGCTACCACGCCCGCCTGGCCAATTTTTGTATTTTTGTAAAGGGGGGTTTTGCCATGTTGGCCAGGCTGGTCTCGAACTCCTGGCCTCAAGTGATCTGCCTGGCTTGGCCTCAAAATGTGCTAGGATTACAGGCATGAGTCACTGCGTCCGGCCTCATACTATCATTCTTTAAGGACATGAGACGTTACCATGTTCTCTCTCTGGCTCTTCAAATAGTCCACCTCTCCTCTCCAAGCAATGACAAGTTTAAAGTACCAGTTATCCATCCGCACTCAAAAAGCTTAAGAACGCATAGGCAACGGGCTGTTTTCATCATCTCTCTTTTACATGTATTCTATACAGAAATGTATTTAAAAATTGGCACATAAGCTTAATAGACTACAGCTGTCCAAGTAGGCAGAACTTGAGGGTGCTGAATAAAGAGAACTTTGTGTAAACATGTGCAAAGGACCAGGAGATGCTGAAAGCCTGAAAATAATGCGCTTTGTGTATTTTCTTCTTTTACCTTGCAAACTGACAATAATCCAAGTTTATAAGGAGTTCCGCTTCTGCACAGGATGTAGAAATCCCTAAAAGAACATTGTTTTCACACTAACAAGAATAGGCTGGACAATCTACAAACGCAAAAAAAATTTTTTTTTAGCTCATCGGAGTGGCAGTCTCAAGGTAACTAGGTGAACTGAATTCACAGGTAACGAGCCCATCTGAGGAGAGATGGGACACAGCTCTGGGTAGAACACAGGAGGAAGAGGTGGCAGTCATAAAGTGGGCAGGAAGAAAACAGCTTGACAGATTCGAATCCCTCAGAGCCCCAGACACAAAGGAGTACACACCCACCATCCAGCTCTTCCACGGCCTCCCACTGGCTTTGTTGGAAAGACCGGGCACAGAGCAGGAAGAGGTGTGGGCCTGCCAACACAGGGCAGAGCAGGAGCACGAGAAATCTAGCCATGTTCTGGCATGTATGAGCACAGGCGTGACTGGCTCCAGTGAGGACAGGTCCATGAGTTCCACCTGCACCCTGGACTTTCCTTTGACATGAAGAAAAAAAAAATGTGCCAGGGAAGAGATTTTCCAATTTGGGTGAGCAGAAAGAACATCTTGTTTCCCTTCTGATTCTCAGGCTATCATTCTTTAAGAACGCGAGACCCAGAAAAGGGCCGGAAAGACTTCAGTGCCTGGAGCCTGGTCCTACTGTGACAGGAAAAGCTGTGTGTTGCTGGGGGTAGGGCAGCAATCTTCATGGCCTCTGTTCCTAGGCTAGAGAAGGGGTATAAAATCTACCCTACCTCTTGTGCTGACATTAGGCAAAAGCAAATTGTTGCCAGGAAGGAGACAGGGAGTCCAGTAGACCCCCAAATTATGAAGGGATTCAAACTAGAAGTCTGCTGCTACTGGGGAAGGGATAGGAAATCAGCCGACAGTCGAGACCTGTGCTGAGTAGGGGGAGATGTTGTCTGTCATTGGGGGTGGGACAGAAGTACCAAGACCAAGACTGGAGCAGGAAAATGAAGAAGCTACTCCTGCCCAACCCTGAGTCTTCATTGAGTAACAAGAAGAGTCCCCTGCTTAGAGAAGGACAAGAGCATGGAGAGACAGCCCTCTGTGGTGCAGGCATGAAGGACATGCTGAAAGCGGAGAGAGAAGCATGAAGCAGAAACACGGGCACCACAGAGCTCACATTAAGCGTATGAAGTGGCAATCCGCCACTGCCAATCTCAAGGTCTGTGACACAGTGAAGGTACCTACAGTCGAAAGAAGCCCAAACTCAGCTCAATTAGTGGATTATCTGATTCAGTCCCCAATGCTAAAGGCCTGACAGAAGAAGAGGAAAGTATATTTCCAGACATAAGTTTTATTTACCTTGGTTTCCACTGTTCTTTTTACTTAGACTATTTAACATTTAATACAAAATTATGACACACACACAAAAAGAAAGTGAACTCAAGTATAGATCAATATAAATTATCCAAACTGATCACAGAAAACTTCAAGTATAATAAGAAAATACAGAAAACAAAACAAAACAGAAATCCAAGAGATATGGGACAATATCAAATGATCTAACAAATACATAACAGTAGTTACAAAAGGAAAAGAGACAAGTGGCAGAAGATAGATCTGAAGAGATAATGGCCAAGAATTTTCCAAAATGAATGAAAGACAACAAAACACAGATCCAGAGAAGGGGCTCAGAGAATTCCAACCAGGATAAATATACAGAAAAACACAACTAGGTACCTTATCATCAAATGGTTGAAAACTAAAGATAGAGAGTATCTTGAAAGCCTCCGGAGAAAAAAGAACATGGTATATCAACCAACCAACCCACTCACCCCAAAACAAAGCCACATGAATATAGCAGACCTCAGCAGAAACTATACAAGCCAAAAAAAATCCTTGTCAACCAAGAAATCTCTGCCCAGAGGGCATCTCAAAAACAAGGTGTACAGTTTTCTAGGGCTGCCATAACAAAATACCAGTCTGGGTGGCTTAAACAACAGAGAAAGTTAATTTTCTCACAGCTCTGGAAGCCAGAAGTCGAACATCAAAGTATTAGCAGGTTTTATCTCTTCTGAGGCCTCTCTCTCCTTGGCTTACCGATGGCCACCTTCTAGCCTTGCCCTTACATGGTATTTTCCTGTGTGTGTGTACCGTGGTGTGTCTCTTAAAAGGACATCAGTTACAATGGATCAGGGCTCACCGTAATGGCCTCATTTTAACTTAATTATCTCTTTAAAGGTCTTATCTCTAAACATAGTCATACTTTGAGGTACTGCAGGTTAAGACTTCAACACAGGAATTTTAGGAGGGGGGACACAATTCCGGCCATAACAGAAGGTGATAAAAATACATTTCTTTAGACAAATAAACACAGAATTCATTACCAGCAGACGTGTGCTACAAGGCATTTAAAAGGAAGGTCTCTTTTACAATTTATTTTTAATTTTCTGAGACAGGGTCTCACACTGTGGCCCAGGCTGGAGTGCAGTGGTGTGATCATAGCTCACTGCAATCTTGAACTCCTGAGCTAAAGTGATCCTCCCACCTGGGCCTCCTGAGTAGGTAGGACTGAAGCACACACTATGATAACCAGCTAATTTTTTAAATTTAAATTTAAATTTTTGTGGAGATAAAGGTTTTACTGTTGTCCAGGTTAGTCCTGAACTCCTGGCCTCAAGCAATCCTCCTGCTTTGGCCTTCCAAAGTGCTGCGATTAGAGGCAGGAGCTACTGCACTCAGCCTCAGTAAGTTCTTTAGAGAGAAGGAATATGATGACAGATGGAAATTCAGACATACACAGTTAAAAAACAAAGATTTTTGAAAATGGTAAACATATTTTATAATCTTCATCTCTATAAAATATAAATGATTAAAATAGACAAATGGGACTTTATGAAAATAAAAAAATTTGTGCATCAAAAGACACTATTAACACAGTAACAGTAAGAAGGTAACGACAGAATGGGAGAAAATATCTGCAAATCATATATCTAATTAGGGATAACTATCTAAATATGTAGAAAACTTCAACAACTTAGTAACAACAAGAAGAAAACACTGATTTAAAAATAAGCTGAAAACTTGAATAGATATTTCTCCAAAGAAAAAATACAAATGGCCAATAAGCACATGGAGAGATGCTCAACATCATGAATCATTAGGGAAATGCAAATCAAAACTATGCAATGCCACCTTACACCCATGAGGATGGCTACTATTTAAAAAACACACTAAAGACTACGAAATACCCAGCGCTGGCCAGGATATGGAGAAACTGGAATCCTGTGTGCCGCTGGTGGGAGTGTAAATTGGTACAGCTGCTGTGGAAAACAGCCATGGTGGTTCCTCAAAAAATTGAAATTAGGATTTACCACATGGTCCAGCAATTTCTCTCCTTTTGATTTCATATCAAAAGAACGGAAAGCAAGGTCTCGAAAAGAGACTTATACACCCATGTTCATGGCAGCATTATTCACGACAGCTAAAATGTGGAAGCAGCCCAAGTGTCCATCGATGGAGAAATGAATAAGGAAAATGTGGTATATAAAACAAGAGCCTTAAAAAGGAAGGAAATTCTGACACAAGAGTTTCCCTAAACAAGGTATGACACAGATGAACCTTGCTCAATGAAATAAGTCAGTCACAAAGAGACAAATCTGCATGATTCCATTTATATGAAATCCTTAGAATAGTAAAATCAGACAGCAGATGCAATAGTGGCGCAAGGGAGAATGGGGAGTTATTGTTTAACAGGTATAGAGTTTCCGTTCTGCAAGATGAAAAGAGCTACAGAGATAGATGGTGGTGACAGTTTACATTATGAATACAACCCTGAACTGTACACGTAAAAAATGTTCAGATGGTAAAATTTATGTTGTGTATGTTTTACCACAACAAAACAATCGAAAAAAATAACTGATTAAAGCAAAGACAGTAACAATGCACTATGGAGTTTATAACATATGGAGGAATAAAATGTATACCAACAAGAGCATCAAGTCTGAGACAAAGGAAATAGAAGTATGCTATTGGCAGATTCCTATACTATACCTGAAGTGGTATCTTATATTTTCACAATTTGACTATGATAAGCTAAAACTGTACACCGTAAACCACGGAGCAATCACTTAAAGGGGATGGGGAGTTGAGCTTTAAGCTACTAGTGGAAATAAAATTAAAAAAAAAAAATTACTTTAAAAGAAAACAGAAACAGAGAAAAAAATAGATGAAACAAATAAATATAAAGATGACAGACTATCATGTGCAAATATTCTAAACACTTCAATCAGAAGACAATTACTGATTTGATATATGTTCTCTACAAGAAACCCACCTTAAATATAAAGACATAGTGTATCAGCCCTTTCTCACGCTGCTATGAAGAAATACCTGAGACTGGGTAATTTATAAAGGAGAGAGGTTTAATTGACTCACACTTCTGCATGGCTGGGGAGGCCTCAGGAAACTTGCAATCATGGAGAAGTGCCAGGCAAAGGGGGAAAAGCTTATAAAGCCATCAAATCTCATGAGAAGTCACGAGATTCATCATGAGAACAGCATGGGGGGGGGGTAACAACCTCCATGATTTAATTACCTCCCACTGGGTCCCTCCCACCACGTGGGGATTATGGGAACTACAATTTAAGATGAGATTTGGGTGGGGACACAGCCAAACCATATTATTCTGTCCCTGGCCCCTCCCAAATCTCATGTCCTCACATTTCAAAACACAATCATGCCTTTCCAACAGTCCCCCAAAGTCTTAGCTTATTCCAGCATTAATCCAAAAGTCCAAGTCCAAAGTCTCATCTGAGGCGAGGCAAGTCCCTTCCGCCTATGAGCCTGTAAAATCTAAATCAAGTTAGTTACTTCCTAGATACAATGAGGGTATAGGCATTGGGTAAATACACCTATTCCAAATGGGAGAAACTGGCCAAAACCAAGAGGCTGCAGGCGCCAGGCAAGTCTCAAATCCAATTGGGCAGTCATTAAACCTTAAAGTTCCAAAATCATCTCCTTTAACTTCATGTCTCACATCCAGGTCATGCTGATGCAAGAGGTGGGCTCTCAGGGCCGTGGGCAGCTCTGCCCCTGTGGCTCTGCAGGGCACAGCCCCCTCCCAGCTGCTTTCATGGGCTGACACTGAGTGCCTACGGCTTTTCCCAGTGCACGCTGCAAACCAGCGGTGGATCTACTGTTCTGCAGTCTGGAGGACGGCGGCCTTCTTCTCAGAGCTCCACCAGGCAGTGCCCCAGTGGGGACTGTGCAGGGGCTCTGATCCTACATTTACTTCCCTTCTGCACTGCCCTAGCATTGAAAAAGATAGACAAAGTTCTTGCCCTGTCCTCAGGGGGGCGGTGTTGGTGGGAGCATGGTGGCAGTGAAATGCACTGGAGATAAGAGGTGAAAAACGCAAATGTCAGGAGCAGAAGGCTCTGCACCACAAAAACAAAACTACAAAACTATAAACAACACACACACAGAAAATAAAGCAATATGCGTATCTGACAGTGACTCACATCTTCTGTTTCTTGGCCTTTACAGCTGAAGTCAAACTCTGATCACAATACTTTCCCAGGCAAGTCATTTTATATTGTTAGACAGCCTACATTACTTCCCTAAATTCTTACTTGGGGTAAGGAAGCAGGAAATCGGTTGGTTTCTCCACCAATCTTTAGAAGCTATGAAGAAGCTTATAGTAGGGGTTGTTAGTTATTGTATTCCTCTATAGATGACCCAGGTCTCTTGTTTCCCAGGGACTATTGGGGAGAATACAATTTCACACACCTCAAACAATAACTTCAGTAACCAAAGTACTTTCTCAATTACAGGGAAACATGACAATATTAACAGAATTCATGTGTATGAGCACAATTATTTTGGTGAGTGCAGAGCTTGATCTGCAATGAGAAGTCTATTAATCAGGTTTCATTCACTCAAAACTTGTTGAAAAATCCTTAGTTTGAAATTTTCTATCTTGGTATCACTCTGAAGATTTTTTTTTCCCTTGGTAAGATTGAGTTAAGTCCATCTAGGCAGATTGAAAATACAGGACTGAGCAAAAATATCTTTTCCATTTCAAAGACAAGCTGGCCAGGCACGGTCACTCATTCCTGTAATCCTAGCACTTTGGGAGGTTGAGGCAGGCGGTCTGCCTGGGCTCAGGAGCTCGAGACCAGTCTGGGCAACCTGGTGAAACCCCATCTCTACTAAAAAACAAAAAATTAGCTGGGCACGGTGGTGTGCGCCTGTAGTTCCAGCTATTCGGGAGGCTGAGGCACACGAATTGCTTGAACGTGAGAGGTGGAGGCTGCAGTGAGCCAAGATCACGCCACTGCACTCCAGCCTGGGTGACACAGTGAGGCACTGTCTCCAAAACAAAAACAAAACCAAAACAAACTGTTTTACAAAGGAATAATTTAATGCCAGTTAAACTTTAATACATTAATAAGCACTGGGTTTTTTTTGTTGCTGTTGTTTGTTTTTGAGATGGGGTCTTGCTCTGCCACTCAGGCTGGAGTACAGTGGCACAATCTCAGCTCATTGCAGCCACGACTGCCTGGGCTCAGGCCATCCTCCCACCTTAACTACCTGAGCAGCTGGGACTACAGGCGTGTGACACCATGTCACTGCCCAGGCTGGTTTTGAACTCCTGGGCTCAAGGGATTCTCCTGCCTCAGCCTCCCAAGAGCCGGGATTACAGATGTGAGCCACTGTGCCCAGGAGCACTGCTTTTAAGAAGCACCGATTTTTTGCAAAATTCTGAAGCAAAAGTCTCTAAAATGAATAGCCATGTGCCCTGTTTCCAATGGGCTTTTGGTTGCACTGTAATTATGCATATATTTATTTATTTCCATTACATTTTTACTATATGGCTATCAATATCAAAAAGAGCTATTAGGAATTTAATTTAATACTGTCCTTTTTTTTCCCCCCCGCTTTACAGACAGGGTCTCACTTTGTCACCACCCAGGCTGGAGTACAGTGGCACAATCATAGCTCTCTGCAGCCTTGAACTCCTGGGCTCAAGCAATCCTCTCGCCTCAGTCTCCTGAGTAGCTGGGACTACAGGTGTGAGCCACAGCACTTTGATGAATTTAATACTGTCCTTTCAATTTTTTTCCTCTTTCAAGAAAGAAAAAGATTAAAATTCCTATGGCAACATGCTAAATTTGAGAAGTAGGCCTTATCTTTACACATCAAATAAATGATGGATAACTAGTTATGCAGCAGGACGAGCGGCAGACAAAACTCCTCAGACACCGAGTTAAAGAAGGAAGGGGTTTATTCAGCCGGGAGCATCGGCAAGACTCCTGTCTCAAGAGCCGAGCTCCCCGAGTGAGGAATTCCTGTCCCTTTTCAGGGCTCACAACTCTAAGGGGGTGTGTGTGAGAGGGTCGTGATCGATTGAGCAAGCAGGGGGTATGTGACTGGGGGCTGCATGCACCGGTAATTAGATCGGAACAGAACAGGACAGGGATTTTCACAGTGCTTCTCCATACAATGTCTGTAATCTATAGATAACATAACTAATTAGGTCAAGGGTCGATTTTTAACTACCAGGCCCAGGGTGCGGCGCCGGGCTTTCTGCCTGTGGATTTCATTTCTGCCTTTTAGTTTTTACTTCTTCTTTCTTTGGAGGCAGAAATTTGGCATAAGACAATATGAGGGGTGGTCTCCTCCCTTATTCCCCACTTTTGAGACTCTCACTCATTTTATTAGTGGGAGTTCTCACTTTCATTTTTACTACCCATGTCTTCTTGCAAGACAGATTGATAGTGATTTATATAGTACATCTGTGCTGAGGCATTTTGGTGAACTAAGGTAGCAAAGCAGCTTTTTATCATTCGAAGAAGTACAGGTATCAAACAAGGGAGCAGTAGGCAGGTTCCTATTATTATTATAACTCCTATTATAAGAGTTTTAAATCCTCCTAGCGCTCGGAACCATTTTCCAAACATGGCCCTGGGATCAAATCCATGTCACACTTGCACGGGCATATGTGCCAGTTTTGTCATATCTGTAACTATGTCTTCAACTACTTGCCCTTGATTATCTATGTGTAAGCAGCAATTAGTAAGGTTAAATTTCCTGGAGATCTCTCCTTCAGTTGTTAGCAAGTAGTCGAGAGTTAATCTATTTTGATGGATAGCATTTCTCATCAGAGTTTCTTGCCGGGTCAGAATAGTCAAGGCTCTGCTGGTTTTATTAGTGATTATTTCTAAGACAGCTTGTAACCGTATGATTCGGTTGATCATGTAAATGGGGGTCCAGTATCCCCACGAGCCGTCTTGTGCCTAAGTAGCAGGCCTATAATACTGTATGATTCTCTCAGGGGGCCATTCATCACCTTTCCAATTTCCTATAGCTATGCTTCTCTTTTCGCGGGAAACATAAACAGGGAAACCTAGGAGTTCACCTGTTTTTATGGGCAGTAGGAAGAAAGATTGTTTTGTAGTGCCCATAACACAACCTGCCCACTGGTCAGGTAATTTGGCATAAGCTCTATGACCACATATCCAATACAATCCAGTGGGGGCTGTCCAGTCCCGGTGGGACTCCGGGTGGGTTCACACGGTTTGCAACTTTGGGAATTTGCTAAATGGATTTCTCTCTGTGTGATTTGAACTCCACCAAGTGACTGTTTTTGTGGTACCATTATACAGTTTCTGTCCCAGACAACTAAGTCGTCCTACGGGGTGAGTGAATTCTTTTCCTTCTCTAACGATGCAATATTGTCAAATAATTGAGGCTTTTAGGACCCAGAAATTATTAGGGTGAATTTTTTTGAGCTGGGAAATCATCAGGAACTGAGTCTATAGACACTAATTCTCTGGCTTCCCATGGCCATTGATCTCCCATTACAGTTCCTCCACATACATAACATGGAGTGACATTGAGAGACTGGGCTACATGCTTGGCTAATTGCAAAAACAAATTTCTTGTTTTTCCTGGAATTTCTGGTACTGGTACATTTAGTTCCTCATAGGAAGTTTGAAACACTGGTTCAGGAGAGCGTTTGTAAACTTCTCCTCGAACCAAGAGATTTACTTGAGGATCCAGTCTGGCCCCGTCAACTCCTAAGGTCACACACTCCTCTTCTTTCCAGCAAGGATCAAGGGGATTGGTTATTACTAGTTCGAAGGGGTTACATTGTCCCTTAGTACAGGAAGGGCCATTTTTTCCTTTTTGAAGGTGGACTGGATCCTTTTCATCATTTTTTTTCTTTTATCCAAGTGGCCTAAATGACACAAGACCAGTATTTACATTTATTTCCACACAGTCCTAATTTATGACAGATGTACTTATTTTCTGCCATATAGCCTCTTTTCTAATTAAGAGAACCACACCTTATGCCTAACATTACTATTAATGACAGCACAGGCATCAAATTTTAAGATGACTTGTTTGGGCACCCTTTTTTTTTCCCCTCTGTTTTGGCTAACACTTTACTCATATCATTTATGAGCTCCCACCAGTCCTTAGTCCTTAATCTTATTTTAAGAACTGTGGTCATGGGAGGCTCAGATGGGTCATAACACACATCAGGTTGGTCTTTTCCTGGGCTACATACCTTGTATAGAATAATATTATACAAACAAGTTCTTCTTAGAGTTCCAGTACACTTACAATAGCCATAAAATAATAGGACCGTAGCAACCTTTTGTCCCGCCTCAGTGATCTGATGTATACGCTGGGAACAGCCCTCAGTCTGAGGAAGGTCAGTTGAAGTCCTTACTGCACAAGTCCAAATTTTAAGGAAAATGAGTCCCGCAATAAGTTTCCTCATGCTTCAGCCGTACGTGGACCAGTCAGCTTCCGGGTGTGACTGGAGCAGGGCTTGTCGTCTTCTTCAGAGTCACTTTGCAGGGGTTGGCGAAGCTGCTCCCGTCCACGTATGGCTTGTAGTCTACTGATGTTTAAGGATAGTCTTGGAGGTTGGGCCTGCTAGAATAAACTGCGTCCAACACCTCTACACAGTTATGTTCAACTGGGCTCTCTGATACTGGGAGCAAGTGGTGGGGTTTAGGGTTTTGCAAGCTTCAATGGTTATGTGGGGATTTTCACATAGCAAGCTTTGGTACTTGGTTAATCTAGCATTTGTTAACCAGTGATGTCCTTTGGTATTAAAGTTACCACAGCATGGGGGGCGTTTATATTCAGGTTTTGCCTAGGGTTAGTTTCTCTGCTTCTTGTGCTAACAGGGCCTTTGCTGCTAGGGCCCTTAGACCTGGGGGCCGGCCTTTGTTAACTCTGTCTAGTTGTTTTGAGAGATAGGCCACTGGCCTTGGCCAGGCCCCACAGTCCGGGTTAAAACTCCAACTGCCATTTTTCTCTTTCTGACACATAGAGTGTAAAGAGTTTTGTCAGGTCAGGTATCCTCAGGGCTGGGGCCAACATGACTTTTTCTTTTAACTCTTGAAAAGCTCGTTGCTGTTGGTTGTCATAGATGTGGTTTATCTAATCTACATTTTTATTAACCATCACCTACTAAAATACTGACTCAAATCCTATAGCTATTTGATTTCAAGCTTTAAATTGATCTGGTATTCCTCGTGGGACTCCAATTGCGTCTAAATAGACAACAGACATGAGGGTCGAAAGATCCATAAGGGGCTTCCCTCGCTTTATGATGCCTTATTATTTTTTTCCTTCTGGTTGATGAAATGCCAGGGTGAAAGGGATAGCCAACTGGACTAAAGCACAAGTGCCACTCCAGTTATGCGGCAGAGTGCCCAGTAAAGGTCCACCACAATACCACCACACATCTGCTCAGGGAATGAACAAGGGCTGACTGACTGATAAGCTCTTGAAATTCTTAAGCTCATTGCATCCCTTCAGGTCTCCAAGGAATGCTAAGTTTCCTCCCTGCTGTGAGAGACATGACGTGAACTCAGTGTTGGGAGACAGAAGCTGGATGGCCCTCGGGGCTGACTTTGGGATATAGCAGAGAGAGCTTGGCATGACTTATTCCTCCAGGCTGTAGAATCCTGGAAAAGAGCTATCATGCAGCCCACGCCTGGTCGACTGGAGGACCACCTTAGTGGAAGGGGGACAATCTAGGCCTCTGGCCTGCCATGTGCACAAGCGTAACANCTGATAAGCTCTTGAAATTCTTAAGCTCATTGCATCCCTTCAGGTCTCCAAGGAATGCTAAGTTTCCTCCCTGCTGTGAGAGACATGACGTGAACTCAGTGTTGGGAGACAGAAGCTGGATGGCCCTCGGGGGCTGACTTTGGGATATAGCAGAGAGAGCTTGGCATGACTTATTCCTCCAGGCTGTAGAATCCTGGAAAAGAGCTATCATGCAGCCCACGCCTGGTCGACTGGAGGACCACCTTAGTGGAAGGGGGACAATCTAGGCCTCTGGCCTGCCATGTGCACAAGCGTAACAATTGCTTTTGTTTAATGTGCAGATGGAATATTTGATCCATTTTATCCAGGCATTTGCATCTTGGTATCCTGTCTGAATTGCTAAAGTTTGTTTTAAGTCTTTAACTTCTATGATCCTCTAGTAAAATGAATGTATGGTTTTAGGGAAATTACAAAAACCAGTTGGGGCAGTCCATCCTTGCTCGTTAGTGGTCCACAGAACATTGGATCAACTATGGCATGAAAGCCGTACATCGGGGGGCAACACTCCTGGTTGGCACTGAGGTCTTTATCGAAATCTCCCTGGATTAAATGGTCCTAGTTTATTAATGCCCAGTCTGAGGAGAGTCAGGAGCGACAGAAGCACTTTTCTGAAGTAGAGAACTGTCTTTGACTTGGCAAGTCCTCACAGAGTATGAGTATAACAAAGCAAGCATTAAATGTAATAGTTTGAGGTGAAATTGACTTGGTTATATTAATCACTAGATGGTCAGCAATAGAACGAGGAAAGAAGAAAGAGTAATAGAATAGATTAAAAGTGTTAAATTTTTCTTCACTTTAGTTTGGCAGGGTTTTCCCCTGGGACTATGGCCCACGACTCTGAAGGGGGTGGCGCTTTCTTGACTTGGGTGTGATGAGTCCATTCTTTTTTGTGCTGTACGAACAGCAGTCTTGGTGGTTAGCAACACAAGGTAGGATCCTTCCCAGGCTGGCTCGAGTTTTTTTCTTTCCACCTTTCGATGAGAACATGATCTTCAGGCTGGTGCTGGTTTACCAGAAATTCTAGGGATGGTACATGTGCTAAAAGACTTTTAGTTTTTTTGTTTGTTTGTTTGTTTTGTGAGAAAGGAAAGTGGAAGATAAACCAAGTATATAATTTTTAAGAAATTGACTTTTTGTTTTAAATGTGGGGACCTTTGCAGTGGACTTTATAGTCCTTAGTGCCTTTTTACTGAGA
>NW_016804048.1:3417185-3422638 GCF_001698545.2 Rhinopithecus bieti
TTTTGAAAATTTTCAATATAGTTGCTAGTGGAGTGGGCTTACTTTGTGCCTCACCCATGTTTCCTCAAGACAAAACACCACGCTCACACCACACATACACCACAAAAGAACAGGTAAAAAGGGCACACACACACTTTTGTAGTTTACACCAAACCAAAATCAAAACCAAAATCAGAGTATGCAGAAATCCAAGCCAGGTCAAAACCAAAACCAAAGTATCAAGCAATCCAAGTCAAGTCAAAAACAAAAACCAAAGTGCCGGTACAGGCACATCATGGGTGATCAGGCCACGCTTCCACTCAAATGGAGTAGTCAAGTTCCCAAGACGGGTCCCGTCAAGCAATTCAAACCAAGTCAAAACCAAAACCAAAGTGCCGATAAAGGCACACCATGGGTGATCAGGCCACGCTTCCACTCAAACGGAGTGGGCAAGTTTCAAAGACTAGTCTTACCAAGTTTTAGATGTCCAGACTCCAAGTGCCCATTCCTTCCCGATGTTCAGCCACTGCATTGATCCTCCACGGGGGCCTGCCACACACTGCTCTGGCGAGGCATCCCACCGGAGCAAATGCCTACTCGGGAGCGCTCTCAGGATCCGTGTCGCTGGGGCTAGTTGGAGTCCCCGCAGGGATGTTCCACAGGGCAGGCTTAAGCCGCCTAAGGAGCTGCCTCAACCATCCGCCAATCGCCTCGCTTCCTGGTCAGGGAACCAAGAAATGGAGCAGGACAAGCGGCAGACAAAACTCCTCAGACACCGAGTTAAAGAAGGAAAGGGTTTATTCGGCCGGGAGCATCGGCAAGACTCCTGTCTCACGAGCGGAGCTCCCTGAGTGAGCAATTCCCGTCCCTTTTCAGGGCTCACAACTCTAAGGGGGTCCACGTGAGAGGGTTGTGATTGATTGAGCAAGCAGGGGGTATGTGACTGGGGGCTACACGCACCAGTAATTAGATCGGAACAAAACAGGACAGGGATTTTCACGGTGCATTTCTATACAATGTCTGTAATCTATAGATAACAGAACCAATTAGGTCAGGGGTCGATCTTGAACTACCAGGCCCAGTGTGTGGCTCTGGGATGTCTTCCTGTGGATTTCATTTCTGCCTTTTAGTTTTTACTTCTTCTTTCTTTGGAGGCAGAAATTTGGCATAAGACAATATGAGGGGTGGTCTCCTCCCTTAGTTAGGCTGTGAAATATGTCTACGTACTATTAGGCAATATTCACATCATGGGAAAGTAAGTACAGCTCTAAGGGTCACCAGTTTGCATTTCTTGACTTGAGGGTTGTCACTGTCATCTTTAATATCACACCACAGGAAGTTCTGTATTAAATACAATTTACCTTCACACCATGAGTAAACAAACAATATTTAAAAAATAGAAAGTATTTAGCTAGAAATAGTGCATAGCTTCAGGCCCGGTGTGGTGGCTCACGCCTGTAATCCCAGCACTTTGGGAGGCTGAGATGGGCAGATCACGAGGTCAGGAGATCGAGACCATCCTGGCTAACACGGTGAAACCCCATCTCTACTAAAAATACAAAAAACTAGCCGGGCGCGGTGGCAGCGCCTGTAGTCCCAGCTACACGGGAGGCTGAGGCAGGAGAATGGCGTGAACCCGAGGGACGGAGCTTGCAGTGAGTGGAGATCCGGCCACTGCACTCCAGCCTGGGTGACAGAGCGAGACTTGGTCTCAAAAAAAAAAAAAAAAAAAGAAATAGTGCATAGCTTCAAAGTTCTGATGAAGAGTTTCAGTAAGTTTACAACACCTGTGCATTTCGTTAGACTTCTCTTGGTATGATGAAGTCTACAAGGGGTAAGGAATATAAGTAAACTAGGAGTTAAGTGAATATTTCAAAACTGATCTATTTTCTCTTTTCTGTTTCTATGTCTCAATGTTTATTCACTTTTTCTTTCCTTCACTTCCCATGTCTGTACTCTATCCCTATTCTCATCCTGTCTTCTGTTTCTTTTATTCCTGGTTTTTTGTCTCCAGGCTAGCCTTACCTTGTCTTTTACTGAATTAAAAATCACAACATGTACAAAAGAGAATCACTGGATTTTTACAGGTGAGAGTAGACAGAAAATGCAGTATAGGGAGTACTATAGGCGGAATGTTTACTCTCCTCCCCTCAGTTCCTACGGTGAAATCCCAACCCCCAACGTGATGGTGTTAGGAGGGGGGCCTTTGGGAGGTGATTCGGTCATGAGGGCAGCAGTATGCAACAGGACAAAAGGAACCAGAAACCAACCCTGCTGGGGGCTGGTCTGGGACTTCCAGCCTCCAGAACTGAGAGCAGTAAATGTCTGCTGTTTATCAGCCGCCCTGTCTGTGTTACTTTGTTTTAGCAGCCTGAATGGTCTAAGACATGGGATTAACCTAAACTACACAGACTTTCCTTCAGGGGCTACCACTTCATGTAGTAACCTACGGCAATGTTAACAGAACGTCCTTAGTCTTCTCCCTTATAAATCAGCCCTTTCTGATACCTGAGTAAGTTATAAGAGGCAAGAATCGTACTTCCTTTAAAAGGTAACTCCAAATACCTGTTCAAGACTATTCTTTGCCAAGAATCTTGAATCTAAGAGGAAAATGGTGGTTACCAGGGGCTGGAAAGATGTTGCTAAAAGGTTACAAAATATCAACTAGATAGGAGGATTAAGTTCAAGAGATCTAGTGTACAATTGGCCAGGTGCAGTGACTCAGGCCCGTAATCTCAACACCTTGGGAGGCTGAGGCGGGCGGATCACTTGAGGTCAGGAGTTCGAGACTAGCCTGGCCACCATGGTGAAACCTCATCTCTACTAAAAATACAAAAAACTAGCCAGGCGTGGTGGCGGGCGCCTGTAGTCCCAGCTACCTGGAAGGCTGAGGTAGGACAATGGCGTGAACCCGGGAGGTGGAAGTTGCAGTGAGCTGAGATCGTACCATTGCACTCCAGCCTGGACAACAGAGCAAGACTCTATCTCAAAAAAAAAAAGGAAAAAAAAGATCTAGTGTACAACATGCTGACTAGACTGAACAACAATGTATTGCCGAGAGTAGATTTTAAAGTGTTTTCACCACACATACACACAGAAAGTATGTGAGGAATGTGTATGTTAATTAGCTCTATTTAGCCATTCCACAATGTACACACATGTCAAAATTACATGTTGCACAAATATACATTTTTAATTTGTGAATTTAAACAAATAAAACAGTAAAAAATCAATTAAAAATCAGTTAAAAAATGGTATCTGGAAACCCCTCCCCACCCCAAAATCTTGAATCTAAACATGGAATTCCCCAAGGTAGCTCCCACTGCATCAACCTACACAGCAACTGGATTTTCACAGGCTCTTTTCAATGTGTGAGTGAGAAGCTCACCTGTCCCCGGGTCATCTTCTGCAGCTCATTCTCCCAAGCCGCCTGGTCATCGTCCAAGTTATAGGAAGCTGGTGGAGTGAGTCCACGGAGGATCAGGGGGTCTCGGTCATGGCAGAGAGCTGTCAGGTGTCCAATGTACAACTTTAATTTACTTCTATTTTGGTCAAGTTCTAAGAGGGGCTGGATGATCTGAGGCAAAAAAAAAAAAAAAAAAAGAAAAAAAAATGAGGAAAGTCAAGGTCAGTCTGAAACGAGAGGTTCAAATATTCTTTATGCCTCCCAAGTCAAAGAAAATTGACCGAAGACTAAAGCTCTTCTAATCACTACTGAAATCTTCAGGATTACAGAAGCATTTTCACATACTGTCACACGTTGACGCTGTCACACCCAGCCACCCTTCTGGGAGGCAGGAAGAGAATGCTGGCTTAATATATCCACACCAGACGGATAGCTCTGTAGTGAGGCAGGGATTAAGCACAGGACTAACTCATTTTTACAGAGATGCTATTCCTGATACAGAAAGACTCCAGTTACCTCACAATTTCTCTTTTCACTTATTTATGAGTAGATTACAAAAACCTGCTAGTGAAAGCTGCTCATCTGAAAGCCTGGACTACATATACATCAAGTGTTCCTCCACCTCCTGGAATGGAAGAAAAATCCTGTCTCTGGAGAAAGTGCATGTTTTTCTTGGCCGAGAGACGTGATGAGGAAACTCATTACGAATTCTGCCTCATCCTGGCTTATGCTCCCCTCAGTTCATTTCACAGAGGTTATCCGATATTCTTCTGAAACAGCGACTGATAAATCCTTATATAACGCCTAGCACCTGACTTGCAGCCAGGGACTCTAAGATTCTTGGTTGGAACCCTGGTTCTGTGTTGTTCTTAAGTAACAGACTTGCTCTACGTTTTTTTCTTTTCTCCTTTCTTTCCCCTGCTTGAACAGCGACTCCTTCGATCCCTTCTGGAAGCACACTGAATGACGGATGACTCCTGCCCCAGGACTTCATTTGACAGCTCTCGTGACAATAGTCTGGCCAGGTATTTGGTAGCTGGTCAAAGCCTGGAGTGTTCAGGAAGAGAGTGGGGCCAGATCTCACATCACAGAACATTGAAGCATTACAGCAGCACCTGCCTGACACACAGCAGCTGTGAGCACTGTGAAGCACTGCCAAAATGCTGGCGGTTCTCAGCGTGTTCCCAGGGCTCACACGGCAGAGGTCTGCACCTGTTGCATGTCACCAGCCTGGCAACTTTCATGAACAGGACACCTTTGGCCTAACGAATGAATTGGGAGCTCAATGATCAAGTCAACAGAAGCAGGGTCTGGTATTACTTTCCACAGTAACACCGATCCCTCCTCGGACCCCCTCAGAGGACTGCTCCTGCCACCTTCCTTTCTTTCTTTTTAAACAAGAGTTTTTTAAGCAAATAAAGTTTAATGTTTTATTATAAAACAATATACACTTTACTCCAAAAAATGTGGGGAAAAAAAGAAAATATAAAGGAAGTAAGACAAGTGCATACACTTCCACCAAGAAGTAATCATGTGGCCGGGCGCAGTGGCTCACGCCTGTAATGCCAGCACTTTGGGGGCCGAGGAGGGCGGATCACAAGGTCAGGAGTGGGGAGTTGGATAGCTTTTGCAAACAATACCAACCTTTCAAAAATATTGTATTTTATTTCTGGGCATACACGTGTACTTGTGGTTGGGCGTGATGGAGCATGCCTGGAAGCCCAGCACTTTGGGAGGCCAAGGCGGGCAGATGACTTGAGGTCAGGATTTCCAGAGCAGCCTGGCCAACATGGTGAAACCCTGTCTCTACTAAAAATACAAAAATTAGCTGGGCGTGGTGGCATGCGCCTGTAGTCCCAGCTATTTGGGAGGCTGAGGCTGGAGAACAGCTTGAACCTGGGAGGTGGAGGCTGCAGTGAGCAGAGATCGCACCACCGCACTCCAGCCTGAGTGACAGAGTGAGACTCTGTCTCAAAAAAAAAGGATACTCATTGTGGAAAGTTTAAAAAGAATTCCAGGCCGGGCGCGGTGGCTCAAGCCTGTAATCCCAGCACTTTGGGAGGCCGAG
>NW_016804048.1:3424690-3429622 GCF_001698545.2 Rhinopithecus bieti
ATCTCAAAAAAAAAAAAAAAGAAAAGAAAGAAAATTTTAAAAGAATGAAATTCTAAATTGTTTATCCAGGATAAAAACTCATTTTACAAAGAAAAAATAGAGGCTGAGGTGATGGATTACTCTGATTTGATCATTTACATTGTATAGAGGTATCAAAATACCACATATACTTCCAAAATATGTACAAATACGATATATCAATAAAAATACAAACCTTTACTCCAAAACAAAACAAACAAACCCCACTCTATGCAATGACTAGAGTGTCTATTCTTTCTTCCCCTGTTAAAGGGAAATGTCTTAAAAAGAAAACTATAGAGCTTACTTTGTGAAAGCATATGAAACTGCCCAGCTAGCAGAGTCCCCAAATCTGTCCAGAAAAAAACTACTTAAGCCTCTCGGAACACATGAACCATGTCAATCACGTGGGAAATGCCCTTATCTCTTCCTTTTTCTCCCTATCTAATTTGAGCAGTCCGCTTAGAAAAGAAACTGTTTCCCACAAGGTAGAACTGCCACTGCCTAATCTCAACAGGGAAGAAGGACATTTCCCATAAGTTGTAACTTTTTTCCACATACGACCTCAACACATTGTCAAGGAGTCCTACTAAAAATCATCAGATATGTGGTCAGGCCAAATAGGTTGTACAGGTATGCTGAACTACAGTTAAATATACTTTTCTGCATCAGGAAAAAAAGAAGTTAAAAAGTGAACTTGTCACAATTATTTGCTTGTACCAAATATGATGCCAAAACGTCATTATGGCCCCAATGCTACATTTACATAATTGTTGAGGAAATTTAAATTATAAAAAGGGATGAGACATTTTTGGTTAAGTACTAAGAGCTTTGTTTCATCTTACAATAATTCATTGTTTATGTAGTAGATTCTCAAACAGGTTTCAGAGGCCAGCATTTGATGGCATAGTGACAGGACCCGTGATCTTCCAAAGGTATTTATTTTAACCCAGTTTCCACTTAAGTGAGGTTAGATAACTAATGGTCTTTAGGAAGATAGTTAAGCTGTTCCTGTATCATTCAATACAAATAGTAATAGAAGATTCTACAGCATTCCGTTTCTGCAACTCATTTATTTACGAGATCTAAACACACTTTCTTGAGCCATGTGACTTCAATATCTGGATGAAATGTGCAGAGTGAAACTTCTGTCCAATAGGTTTTTCTCTTCCCACTCGACTGTTTCTGTGCCAGAGAGTTACTCTAAGAACTCACCTTGAGAGGTATAATACAGCCTCCTCATAAAGACTAGACGAATAGCTACTGAACGTTATTTGGGGCTTAAGGTGTTTTCTCGTGGGGTACTAATATTTTGTCCTTTGAAAGATGTCATTTTTTATAATAATTTTTTTTTTTAATTGAGACAAGGTCTCGCTTTGTCACCCAAACTGGAGTGCAGTGGTGCAATCACAGCTCACTGACGCCTCAGCCACCTGGGCTCAGTGGTTCTCCTATCTTAGCCCTCAAAGTAGCTGGGACTAGACACATGCACCACCATACCTGGCTAATTTTAAAAATTTATTGTAGAGACAGGGCCTCACAATATCGCTTAGGCTGGTCTTTAACTCCTGGGCTCATGTGACCCTCCCGCCTCAGCTTCCCACCCAAAGTGCTAGGATTACAAGCATGAGCCACTGCACCCAGCCCAAAATACACCATTTTTTAAAAGCTAACATTATTGATCACTTGCTGTCTTCCTGGCAAATTATTTTTATATCTACTGTGATTCTTCTGTGGTTAGCCAGAGCCCTGAAGTGGCTACAAAATCTTTCTGTTCTTTTTACCTGCTGAAGTCTTCAGAGGCAGGTTCAACTGTCCATGTATTAACTGCACAAATGTTAGTGGTAGTTTTGATTTCTTGTTGGACTATCACTGCACTGCTGTCTCTCAACACAGACTACATTAAGAAAATCCCAGAATAACAGATTAACTTTCCATAAAAATTATCATCTTACAATGGCATTCTTATCCAGAGGCCCCAGCTGAGAGCTAAACTCTGAAAAGTAAAAGATGCAAGAAAGTAAAATTCATTAATTCTGCCTCAAAGTCTTTACCCTCAATAACTAAGACATCTTCTCAGTCAATAATGTACTTCAGGGTCAGGAAAATGAAGGATAGTATGTCAAGCCTCGTCACAAAGGTTTGGAGCAATGTGTTATGCTCTTATTTAAACACAGCTATTTTGTGAAAGAATAGAGTTCACAAAATCATATAATTCAGTTACCACTGAGTTCAGGTCCAGGGACCACTAGGTCACTGAGATGAATGAATGTTGATCAGAAATCTCACTACTAATAGAAATCTCTGGTTCTAAAAGTAGAAACTCTCTCCAGAAGTTTCAGATTTAAAGGGTTTTATGGTCTGACAAAGTGTAAGTGTGCCTATGAAAACCACAAAAGACTATAGGTTTTGAAATGCAAAGAAACGTGAGAATCACTTTTGAAAAAAACAAACGATCATTTCTTCTTCGTTTTACAACTCACAAATCTGTTGCCAATTTTTCTTTAAGCATGCATTACCACTCTAGCAAACAAAACACAACAAAACATCCTTTATTTCTGGACTCAGGTATGAAGAGAAAACATTATGTCCTCAAAGCTGTAAGGAGATGTGGAACAGTGTTCAGAATAAAATAAATCTTGAAATCTCAACTATAGAGCTGCTAACCGCATTCTGCCTATTCAATCTTCATTCAGTTAAAATCTCTTTTGCCTTACGCATTATAAAAAATGCTACTCAAAAGAAATCTAAGGGATGTGCATAGGGAACAGACTGTTAGGGGCTTGCCTACTAGTGAGGGAAGGACATTTCTGGCTGAGTACATCTATGTATCTCTTCATGTGCTACAAAGGATGTCAAGACTGTAGGCTTCTCTATACTTGCTTTAGTACTTGGAAACTTGTAAGATACATTAAAACCAGGTCATTCATCACCAGGTGGGCTAATATGTATATACAGATGAGCACAGCACATAGAAAAGGGGTGAAAAGTGAAAAGAATGCTACTGGGAGGCACAGAAGCTATTATTACAAGCCAACCAATCAAGGGTACATACAGTATGCACCCTGAAAGGACGGCTGCTAAAAGTCAACGAGATAACCAGAAACAAGTCAAGAACGCCACTCAAGAAAGCCACTTACTGCTGCACTCAGAAATTCCAGGAGCAGAAATGTGTTCCAAAATTCTTTCTTGCTGTTAAGAGTTAACAAAGATGAGAAAACATTTTCAATTCAGTTCTCGGCTTGAGGCCTGGCTCCCCACAACAAATCACTCATTGTGTTTTAGTGAAAAACGGAAGAGTTAAATATAAGTGCATATATATATATATATATATATATATACACACACACACACACACACATCTCTGAATGGCTTCCCTACTGTACATTACAGTTCCAGGGCTACAGATTTATGAATGAGACATTAGGGGCAAACATCTAGGAATGTGGAAGAAACATGAGGCAAAAGAGGGAGAAGCGAGTCATACTTTTGAAGCAGGCCAGTCCAACAAGGACTGACGCTGGATTTCAAAGGAAAAGCTAGTTAGGCAGTTGGTCACAGGGAAAAACAGTGGCTTTTAACTCCCTGTATGCCTGCGTGAACATGTAAACATCGAAACTGATAACTCACACTCTATCCTGGCCCTCTGAGGCCTGGTGCCTCACGTGCCCTGCTGTAACTGCTACAGTCAAGCACAACAGCACCTTCCAGCATTATCACATGTCTGCTAGACAGACGGATCTGAAAAACGGCAATACGTTGGTTGCCTACGGGGCAAAACAGTGTAACAACCTCATAATCACATTTTATTTTCTCCTTTCTCTCCTATGGCATTGGGAGTGGAGGGGAAAAGCAAGTGGAGTTACCCAGGGCAAACGAGAGGGACCTCCTGACCTTGACAGCTCTCAATCAACAAGGAACAACATAACCAAGACATGAACTGAAATGATGAGGAACACATTACAGGCTCCTCCTCAGTCCGCAAGACTACACAAAAGAGCCAAGGATGACTGTCTAGTCACTATGAGATTTGATGGCTTATCTGTACAAAGGCTCTTCTGTGAGTGGTAGTTATCTCAAGGTCAGGTTAAGAGGGCATGTGTGTGTGTCCATCTGCCTGTACATGGAAGGGTTGGGGGAGTAGGCAGAGACAGTTTGCCATTAGTCACCTTATTATTTGAACTCTAGTGTCAAACCAAACACAACAGACTATGCAGATATAAGTCTCCTGCCGAGTGCCCACAGATAGGCTATAGCCACTGAGGGTCTCATTATGTGTCTGGAGCCTGTGGTAGACGTGGCTTCTTATTAGAGTGCTTAATAAGAACACGGTCTAAGAGGGCACAGGTGGCAGGGAAGAAGAGTTAGCTATCACCTGAAATCCAAGGGAAACTATAAATATATCTGTAGCTGTGTGTAAATATCAGAAATGGGCACCTCTTCATTGGAGAAAGGCAAGTCACATACAGATATCTGATCTGGGCCAGGCGCGGTGGCTCACGCCTGTAATCCCAGCACTTTGGGAGGCTGAGGCGGGCGGATCACGAGGTCAGGAGATCGAGACCATCCCGGCTAACACGGTGAAACCCCGTCTCTACTAAAAATACAAAAAATTGGCCGGGTGCGGTGGCTCAAGCCTGTAATCCCAGCACTTTGGGAGGCCGAGACGGGCGGATCACGAGGTCAGGAGATCGAGACCATCCTGGCTAACCCGGTGAAACCCTGTCTCTACTAAAAAATACAAAAAAAAAACCTAGCCGGGCGAG
The DNA here is from genome assembly GCF_001698545.2 of Rhinopithecus bieti. Lineage (NCBI taxonomy): Eukaryota > Metazoa > Chordata > Mammalia > Primates > Cercopithecidae > Rhinopithecus > Rhinopithecus bieti. The sequence continues at coordinate 3,429,475 of NW_016804048.1, forward strand.
GTGGCGGGTGCCTGTAGTCCCAGCTACTGGGGAGGCTGAGGCAGGAGAATGGTGTTAACCCGGGAGACGGAGCTTGCAGTGAGCCAAGATCCGGCCACTGCACTCCAGCCTGGGCGACAGAGCGAGACTCCGTGTCAAAAAAAAAAAA